>NC_060077.1:91597578-91916328 GCF_922984935.1 Meles meles | reverse complement strand
TTGGCCGTGTATCGAAAAGCCGACTGAGCAACAATCCCAGTACCACTCCCCCTTGGGCTCTCGGATGACAGCAGGGCCCTCAAGCTCCTTCCTGAACGCACTGCCGCCACCACTCCCCCGGGAAGAGGAAGGAAAGGGACAAACGATATCCAACACTTAATAAACATTTTCTTACACAATCTCACTCGATCCCCGCGACCAGCTTGCGAACCAGGATACACTACTGTAGGGTTTCTCAAGGCCACCATCACCAAATGTCCCAGATGGGTGTGTAAACAGCAGGCGCTCATTCTCTCAGGTTCCAGAGGACACAATCCCCACATCAGGGTGTTAGCAGGGAAGGCTCTGGGGGTGGGGGGGAGGGTCCTTCTGTGTTTCTTCGAGCTCCTGGTGTTGCTGGAGTCTCCGAGTGTTTGTTGCCCTGTGGGCACAGCCCTGCAACCTACCCTCTCTCTGCGTCCTCTCCTCACCAGACGGGAGGCCCACCAAGCCCCGCGTGCCTGTCTTGCTTTACAGACGAATCCACCTGCAAGGACTCTGTGTCCAAACGACACCACAACCACGTGTCTCTCGTGGGGACAGAACTGATGCCCAACAGCGACCATCATTTTACAGATGCGGAAGCAGTGAAGTCAGGCTTCAGGTTTTAGTTTGCGGGAGGGCAGAAGCAGGACTCAAAGCCAGTTCGGTCCCCGTCCGAGCAGGTGTCGTCCCGCCGGGGCAGGCTGGAGGCTGGAGGCTAGCGTCGCGCCCGCACCCCCGTGCTCTGCCTCCCATCTTGCAGCGCGGCCCTGTGTGTTGCTCCGCAACAGACTCAGGACCGCGCCCACAGCATTTGTGGCCTGGAAGACGCCGTGCATCCTCCCTGGCAAGCTGAGCCCAAGGGCGCCTCCTGGGAACACTAGCTGGTGAGAGCCGCCTGTCCCGCGGTGTCCCGGCCAAGAAGGGCGAAGCGCGGTCCCAGAGGGGAGAGGGAGCCCCGGACCCCACAGGCTCGCGGGCCAAGGAGTAAGCGGGGCCTAGTCCAGGGCCTCTGTGACTCAGCCGTGCGTTCCAGTTCACACTCGGGCAGATTCCAAATTCTTGGAACAGAAAGAGAAATTGTGTGAGGGTTAGGAGAACAAAGGGAGACTTAAATCCAAGAGCCTTTTATGCTGTGTCCGTGCTGTTTAGCCCATGGGGGGACCAGGAAGATGCGCAGTCAATCAGACTCACTCAGCAAAGCCCTGAGCCTCTATCTGACCTCCCGCCCTTGTGGCCTGCTGCACGGGTTTCCTTCTAAACGACAGAAGTGGGGATTTTTTTCTGATGAGCTCCCCATTCCCCTTCCCTGTTCCTCGTGTCAGAAACTTGGATAATGCATCAGCCCCAAATTTTAATTTTTCTTTTCCCACAGATACTAAAAATAAAGTCCCTCCCCCCATGAACTTTGGCTAAACCGAGCGCCCCCTAACAGCAGGGACTCAAGGAGGAAACGGGGAGATAGATCGGGAGATAGATCTGTGCTTTGAATTTTGTTGACAGAGATAGTAGCGGCACTTCCCACCCCTGCCCCCTCCCCCGGCCCCAGGGAAGACCACGCAAGCATCGTGCGTGGGGAGAAGGTGGCTGGTGGCCCGCGTGGTGCAGGCATGGCCGCTGGACGAGGGCAGCGGGCGGCAGCCAGGCGGAGCCCTGCCCTGTCTGCCGAGTGTCCCCCACATCTGTGAGCCCCCTCTTTGCTCCCGTCCTGCAGGGCAGGCAGGACCCACTTCTTTCCGATCTTCTTCCCACACCTGGGGCTTGTGCCTTGAGCCCACGTACCAGTGACACAAGGCGTGATGGTCGTGGAAGAATTTCTCACCTAGTCATGCTGACGGTTGCAAAGCCACTTCTTAATTGCACGTAGCTCGTGACTGTTTTGGGTCTCACTTCTCTTCCCAGTGAGCAGATAATTATCACAGTCATCAGCCTTCAGGGAGCTCTGCCCGCCTACGGGGCACCTGGAGGCCTGTGCGTCTCGCCCCCCGCATCTTTATTCTTCCCACGAGACTTTGAGGAAGTCAAAGGTGCCTGAGGAACGAGCCGGAGATCAGGGAACTCACTCCAGGGCTCATAGCTGAGAACTGCAGGCCTCGTGCTCCCCACAGCCACCAGGCTGCATAGGGACAAAGCTTCTTGGCTCACGAGGCCGCATCTGTTTCCTTCTTCTCGTCCAAGCTAAATACTCACAGTGGAATCCTCAGGTTTCTGCAACTCTCCGGGTTGTCTGAGGGTCTCCAGACCCGTGGGTCGGCCTTTCCCCTCTTCTTGGACCTCCGGATTCCCTCTCCTGACGGTAAAAACCTTCACTCACAGACTCTGAAAGGAGCGGCGTAGAGAAAGGATGACTGGCCTCCTCCCTCGTCATTCGGGCCTTACACAGTCCCCTTGTCGATGGCTCACCGGCTCTGACCTTGGTGGTGGCTGTCACTTTGTGTCTGGTGTGCAGAGCGCCGCGGGGGACCGACACTTGGAAGCGAGCGCTCCGCGTCCTGTTTTTGTCAGTTATGCACCCTTCGCCCCCATGACAAACCGGCGATCCCCATGCTCCACACACACAAGGCTGTTCCGATTCCGCCGTGCCCTTCGTAATATTTGAAATATTTTTGGAGGTTGTGAGCCTCTTCTTGGGACTTGACTGCACCAAAATGTAGACAAATAGATGAAATTCAAAACTAAAGAGAAAAATACCCCAGGAGAAAAGATCTTACCTTTAGAAGAATAAGGACACTGTTTTTTTTCGCCAAGATTTTATTTATTTGTCAGAGAGAGAGCGCGCGAGAGCACAAGCAGGGGGAGCAGCAGCAGGGCAGGGAGAAGCAGGCTCCCCACTGAGCGAGGAGCCTGATGCGGAACTCAGTCCCTGGACTGCGTCTGGGTACGGCAGGGAAACCCGCTGTTGACTTCCTTTCTGGGGCCTCCCCTCTCGACAGGGTCTGTGGGCGGGAGGCCACCGGCTACCCCAGCGCCTGCTCCGGTGCCCCTTGCTGCTAGGCCCATGACTCACTGTTGGAGGCACGGGGAGGAGGCCACCGCCTCTGAGCCTGTGCCCCGCAGCTGGGCCGGGTTCCCACGGGGTGGGGGTGCGTCCCTCCACGTCCCTGCCACTGCCATCATCTGAGCCCTAGAGCTGCCCCGTTCATCTGTGTGAGCGAACACGCCCCCCCCAGGCCTGGCTCCCGGAGACCCTGGGTCTGGGCCTCACCACAAGGGCTGGAGGCAGCCCACGGAGCCACTTGGGTTCTCCAAGCCGCCTTCCTTTCGTGGGGGGCCCTCGTCCCCTGTCTCCTCTCTCATCCTCCTCAAATCCTCTCCCGCATGCCCTCCCACGGGTACCTCCTGCTCCGATCGCGGGCCCTTCCCGCCCAAGTGCTGAGCCCCAGAGCGCAGCCCCGCTCAGGGTACTGACTGCAGGGTGCCCCCGCACCAGGTGGCCCCCCACACTCCTGGCCCCACTTGGCTTCGTCAGCCTTTCCTAAGCATGATGCCCACTGTCTCCCTCTGGACCTGGCTTTTCTCCTCTCCCTCTGCTGGGGGTCCGTGTTGTCCCAGGCAAGGTGTTTGGAGCTGTGGTGTGTTCCCTGTCATGCCCACCGCCTCAGCCCCTCCACTCCGACAGGTGACAGTGAGTGTCAGCGGGAGTCAGCCATTTGTCTTCAGGTGGATGGCTACATCCAGTGGATTTATGCCTGGTTTGCAATCTGGGGAGCCTCTGGGGATCTAGCAGCGGACGCATGGGGCTCAGATGTCCCTGGACTGCTTGCTCTCTGCCAGAGCTGGTTCAGAGTCCAGGGCCAGGTGAGTGGGACAAAGGGTAGTGTTTAGACCTTTGGACTGGCAGGAACTTTCAGGCCCACACTCTGCCCTTATTTGGTGACGCCTTCACGTCCCCATTGTACAGAACGGAAAAGACAGACCCTGCTTCACCAGGTAGGAGGAGCCCCAGGGCCACACCTCCTCAAAGCAGGAGGCCAGGAGTGTTCCCTGACCAGGCGACACAGCATGGCTTTTGGAGAAGATAAATTTTTTTTCATCCTTCCTAAAATTAAAAATATCTTTAAAGGGGTGCCAGGATGGCTCAGTAGGTTAAGCATCTGCCTTCGGCCCAGGTCATGATCTCAGGGTCCTGGGATTGAGCCCTGCATTGGGCTCCCAGCTCAGCGGGAAATCGCTTCTCCCTCTGCTTGTTGTTCCCCCGATTGGTGCTATTTCTCTCACTCCATCAAATAAATAAATAAATAAATAAAATCTTTTAAAAAATATCTTTTAAAGGATTTTAAAGAAATTAAGTTCCTTGGGCGGGGGAGGGGGGAAACATCACGGTGACCTTTGGTAGGTAACTTTAGATTTCAAAGGTGGTCAGGTTTGGGGGGTTTCCCCTTTTTCATTGTTTTCTCCGATGAATCCAATGGTGAACACAATCTTCTCTTTAGGAAAGTGTGGGACCGATTCTGGACTTCCTAGAGCTCAAGCCATAAAAGCCTGAGGGGGATAGAGATCGCCTCACTTGTCATATTAAATGCTGTGTGTCCCAGTCATTCTCCCTTGTGCTCCATGCCTTCAGCTGAACCCTTCGATCCCCGAAATGCAGAGTAGAGCCTGGCCAGCACCCCGTTGTCCTGGGCAAGGCTCTGCTCTGACACCACCCGGTACTGTCACGAACTAGCCACGCTTCGAATTTGTCGGTTCTCGAAGACAAGGATCGCATCTTTGTCAGTGGTGGCCTCGCTGTCAAGGACAGAGTCGTATGGAACAGAATGTTGGCTGAAACAGTTAAATATCGTTCCACCTGTGAAAGCCGTGTCAACAGCTTTTTACCTTAAATTTCACTGGACTTACTATCTTGAAATTCAAATTAATCCCATACAAGTGAGTACTAAAAAAATGGCTATCTTAAAAAAAAAAAAAGAAATGGCTATCTTTAAAAGACTAACCCAAAGAACCTGTCTTAAAAGAATGTCTTTGTAAATGATTACCAATTTATTACATTTCTGGAGCCTGAAATTCCTTACAGTGGGTGTCCGTGGCCCTCTAGTGGCCCCAAAGGGTTAAAGCGTTATTTTAAGGCTCAGTAAATACTGAGCTTTTCCCAAGATGACCATGGGCTTACCTGGAGAATGGTAGTTGGCGGATTGGAGTGAAACTACCGGGGAAGGGACAGAACACAAAAGACAGCTGCTTCAAGCCTCAATGGTGTAACCAACTCCGTGAGTTGGCCTTTTATTATATAGAATCCTTAACACTGTTCCTTTGTTTACAAAACAAGAAACAAACCCCAAAGCCGGAGGTGCTGGGGAAACAGAACTAAAAACCTAGAGCTCCCCCTTCTGACTCAATGAAATTCTGAACTTCTTTGGTGACATTTCCTGAAAAGTGAGACATGCTGCCGCTTTCATTAGAAAAAGGAATTAGGAATTAGGAAAAGAATAGGTCTGGTCTTCTCAGTCTTCTCTTCTCAGGATCAATGGAAAAGACAAAGATAAAATAAAAAAAAAAGACAAAGATAAGATAAGATTTATTGCTCCCTGTGTTTTAGAATATTATGAGCAGCTTTGGTTCCCTTTCCTCACTTTCTTTCATACGGAATCATTTTGTGATTTTAAGCAACGTTTGCATCTGGATCTGGGAAAGGGTTTGTAAACATAGGTTCCCATAAAGGGCAATCAGCCCTGTGCTGTTTTCTGTCTGAGCCCTGGGAAGAGAGTGAGGCCCTCACCTCCCGCATACACTGTAGGGGGCTAAAAACATGGTGATCGAGATAACATTTCCATGAAATATTTTTAGAAATCAAAATTAATCAAAAATATCCATAATGAATCAAATATCACCATTTTAAGGAAAGGCAGTATCGGTAGACTGATTTTTGCCCCACTTTCCCACTGTCTCCACACGACATTGTTTTCTCTTCGTCACAAATGAGTTTTGTTACAGAAGCATTATTTTGGAGTGGTTAAGGGCCTAGCCTCAGTAACTGAAATACCTGGGTTTCAACCCAGATGTTCCTACTTATGAGATGCCTGACATTGGGCGATGTTCATCACAGCAGTCCTTGAAAGTGGAGAAGTTTTACCAGCTGGGTCAGACCGAGGAGTTGGAAGAAGGAATTGAGACTCAAAGGGAGAGAGGGTCTAACCCACGTTGCTGGCTTTGAGGACGGAGGTGGGGATTCAAGGAATGAGAACGACCCCAGGAAGCTGGGAACGGCCCCCAAATGATAGCCAGCAAGGGTACAGTGACCTTGGTCCTGTAACTGCAAGGAATTGAATTTGCTTACTTTCCAAATGAGCAGGACCTTGGCAGTCAGACAACAAAGAGAAATGAAAGGCCTCCAAATCAGCAAGGAAGAAGTCAAATTTTCCCTATGATACTCTATATAGAAAACTTGAAAGATTCCACCAAAAAAGCCTGCTAGAACTGATACATGAATTCAGTAAAGTCGCAGGATACAAAATCAACGTACAAAAATCTGTTGCATTTCTATACACCGGTCATGAAGTAGCAGAAAGAAAAATCAAGGAATGGATCCCTTTTACAACTGCTCTGAAAACCGTAAGATCAAACCAAAGAGGTAAAAAAGATCTGTACCCTGAAAACTTTGCAACACTTATGAAAGAAAATGAAGATGCCACAAAGAAATTGGAAAATGTCCCATGCTCATGGATTGGAAGAACAAATACTGTTAAAATGTCTGTAGGACCCAAAGCAATCTACACATTCCGGGCGTTCCCTATGAAATGAGCAAGGTTACAGATCGCCCCCTCGGGTCCACAGATAGGATTGCAGGGCCGCTGACACCTTGATTTGAACCTGGTGAGACCCATGTTGGGCTAATGATGTATACAGAACTATAAGGTAAGAGATTTGTGTTGTTTTAAGCCATTAAGTTTGTAGTGATTTGTTATGGCAGGCATAGAAAACAGTTATGGTTTCCAAATGGCAGAAGCTGGGGGGAGGGGTGTGTGTTCAGAAACTGTGACCGTGGCTTGTCAATATCCACAGGTGCTGGCAGTTAATACCAGGTAACGGCTCTAACTTGGTGGGAGTGAGGGGATATGGGCAGACACCAATGTTGTCTGCCCAGTGTTCTCAGTGAAAATAGGAATGCACGCACATGTGCACGCACAAAGTGTGAAGGGACAAGACAGCAGCAATCAGATACGGTCTTCATTTTGGAAACCAACTAGGTTTGATTTCAGGATTCACTACGGAATAACATAAAATGGACTTCTTGTCTAAACCCCAGGATGTGTTACGAGGGCTGTTTCAGGAGCAGATGGAAAATGGGTTGTCTTAGGGACACAGTCTTACGCTTTTGTTTGTACCAAATTTCAAATAGTCACCGATAAAAGACGTGTAAGGGGACGCTAACCGATTTCATAATGGTTCCTTCCTTTCTGTCGTTAGTTGGGGAGTTGGATCTTGTTGTAAAGAGTTAAATGAAACTGATGAAAGAAAAGCAAAACGTTCTAACAAACACCAGACAGGTGATGCTAGACTGTCTCCTTGGAAGGAAAACTTCTATCAGGACAGGCAGGGCGAGCAGATGCTTCCCGAATCCAGAAAGAAGCTTCAAATCATTAAGGATCTCATGCTCCTTATTTATAGACTTCCTTATCCTTTTCTTTTCTTATCTTTTTTCCGTTTTCACTCTACCATTTCCCTTGATAGTCTGAGCCACTCCCATGACCTTAATACTTGTTTGCCTTTTTCAAATCTTCACTCAATCTTGACATTCTTTTTATTCAGTAGCCCATAGTTATCTCAAAACTTTGCACATCCAGAAGAGACTTCGTTATCCCCCACCCCAAAATGCTGTTGCACTGAGCTCTCATGCTTTCTCACACACTCGGTCTCTCCTTTCCATCCTGTGATGAAGGACTTGAGTCAGTTTATAAAAATACATGACAATATCCAAGATCAAAATAAACCCTTGAGTGTGGTCTGGCCAGAGGAGAAACACGAGAAGCTAGCAGGTAAGAGGAGCCCAGAAACAAATGCTAACTGGACCTTCACAATGGTAGGTGGGGGTCAGATTTCACTCTAAGCATCCTAGGGACCAAAGAGAATGTGGAACCACGTTCAGCTACAAGACCCATTAGACGCACAAGATTGCAACTAACTCACCTTGCAACAGTTTCCTGCTGCAGCCGGAGTGGTTTCACCACACCGTGGGGAGCTTTCTATACTGCGGCTAATGCTGTCCTTGACCCTCATTTGTTAAAACGTTCGATTTCCTAGACTCTTGCAACATGAGTGACTGTCTGCCACTGGTTACTATGTTAGAGGTAGATATAGGGTGATGAGATACAGGCAGAAGGCCCCGTAGAAGGCGTTGTTTCCAAATAAAAAGACAATGTTGTCAGAGAAGGCACTGCTGTGTTCCCCTTGCTCAGGGCCACGTCGCACCTCGGTGATGGAGCCGGAAGACAGGAGGATCCTAGGTCTGCAAGGGCAAGTAGAAGCACTGTGATTGTCCCTGATTGTTGATTTTAAACCTCCTTATTACATATGGAAATAACCTTGTTTAAGCCACATCCCCTCCTCCAACCAAGTTTTCATTTAAATTCAGATAAGCTAATGTATAGTGTCCTATGGGTTTCAGGTGTAGAATTTAGTGATTCATCCCTTACATACAACACCCAGTGCACATCAGTTCGAGTGCCTTCCTTAGTGCCCATCCCCCATCTAGCCCATCCCCCTGCCTGCCTCCCCTCCAGTGACCCTCAGTTTTTTCTCTATAGTTCAGAGTCTCTTATGGTTTGCTTCTGATTTTATCTTATTTTATTTTTCCTTTCTTTCCCCTATGTTCATGTGTTTTATTTCTTAAATTCCACATATGAGAGAAATCATATGATAGTAGTTTTTCTCTGACTACTTTTGCTTAGCATAATACCCTCTAGTTCCATCCACATCATTGAAAATGGCAAGATTTCATTCTTTCTGATGGCTGAGTAAAATTCCATTGTGTATACAGACCACGTCTTCTTTATCCATTCATCAATTAGTGGACATCTGGGCTCTTTCCGTAGTTTTAAGCCACATTTTTTAAGAGTTTCTAGTCCTTGCAGTTGAACATAATCCTCAATGATAAAATATCCCCATGATAAATATTGTATTTGTTTCCCAGGTCTACCATAATAAATCACCACAAACTTGGTGGCTTAAGACAATAGATATTTGTTCTCTCACAGTTCTGGAGGCAAGAAGTCTGAGGCCGAGGCATTGGCAGGCCATACTTCTTCCGCTGAAGGCTCGGGCGGAGAATCCTTCCTTGCCTCACCCAGCTCCTGGTCGTGCTAGGCTTTCCTTGGTGTTCCTTGGTCTGTGGCTCCTTAACTCTGATCCCTGGCTCCATGTTTACGTGGCCATCTCTCTCACGGGGTCAGAAGTCCTCTTTCCTTCCTGCAAGGACACCAGTCACATTTGGTTTAGTGCCCACCCTAATCCAGTATGACCTCGTCTTCGTTCATTATATCTGCAAAAACCTTATTTCCAAATCAGATCACATGCTGAGGTTCTGGGTGGACACGAATTTTTGGAGGACACTCACTGCAAATACCACATCAAACTTTTTGACGGTTGCCTACGAGGCAGGATAGAAGACCGTAGACCCTACATACCCTCTATTTCCAACATTCAGTGGAAACATAATTAGAGAAGAAAATTGGCAAACTGCATTCATCTCACCAAAGTCCACTTCACCCACCCTGGGACTGGGTGACCATGTTGTTAGAGCTCCTGCAGACCCGTACTCAGCTCTAGCTGTGAGCGCGAATCACACAGGGATGGGCTCAGGAAGCAGTGAGAATCTCTCCCGAAACCGGGGCCACAGGGATCAGGAGGATGGATGATCTGAATGGGGCTGTGGGAGTGCAGCTTGGAGGGAGAGGGGAAGAGCTGCTCTTTTTCCATCTGTAAATGAGGAGAGTGGTGGCTCTGGGACTCATGGCAGACGTCTTCCAGGCTGGAGAAGATCAGACGTGGGATCAGTTTGGGAGGTCAAGGGGAGAGACTAGAAAACACTGGGTCTCTATTGATCCTGGACTCTTGGACTCCAACCCACCTGCCCCCCGATCTACCCCTGGGCTTTTCTGTTGTGTGAGCCAAGAATTTCCCTTTAGTAAGCCAGTTTGATTCAGACTTTAAGTTACTTACAATAAAAAGTGTCCCAGCAGACATGGTGCCCAAGCAAAGTTGGGGGGATGTTATGGTCCCCAAACTGGGACTCTGGTCTATGACAGACTAGATTTCCCACTCTGAGGACGATGACCTCCCTAACACAAATGTAATCATGCATTTCCTCTGCTCTCAAGTCCTCCATTTCCCAGAGGACAAAATCCAGACCTTACCCTGGGAGGTGAGGGCATCCACCAGCTGTCTTCAGTGCAAGCCCTGCCAGGCGGGCTCCCCCCTCCTCTCTAGATCCCACCTCACTGAGTTCCTCCCTATTCTCTGAACCTCTGGGACGGTCCATGGAAGAAGGGAGTGTCCCTGGAATAGGGCTTTCATTCTAGTCACACAGGACATTGTCACTTCCTGTGTTCTGTTCCTAATCTGCTCCCCTGAGGCTTCCTGCCCTGTTGGATTGTGAGGTGTTTCCAGAAAAATGATATTCTTTTTTTTTAAAAGATTTTATTTATTTATTTAACAGAGAGATGAAAAATGATATTCTTGAGAAAGGTCTCCCTCTTCCTCTCTTCTATTCTTCGCGTGTGTAGTCTACTCTCTGTGTGTGGTTTGTGCCCCACGTTCGTCTGAGTTGGGGGGGGGGTCACAGACTTTGCTCTGTTTGTCCCATTGGAAATGGCTTCCAGGTCACACACCCGCTGACAATCTCCCTCCCTGGGCAGGAGCCCCACAGCTCAGACCCGTATCCCTTCCCATACAGGAAATGCAGATACTACAAAAGCCCCAGAAAGATCCACTTAAGGAATTATTTCTTAATGTTGAAGAACACTATTATTTCTTCTTACTTTTTAAAAAAATCTTCTAAAAATAATTGATTTTAGGTCGGTAGCTTTCAACTGTGGGAGGAGGCAGTGGGTGTAGGAAGAGATTCTCAGTCATCTGATGGCAGAAGAGAGGCGACTCCTCGTCTGGTGTTAAGGGGGCGGGCTGGAGGGGGGTCAGCAGGGCTGAAGGACCAGGCTTTGGAGGAGGTAGCCGTTGGCTGGTGGGGTCAAGTAGAGAGGATAGAACTGTGAACAGCCTCGCCTTTGGGGGAGAAATCGAAGCTAAGACTACCAATGTGGCCTTGTGGGAACAGCAAAAGGCTGGCAAACCCCTGATGGGAACAGAAGACACCCACGGTGAACTGTTCAGACAAAGGTCTCTTGTGCAGCTGGTGAGCCAAAGGAAGGAGCCTCATGTGTACTTACGTGGGACCATGACCAGTAGTGGTCAAGAGAAACAAGTAAGGGGCAAAACAGTGGGTACAGCCAAGACAGAGATGTGTGCTTGCATTTACAGAGAGCAGCTCCCCGAGGCTGGAGAGGAAATGTGGGACGGGCTGTTGGGCGGCAGAGTGGTGAGCCGAAGAGGCCTTTCCTGATTCCGAACAGCCTCCTCCAGCAACCTTGAACGACAGTGCCCTCTGCCTTTCTCTGTGCCCTCCCTCAGCCCCAAGCCCAATGTGGGGGTCCTTGCTCTCAACCCCCCATCTATCCTTTTAGATTCTACCCAGACAGCAGGAGATTCAAAGATGCTGAAAAATTAGAAGCTTTTTAAATGCCACTATCTGCTTTATTCATTTTCATTGCATACGTATTTGGCATAAAATGCCATGCTCGTTGTGGATACGTAATATTCACTTAATGAACAGCTGTTGCCTTTTCTTTTCCTATCGCCATGTGTTAAGATTTTTTTCTTTTTTTTGAAGAGCTAAAGAAAATAAAGACTTCAGTTTATTTCATCTGCCTGTTAAAAGCTAAATCAACAGTTGTTTACACACTTAGAAATCTGTGGTGGCCACAGCCTGCTCCATTCTGTGGCCCCCGGGCCCTTGTGTTAGCCCCCGGCCACCCCCAAGCCACAAAGCATGTCTGTGAGGGTGAGAAAAAAAACCTGCCAATCAAAAAAAGTTCAATTTGGAATACTACATTTTCTCAACGGTAACAATTGAAAACATGAAATCATTCTATGCCAGTGATAGAAATCAAATTGTTGAACCTAATTAAAAGTTGAAAAAATTTATCAACATAATTAGGAACTCAAAATCAGTAGGATAGAATAATTAACCTGATGTATTTTTGTCTGTTTTTTTCTTTTCCAACATTTCATGAAAGGTGTACATCACAGTGGACAAGAAAGTAGTCGATAGTCAATTCAATCTGATACGTGCTTTTCCTGACTCTTTGTTTATTATCCCCCAATGCATATTCAATAGCATTTTTTCATTTCTTCTCTAATGGTTTTCATTTTTTGATCCTGAGTTGTATCTTCTGATACCTGGCAAGTATCTTATCTTAGGAATTGTGACAATATAAAAATAGGCAACATGCTTCTAAATTTTAGCAATGCTCAATTATCATCTTGATGAAATTTCCATGACAATAAATAAACAATTACCATACTTAGCACATTATTATGTATCTAATTTGTATATAATCCTTGCCTTGTGGGTTGTCCTAGCAGACAGGGATGTGACTGTGTAGTAATGTGGGTCACCGGAAAATAAGAGAAAACTGAAGTTGGCATCTAAGTGATGCCATTCTGGTAAATACTATAGGAGGTATGATGTACATCTATCACTCCATCTATATCAACAGGAAGTGATTTTTAATCTTAAAATGTACCCTAACCAGTGTATCAGCTAGAATAGAAGCAGCTCTTGTTTATAAATATATATATATAATGTGCCTGGGTGGCTCAGTGGGTTAAGCCTCTGCCTTTGGCTCAGTTCATGGTCTCAGGGTCCTGGGATCTGGTCCTGTATCAGGCTCTCTGCTTAGTGGGGAGCCTGCGTCCCCCCGCCACCCGCCTGCCTCTCTGCCTACTTGTGATCTCTCTCTCTCTGTCCAATAAATAAATAAAATCTTAAAAAAAATCTTTTGATGATCAATGTAGTTCTCTTCTGTAAAACGAAGCAGAATGTATACACACATATATATAGAACTATATACATATATATAACATTAGAATAAGATTATTTCCGTCATCAGAAAGCCATCAGAACACATTAGTTTGTGTTACAGCAAGACATTTTACTGCCTTCTTCCACACAATAGTTAGAAATATAAAATATGCCCATTTTGGATTAACAAAATTGTAATAGAGATGTAAGAAATTTCAAATAATGAAGGTGTCCACAATGGGCATGGTGGCCGCTGGTGTGGTGGGCTTGTGGAGCTCACAGTGGGACTCCTGTATCCCCCAGGCAGCCACCCCAAGCTATGGGCACTGAGTTCCCCCAACCAGGACCTGTGCACGGTCTGCACCTGCATCTCCCATCTCAAATGCCCTCTTTGCACCCACCCCACATGGCCCCACTATCCATTTGTCCTCAGCTTATGTAACCGCACATTTAGGCTGATCTCTAACTGCCTCGATGCAAGCAGTGTTTATACAGTGGTGATGGCCGTTTTCCGGAATCTCTCCCCCCCCCCCCAGAATGTGCACTTTCCTCCTGGACAGACATGGATTTCTTCTCATCTCTCTATTCCCAGGGCTATGCCCAAAGCATGGCAACTCAATGCAGAATGATTGAAAGAAGGAGATTTTGTCTTCATCCTCACTAGAAAAGTCTTCACTTTCTTATTGATGATGATGCTTATTATTGGCATTTTCACCATTTGTTTTGCATATTGGTGTTTTGCCTCTTAGCCTTCTCTGATTCTGAGGTGTTTTCCACAGATTTGTTAGAATAAAAACTATAGATTTTTTTTTGAAGTCACTTGTACAAGATGAATCAAATAATGAGACATTTTTACTATGTGCCCTGTGGATTTACTTAAAAAAAAAAAAAGTAAAGCCATTCATAGTGTATGAGAAAGAGTATGGGATATGGGGAGCCAGAGTTTTCCCTACCAGCTGACACTTGGAGCCTCCTCCGTAAGATAGAGCCATCCATAATGTTGCGTCATGGGTCACTGTGGGGATAAAGATGCTCTAAATTACTGTGGAAATGCTAGTTGTTGGTATTTGTGTCGCTCCTACCCATCACGATGATGAGTTAAATAACACTGAATGATTACTTAGTAATTGTTGCCACATTAAACATTCAGTGATCTTGGAAGAAGTGTTGTTTCCCTCAGTTTCACATGATTGATGATTCACTCTTTGTGGCATGTGTGTGTGTTTGTTTTGTGTGTGTGTGTGTGTGTGTGTGTGAGTTTGTTTTGTGTGTGTGTGAGAGAGAGAGAGAGAGAGAAAGGAAATTCTTTCCTTTGTGTGTGTAAGCTAAAATTCTTGCTGGGGTGACTTGCTGGCGGGAACTTTCCTAGCAGGCGGGATCTAACAGGGAATGCACTTTTTAAAACAAAGACTTAAAAGTTTGGAGAATGACTTTTATATTTTTATTTTTGTAAGTACAAAGAAGGTGGTCAGAGTGTTGGAGTTGTGGTGCGGTGCATGAGAAGACAGCATGGTGGGAAGGAGAGGAACGTGTGCGGGTGTAGTGATTTGAGTGTAGCTGGGTCTGGGACAGGACAATGTGGAAAGTGGACGTGAGGGGAGGAGATAGAGACTCTTAGGAGTAGGAGATAATGTCAACATTCGATGTTGAGAGGCAATTGGAACCACAGCATATTTCTGAGCAGAGTAATGACATACTCAGAAGGACAATATGCAAGATATATAATATATATATTATAATATATATATTATATATACATACACACTGGCTTGTGCTGTAAGTTCTATGGTCCTTTTTTTTAAGATTTTATTTATTTGTTTGACAGAGAGAGGTGGGGGAACACATGCAGGGGGAGTAGAAGTGGGAGAAGCAGGCTCCCCACTGAGCAGAGAGCCTGACACGGGGCTCCATCCCAGGATCCCGGGATCATGACCCGAGCTGAAGGCAGACGCCCAACGACTGAGCCAGCCAGGTGCCCCAGGAACAGGTATCTTATTAAGGATTTTGATATGTATAACCAGATTTTCTTTCTTGAAGTGTGTCAGTTGTGATTCTCTCTTGCAGAGAACTAGTGAATCTGTTTTGTCATATACCTCTGACAGCCTTGAGTGAATCCTTTAAAAAAAATCAAAATAATCCTAGAAAGGCAGAAGAGAAGAAATATAGGAATGAAAAACAGAGAAGACCAAAAAAAAAAAAAAAGGTCGGAGTGGATATATTAATATGAAAAAGTAAATTTCAGGGATGCCTGGATGGCTTGGTTGGTGAAGCGTCGTCCTTTGGCTTAGGTCATGATCCTGGGGTCCTGGGATCGAGTCCCACATGGGGCTCCCTGCTTGTCGGGGAGAATGCTTCTCCCTCTCCCTCTGCCTGCCGCTCCCCCTGCTTGTGGCCTCTCCTTCTCTCTCCCTGACAAATAAATAAATAAATAAAATCTTTAAAAAAGAAAAAGAAAAAGTAAATTTCAAAGCAAAATGCATTCCTAGAAATAAATAAGGGTACCCCATAGTGATAAAAGGGTCAGCTTGACAGGAAGATACACGAGTCAAAAATACATATGCTCCGTAACAGAGCTTCAAAGTCCATGAGGGGAGAATTGACAGCGTTCACAGAAGAAGTAGGCAAGTCCGTAGTCTAATCTGAGGTTTTAACACTTCTCCGTCTAACAGTGGATGGAGCCATGAGACACACATCCAGCGAAGACGTGCACAGGAGATCTGAGCTCTCAGCACGGGCCTTGTCGTTTACGCCAGCTGTCGGAGCTGCAAGGACCTCCCACAATGGCTGTCCTGGGACTTTCCGCAAGGTCCTTCCTCCCTCTGTGCCTCGGTTTTCTTGATTGCAAAGAGAGGATGATAACGGCACCTACGTCACTTATTTTTGATGTATTCCAGGAGAATGAGATAGTCTACCGGAAGAAAGTTAACCCACGCCTGGCATATATGAAGTGTTTGAGAGATGCCAGTTATTTTGTTTTATTTTTAGACAGATTTTACCTATCTGTCAACCTATGCATTTATCAGAGAGAGAGCACAGCAGAGGAAAGGGGAGCAGCAGGCAGAGGGAGCTGGAGAAGCAGGGAGCTCAGCAGGGAGCCCGATGCGGGGCTCGATCCCAGCACCCTGGGATCAGGACCTGAGCCGAAGACAGCTGCTTAACCACCTGAGCCAGTCAAGCATCCAGATAGATGCCAGTAATTACTGACCCCATTGGGTTCCTGGCCAAAATTAGGGGATTTGTTTTGTTACCATTACCTGGAAATCAATCTGCTGTGGAAACTGTCCCGGTCAGTGGGTCACTCGAGTTTCCCCTAAACTGTTCCTGCGCCTTCCACTTCAGCTTCCCTCCCCAAGCGAAGCCCACAGGCGTTGAAAGCTTTCAAAGAGGCCCTCAGTGCTCCACACACACCTCAAAACTTCCAACTTGCCTACATTTAATGTGTCACATAGGAAGGCGCACATTTTTACCTTTCCCACATTACCCTGTTCTCACGGGCCTGAAACGTCCCCTATGCAACAGTGCTCCAGACCCTTCTAGAATGTTCTGAGGCACTTAGCAGAAGCACCAGCTCCATCTGGGATGACGTAGCTAATGGACAGGGTCAGACCTGCATTCTCCACCTTCTTGCACTCTTAGGCCTTTAAAAATTAGTGTTACACCTCTGTCTGGTTATTAATAATATCCCATCGTATAGAAATCATCTCTAAGTGTAGTCCAGGGTCTTGCTTTTTCCAAGGAGCTAAGCTGGGACGTTTGGTAAACAGAAGAGTCCTCCTGTGTTGCACACCACCCTCCCTAACTGGCAACTTGTATTTCTTCAGAGAAGAACAGCCAATAAAAGAAGTCAATAACATAAAGCAAATCGTCCCTTTCAAGTCCGCCAGCTGTCACACCTTGAGAAGAGCGATTTCCTCTTCTTCTAAGAATCAAGTTCTCATTTATTTATGGGCATGTGTTAAAGTGTAATGAGGCAAGCTGAAAAAGATCTTCTAAAATACTCCTCGTGAAATACAACACATTATTTTTACCAAGGACATTAAAGACATTTCTTCTCATTAAAACATGTGAGCAGTAAGACGGGCTACACTGGTTTTGTAGAAACCAAAGGAAAGAGTCTTGCTCCATACATTTCTGTGAAACAGATAATACCTTATGAGTCGGTCTCATGGAGTTGGGGGTGGGGGTTCAAGCTGTTTTCAAAAATCCTTAAGCCTCCTTTGGTGAAGGGACTATGGAAATTAGAAAGGGTCAATTCTACGAAAAGCTCCCCACACGCTGGCTTGTGCTGCAAGTTCTATTGGCTGTGTCCCATACGTGGTTTCAGATTTTAATTCTACAAACACAAATACAACGGGCTTCCTGAATGGAACTGTCGACACACCGACTACAGGAGGGGGGTTCACGAGCAGTATGGGGCTTATTACAGGGAGGGAGGTTTTTATGAATATAGTTCTGGAGAGAGTTTTAAAAATTAGAATAGATGGTCTTTGAAGAAATAAAATAGAAATCAATAATTTTTACATTTAAAATGTTTAATTAAACTAAACTAATTTAATTTCAATTTTAATTGATTAAAATGGAATGAAATTTAAAATAATTTAATTTAAAATTATGACCTGAGGGGCACCTGGGTGGCTCAGTCAGTGAAGTGTCCAACTCTTGGTTTTGGATTGGGTCATAACCTCACGGTCATGAGATCAAGCCCCACATTGGGCTTCATGCTTGGTGTGGAGTCTGCTTGAGATTCTCTCTCTCCCTTTGCCCCTATTCCCCTATAAATCAAATAAAATTACGACTTGAGAGGAATATTTTCTCCAGCTTCATCATAAAAGGTGGCCCAGTAAGGACAGTAGGATCATCATTTCTGCTCACCCAATGTCATGTGCACACCCACTGCCCAGATTATAACCTCTAATATTATTTAATATTATTCCCCCACAACCACTGTTCCTGGAAATATGTTTTCATGTATGGGGTCTCTGTGGAATCCAGACAAATGTAGCACAAAGGGCTTTTTGCTAACCTAGCCACAACAATGTGAACATCGAAAAGAAAATGACAGCCTTAAATTTCAATCAAATACAATTTGAAGTCTTGTGGATTTATAATGATGCTCAGAAAGGAAAAGTCAACATGAAATGCACCAAAAACTCCTGTGAATGTAACAGGGCAGGCTTGGTTTCTAGTGGTCTTAAAAAGCGGGGGAATGTTTGTGTGTGTCTGCATGAATGTGTGTGGTTTTTCCTCTGGTCCGTGTGTATTTGTCGCATACGGGCGTTTTCTTGTTTTGGAGCATGGCCTCGGTGAATGAATCAGAGAAGTTCTAAACAAAGCTTACTACGGATGCTGAGATGCCTTGACATTTCAATGAGGATTGCGAGATTGTGATTGGGTCAGAGGGACCTGAAGAAAGGAAGGGGCAGGTTTCAGTGGGACGGCTGCCGGCGATCCCCAGCAGGACAGCGGTGAGCGGGCAGGTGGTGGTATTTTAGACGGACTAGTCTTCCTCCCTGTCCTGTCCTGCAGGCGAGGGCTTCACCATGTCTCCACATGCATCCCTGCTTGGTGGCCCTGTGGAACGATGATATCAGCGTGCCCAGTGCAGTTACACATCTTTGGGGCACAGAGGGGAGATTTATCTAAAATTTAGAGGAGTAACTGGTGGCCTTAAACAGGAATGCCAGTTCTGATTCTTTATCTCAAGAGCATAGAGACGCTCGCTCCCCACGGGGACTGTCTCCCTCTGCTGGGTTTCGCGCTCCCACTCTGCCTTCTGAAGTTTCAGTCTTTATTACTCGGCACCGTCTGCTCCCAGAAGCCGAAGTGCATTTGTGTACACATGAGTGTGTTCCTCAAGTGAGGAGAGCAGACAGCAGGCTGTAAATATTTCATACTTTCCAGGATCATTTTCCTTCAGAATATTAAGAATTCACACCAGCATTTGATAACGGGTTATCTGAAGGACGGTCTGCTTCCTCAAACACTTGTCTTGGAGAAGGATAGGAAGAAGCTTGACTAAAGGCAGAGCTGTGACTGCAGGGTGCTACAGCCTCGAGCCGTTCTCGTAGAATTGCCACCTCTTCACAGAACTTGCAACCGGTGACTCTTCTTCTTTCATATATTTTGAAACACTCTCCAATTTACAGAAAAGTAGCACGTAAGTACAGTTGCAGAGAACTCTTCTTCTTCTTTTTATTTTTTTAACATTTTCTAAGAATACGCAGCTGTCCAGATGTCACCTTATTTCCAAATTGTTTATGTATACTCTCCTACTTTTTTTTTAAAGATTTTATTTTATTTATTTGACAGATAGAGATCACAAGTAGGGAGAGAGGCAGGCAGAGAGAGAAAGAGGAGGAAGCAGGCTCCCTGCCAAGCAGAGAGCCCGATGCAGGGCTCGATCCCAGGACCTTGGAATCATGACCTGAGCGAAAGGCAGAGGCTTTAACCCACTGAGCCACCCAGGCACCCCGTGTATACTCTCCTACTTTTATGGGCTGAATTGTGTCCCCTCAGAATTCATGTATTGAAGTCTCAAGCCCCAGAACCTCAGAAGGTGACCTTATTTGAAGAGAGGGTCCTTGGAAAGGTAATGACGTTAAAATGAGGTCACGTGGGTGGGCCTTAATCCAATGTCCTGACCTCGTCCTGCACCCTGAGTGGGAGTGTGAGATCGGGACCCTGTCCCCTACTCCTCGTGCTCCTGGATGGGACCTCCTGTCCTCTCACTCGTGCGGGCAATCCCAGGCTGGGAAAACAGGACTTAAATCACAATCAAATGTGAGAGTCATGAGAGAAGAGAATGATGGCAAGAAGAAATGTTACATGCCGAGTGCTGTGTGTGCGGACGTTTCATAGCAGAAAAAAAATCATTCCTCCCATTCAGGCGGTAAGTTTTGAGATGTACTTGAACCCTATGACAAGGCTTTAAAGTGGACATACTAAAAACAGCTTTAGTACTTCTCCAAGTCGTGCTCATTATAATCTCAAACAAGGACTTTGAAAGGCATATTAAAAACGCTTCCGAGCTAAGGGCTTATTTCCTTTCTGCTATGTAAATTATTTTGACCAAAAGACAGAATCTAATTAAGCTAAAGCCTTTATGCACATTAAACTAGTCAATCTTCCTTCTCATTCTGCAAATATGCTCAAATCCGAAGGCTGGTCTCCCATGAATTGTAACGCGCTGTTGGTTTCTCTGAATACAACTTCATAATGTTGCAATTTCCATAAAGAGAAATTTATAAAACCTGGGGTGTTTCTAAAGTCCACGGCAGGTAAGCAGGAACATCACACGTGGGATTTCTCTCCGGCGATCATGTCACGGGGTCTTCATGGTAACATCTGTAAAAGGCCTTAAGGTGGACAAAGGCCCCAATTGTTTTTTTTTTTTTTTAACTGAAGATTCCACTGCGGTTTAGCCCTGAGCAGATGGGGGAGGCTGGCCGTCATCTGCTGTTGAATCGCTTAGGATGTTTCCCAGCAAGGCTCCCTCCGTGGGCCCCGACCTCCTATGGCGCAGTGACTGCGGGTCGTATCAGGTCTTCAGAACGGAAAAGAGGCCGCTCTATTCAAGTCGAGTTTTTTTGGTAACCTGTGAGTTACACAGTTCAGTGTACACTGTCACTTTGGGGACACTTGGCTCTGAGTGGGTTTTCCAGCGCCTGGAGCACAGGGAGGCTCAGCGGCCGGAGAGGGTTCTGGTGCCTCTCCTGTCCCGAGCCCGCTATTCCCCTCCCGGCACCCCGGGAGCCCCATGGCAGCTGCGTTCATGGAAACATGATTCGCTGGCACCAGGTATGGAGCAATAATTCACCTCCGCGGCAGGGAAACGTCCTGAAACCAAGTCACTTGCACGCGGGGTTTTATTTAATTAGCGCAGATGCGGTGTGAGCAGACGGGAGCGGAACCCCGGGCAGTCGGGCAGTGTGGCCGTGGAGGGAGCAGGACCCGCAGGGCAGGATCCTGGAGAAGGAGCTGCGGAGCTGTGACCCTGGGCCGCCTCTCTCAGTGATGTGCGACCCGCGATGGGGTGTCTGTGCAGTCTGGGCGGAAGCCCTTGTCCCCAGTAAGGAGACAGCCCATTAGAGAGACGAAACCAACCTCGAAACCCAGAGAACAAAGAGCTTGCTAAGGCAGTGAGAGCCGGTGGCCGATGCGCCCTTGACCTGTTGTTTCTAATCCAAGCATATTATGGAGGGAATCCATTAAAAATGACAGATTCTTGGGCCCTGTAGTGGATTAAATGGTGGCCCTTCAAAAAAGATGTCTGTGTTCAAATATCTGGACCACGTGATTGTGCCTTTATTTGGGAAGACTCTTCTGCAGGTACAATTATCGATCTTGCGATGGGCCCCTCCTGGCTCTGAATCCCGAGACGGTGTACGTCTGAGACAGGAGAAGGGGGCAGACGCACAGAGAGGGCACCATGTGACCGGGGAGGCAGACACTGGACAGACATAGCTGGAAATCATGGATGCGGACCACCGCCAGCAGCAGAAGGAGACAAGGTAGGGGTTCCCGTCTGGGGGCTGTGGGGGGTGCTGTGGCCCTGGTCTGGCCTGGGTCTCACATTGCTGGGCTGCATTTCTGTAGCCGCAAGCCAGGTTGTGGTCATTTGTGACAGCAGCCGCTGGAGACCCTACGGCTGCACCCAGGCCCCCTGGAAGCCATTCCATTTCGGAAAGCTCTAAAACTACGGATGATCCGATGATTTTGAGAAATAGTGTTGGGGTGATTGGTCTGGCTCAGAGGTTTTTGACACGTTTTACACCGAATCCCCAGAGCGCCTGAAATCAGGGATGTCCCGGGCTTACCCCAGACGCTGTACCACATGGCCTGCTATCCGGGCCGGTACAGGTGTGCGTGTCCTTGAGGTGCAGCTGCAGGTTCCTGCGGGAAATTTGACCCCAACTCCGCAGAAGACCTCAGCTTCCCGACCTGGGAAACAGCCCAGTCCTGGGTCTTCCAGCTCAGGCCACTCTGCTCACCCGCTCTTTCCTGCCCTCTCTCCCTCTGCTTACCCCTTTAAACTGAGGTATCATTTACAGACAGAATGTGCGGTTGGTAAGAATTCTTGAGTCTTACCATTGCATATATCTGTGCAATCATTACCCCAGAATGTTCTGAAGCCCGCTCCGGTGGGTCCTCCCAGCCCGCAGAAGCCAGCAGTGCTAGGATCTCTCTCAGAGCGGTGAATTGTGTTTGTTCCCCTCCTGCAAAGTGACTTCTTTGCCCTGCCTGTTTTAAATGGTTCTCATTACTTGTTTCCATCGTTTTAAGCCCAACAGACCCGCGTGTAGTTTTTTTCTTTTTTTTTTTTTAAAGATTTTATTTATCTTTAGAGAGAGAAAGAGTGGGAGGAGGAGGGAGAGGGGGAATCTCAAGCAGACTCTGTCCTGAGTACGAAACCCAAGTCGGGGCTCCATCCCATGACCCGAGGTCATGACCTGAGTTGAAATCAAGAGCCCCGCTCGACCCATTGAGGTGGCCCCCACATGTAGTTTTCTTGGTCTTTTCTCTCTCACTGAGCCGCTTGGATTTACAGACTGTTGCTTTTCACTAAATTCGGAATTGATTTTCGCTACTGTGTCTTCAAGTATTTTTATTCCTTCCCCTGCTCAGTCTCTCCTCTCCTTCTGGGTCTCTAATTTTCCATCTTTAAAGAATCGTCTCTATGCGGACGAGTCCTAGAGCTGTGTCTCCATCCTGATCCGTCTTCTGAGGTCTGAATTTGTGGCTGAATGCTGGACGTCTGTGTATCAGCAGCATTTCAGATTCTGAAGCTGAATGTATAGTTTTACTCCCCAAACATTTTATCCCTTGTGTTACAACATTTATATCCATTTTGACACCACCCACCTCCTCAAATGTAAGGTTAGACATTTCAAGGTAGCGCTTTCCAGACTGTGTTCCTTGTGACTCTTCCTTGAGGCATAAACACGTATGTATTCTGTTCTTGTGGGCTGCTGTGTGTGCATCTGTTGGGGGAGGTTCTATCCTTGAATAAATCTGTCAGTCTTCATTCTAACTTTCCTTTAGGTGCTGACCATTGTAAATGGCCACATAAACGTCCTTAGAAGTCCTGCAGTTAAAAGTCTTTTTAACTTTGTTTTAAAGTTAAAATGTCATTCAGCGTTTTTCAAAATCTGACCAACTATTTTTTAAAAATAAAGTAGAAAATCTAGGGACGCCTGTGTGGCTCAGTTGGGTAAGCCGCTGCCTTTGGCTCAGGTCATGATCCCAGCGTCCTGGGATCGAGTCCCACATCGGGCTCCTTGCTTGGCAGGGAGCCTGCTTCTCCCTCTGTCTTTGCCTCCACTCTGTCTGCCTGTGCTCCACTCTCTCTCTGACAAATAAATAAGCAAAATCTTTAAAAAAAAGTAGAAAATCTAATAAAATCCATAGAGTGAATTTTGAGAAATGTCACCATAAGACCATCTTTGGCTAATCTCTCTGCTATGGATGTTCCAGTCCTCATAAATTCTACTTCCTAGTATCTCCCAGATCTGTTTCTGCCTCAGTATCCCCATTTCTATCACCTCTCATGACTGTCACATAGTCTCTGAGCAAGGGTCTCCTCCCTTTTAATGTCTTGCTTCTTTAATCCAGTCTTCACTTGGCTGCCAGAATCATCTTAATACAAGTCTCTTTCTTAAAAACTTTCAATGGCTTCCTTTCCTTGGAGAAGGAAATCCAGTGTCCTCAGCCAAGGAGCAAATGCTTTTCCCCATCAGCAGCCTTCCCACCTTTTGTCCAAGCCGCATCCCCAGGCTGTTGGGCTGAGTGGGGGTTTGGAGGGAAAGCAAGTGGGGTGCCAGGTTTCTGGGTAGGTGTGAGCTGGGTGGGACAGCGGCAGTGGGGGTTGTGCCTGGGAGAGCAGCCTTGATGACACAAAGCGGAGGAACGAAAGGACATATATCCTGAGACTAAAACCAGCACCAAATGCAGAGAAAACAGGAGGATGAGGGCCGCAACAGGACAGGGTAGGAAGGAGGGAGGGCCTGGGCGGAGAAGTGGCCCCCGGAAGAGCTGAGACAAGGCGCCGACTGAGACGAGCTGGGCTTTGCTGAGAGCTCCTTATGCAGAAGGCAGACATTCCTGCCCCTGCCCTCAACTGCTTCCCTTCACCCATGGCGTAGAGCCCTGTCACTTCATTTCTTCCCCCGGCTTCAGCCGATGGAAACAACGAGAAGACTTCCCCAGCCCCACCCCTGAAGTGTTTGATGGTACAGCCGCGTGGCTTCTCTTAGGAAAAGTAGACTGAGTCCCTGGTCCTACTTAGCTGAATAGGAAATAAACATTAAGGAACTGGTCTGGGAATTAGATGGGGTCCTGTGTTAGCGTTAGAGGATGGATGGGATGCTCGGGATCTGGGCTTGTTTCTAATCCTGTATGTCCTGCCACTGGAAAGATGCATTCTCAACTCTCTGGTACCAGTGAGACCCACAAAACTGATCTTGCCTGATTTAAATTAACAAGAAGGAACATAAATGTTTGTCAAGAGGGTCTGTGGCTAGACATGTCTTTATTATAGTCTGTCAAAGAGAGAATCGGGAGAAGACGAAGAGGCGAAGGAGTGGGAGGAGGTGGGAGACGAGAGAAGAGAGGAGTCGGGGCTGGTGATGGAGAGAAGGGGACACGACAGAGGAGAAAACGAGGGCCCGGGGGCTTGATGGATTTTAAACGAGAGCCATCGCATTCCCCTATTTCCTTGAGGCCCGAGTCACCCAGATAATGAGGTATTTGGCTCCTGTGTAAAGATTCTTCAGAGCTCCGAACGCACCGGAATCCCCACTCTCTTGTGACACGCAAGTCTGCAGGTGCGCTCCGTCTAGGAGGAATCCCACAGCCCACCGGAGAAGCGCCCTCAGGGTTGCAACCACGAGATCCAAATCAAGAACACTTCAAAGACGGATGCAATCAAGCCAAGCACTGCACTTGCTCCTGGGGTCAGATGCCCCCACTGCTATTCCCGGGGCCTGAGCCTGGAGAGCCGGAGCCTCGGGGAGGCACAGTTAACCAGAGACTTCTGCACAGGTCCTTAGCAAACGCGCTGGCATTTCTCAATTAAATAAATTAACAATAGAGCAAGTCAGTATTAATAACACAAATAATGAGGCAATTGCATTTGGTAAGGACAGAAATGAACATTTTTACAATGCTTGAAATGAAAAATCATGAGCCCATCACGACCTGTATATTAGGTGGAACTACTGAAGTGACATACATTATTTTTACGTATTTATGTCCGTTTTGTGCGTCTGTAGGCTAAACACAAATTCCTGCCCATGACTGTGACATTGAGCTTAATTACTTGTCGTTTTTATCTCAACTCTTGCTAAGGAAAATTAAGAGCACTTACTGGCAACCCGTCAGAACAGCAGCCTGCCACTTCCAGGAAAAGCGGCTGATTTTCGTCATCTGTGCCAAAGACCAGGGGTCCTGTTTGGTTCATCAAGAAATCAATATATTCCTTCAGAGTCTCCTCTACAGACAGAAAGCCGTACAATTCCTCAGCATGTACTTGTTGCTAGCGTTTACTTATCTCCAAAACAATACTGGCAATTGTGGTTAAATAAATGAACATTCCCACTGCTGCCTTCTTGTGTGGCGGGAACAGTAAGTGAACAGGAACAATGAGTTCTCATAAATGAGACCCCTCTTGGGACTAGAGCGTCATTATTGACAAAACTCATTAGGATCCTTCTCTTCCCTCACGCTGCCGCCCCTCCCACGACGCGATGTCACGGATCCTGCCAAGTCACCGTCCCTGTGCAGCCAGCGCAGGCTGGAGATCCAGGGCAAGGAATGAAGTCTGGGTTCTCTATTTGATGAATCTGACCTTTTCGGATTTACTTTTTTTACCTTTTTTTTTTTAAAAAGGATTTTATTTATTTATTTGAGCGAGAGAGAGTGCGTAAGTGGGAGGGAGGGGAGAGGGAGAGACTCCCAAGCAGACTCCCAGCTGAGTGTGGAGTCCGACGGGGGCTCGATCCCACCCCCCTGAGATGACAACCTGAGCTGAGACCAAGAGTCGGACGCTGAACCAGCTGCGCCACCCAGGCGCCCCAACTTTTTTTACTTTTTAATCCCTCAGATCTCAAAGTAATCAGTGGAACTGATTCATGTTAAACATTATTTCATTTATTTGCATTTCTGTTAATTGTTTTTTTTTTAAGATTTTATTTATTTATTTGACAGAGAGAGATCACAAGTAGGTAGAGAGGCAGGCAGAGAGAGTGAGAGGGAAGCAGGCTCCCTGCCGAGCAGAGAGCCCGATGTGGGACTCGATCCCAGGACCCCGAGATCATGACCTGAGCCGAAGGCAGCGGCTTAAACCACTGAGCCACCCAGGCGCCCCTCTGTTAATTGTTTTTGATAAAAGCTCTTCACAGATTCTGGGAATAAAGGGAGAGGACAGGAAAAGGAGGAGAAGGAGAGGCATTTTATAATTTATCAGAGCTCTTAATATTATGAATATAAGCCAGAGAAGTGCTGACTAATATTTTTCTAGGTTGGGGGGATCTGGAAATGGGATGTTGGTGGAAAAGGAGACACAGTGCTTCAGAAAGGCATCGGGGTATCTGGGAAATTTGGGGAGAACCTTCCCTACAAGCTACACATAAATGACGGCTCATAGCATCAGTGCCTCACAGTGAAAAGTGGGGTCCGCAGGTGGGGTCTGCAGGTGGGGTCAGGATGCCACTCTGGACAGTCGATGGATACTTGCAGAATATTCACCACATCTGACAAATACAAATGGTTTTTCAGAGCTGCTTCTGCAGGAGTTTTCAAGTGAACAGTCACAGCATTTGCACGGCAGACCAAGAAATGTTTTACCATGAAAATATTCTTTCCTAAAAGAATGCAGCTCTCTCGGGTCAAATCAGTAGATATGAATGCAGCTACTTGCTGTGATTCTAGTAACTATATGATCAGAAAGTTTCTTTCTTTCTGCATGTTTGTTCTGTAGTGTTGTGAAGGAAGGTGTCTTGCTGGTCGTTCCACGTCCAGTTTTCTGCCATACGTAGATACGCACCCTGAAGGGCGACGTGTTTTCCTCCTGCCAACCCAGCTCCTGGGCATATCGACCTTCGAGAGGCATCAGGTTGACATTATTGTGGTTGTTACTGTGTTTTATTGATGCCGGGGTGTTGGGGGCTGCACCCACAGATTTTTCGGTTTTCTCTTGCTTAGAATGGGCTTACCAGGAATTCTGCAACTTTTCAGTTGTCTTCTGAATAACGTGTTGCTTTAGAACATGTTCCTTCGTTCGTTCGTTCTTCCTTCCAAGACTTTTATCAGAGAGAGAGAGAGAGAGAGAGCACGCATGAACAGGGGTGGGGCAGAGGGAGAAGCAGGCTCCCCCCTGAGCAGGGAGCCTGATCCAGGCCTTGATCCTGGGACTTCCGGATCATAACCTGAGCTGAAAGCCAATGCTTAGCCCACTGAGCCACCCAGGTGCCCCCGAAATATGGGTATTTCCACAGCTGGGATTTAACAGTTTTTGAGAACCTCCCATTTCCAAATAGCCCAAGAACCGGAGGCCCAAAAACGGCAGCGATGCCTTCTCTGACTGCAGTCGAAAGGCAAGATGAGAGACACGTTGGTAGCTGCAAAATGGTTGAAACACCATCCAGGGAGGGCACGGGTCACATGGAGCACTGGGCGTGGTGCATAAACAATGAATCTTGGAACACTGAAAAAATAAAATAAAATTAAGATGCTAAAAAAAAAGACCCCTACGGAAACCGCCAGCAGTCTGGCCGCTGTCTGCGTGGAGAGCTGAGGAAGCTGATGGGCAGCGGTAAGGCCGCACGAGTCATGCTTGAACACCCGGGGTGCGAATCCCCAGTGTCAAGGTCACACAAGCAGATGGCTCTGGCTGACGCTTTCGTTTGCCTCCAGAATGGTGGGTTCCAAAGATACGTCCATGTTCTAATCCCCAGAGCCTGGGAGCGTCCTGTAAGACAAAGTTGTGATTAAGTTAGGGGTCTTGAGGCAGTGGGTTATTCGGTTCAGTCTTGAACAGGCGGCGCTGAGGACTGTCCCGGGCCGGGTTCCCTCCGGAGGGAGCACCGCCAGCCCCGGGCCTCATGCGTCTGCTCTGGAGGTTTTGTCGTGATGTCTAGCACGCGGGGACCCCATGCTGCCTGGCTACAAGGAGAGCACATGGGGCAGGAAGGGAAGCTTATTTCCTTAAGCAGTTCTCCCTCAACCTGTCACCAGTTCCGTTTTCGGGCATTTGTCTCTCTGTCGCCTGTGTATGGGGCGAGGGCTGGGAGGTGAACCATCATGGGAACTCCTGGAGGTTGGAGGTAGCAGCCTCTCCGCCTTGCTCCACACATGTGGGCCCAGGAGGTGTGGGAAGAGTGAGTGCCTGAGCGAGGAGTGCTGTCTCCGGCTCCCGGGACTAATGAGGCCCCACACCCCCCCAGTTCCAGGGGAGCCCCGGGTCCCCTGGCTGTGAGGCCCGCATGAAAGACCGCGGGCAGGAGGTGCTTTCCCCTCAACGAGCTCATGGCCTGAGGCTGTGGGGGTGGGGGAGCCTTTTCTGCTCTGTAAAGGCATTGCTGTAAAATATGCCTTGTGGCCCCCGTTTTTGTGTGGAATCGTATGGAATTCTGTAGATGGCCTCTGCAAATGCCCCCGAGGGAAGGACACAGCTCACCCAGTAAGGGTGTAGCTTCCGTGACTGCTTCGGTAAGGAAGGAGTGTGCTCATGAGCCACGTGAAGATTGTGGGTCTCGAGAGTATTTACTAGTAAACACACGTCTTAAAACCACCGGTCAGTGCAGCTCGAAGGTCAGGGTGTGAAGAAAGGAGCCTGTGGAGGGGGCGTTGGCACAGGACGGTTCCAACAGGCGGAGCGCAGAGACCACAGCCACTGGGGCAAGGAGCCGTGTGGGGAGTCGGGGGGACTCTGGCAGAGGGTTTAGAGGAGGGCAGGAACGAGGGGCGTGGCCTGATCTAGGAGGTGATCTGACATCCCAGCTGACAGCCGCGAGGAGCACCTACCACGGCAAGGGGGCTGGCGATGGGGGTAGGAAATGGATTAGAAACTAAGGAGAAAGGGGAGCCTGGGCAGCTCCGTCAGTTGAGCATCTGAATCTTGATTTCGGCTCAGGTCGTGATGTCTGGGTCCTGGGACTGAGCCCCGTTTCAGGCTCCCTGCTCACTGTGGAACCTGCTTGAGATTCTCCCCCTTTCCCACTGTGCTTCCCTGTGCTCACACGCGCGTGCACGCTCTCTCTCAAATAAATAAAAATAAGGAGGAAGAACAGATAAGTAGCCAAACTTGTAACATCAGATACAATTAAGGATCCAGAGAGGACAACAGTGAAAGAAACAACTGTAAGAGTATCATAGTGGGGAAGAACAGAAGAGTGGGCTTCCGTGTATCTGCTAGTGCCCGGAGTCTGGGGAGACTCCGGGATGCAGAGTAATGCATCCTGGGAAGTCGAATTGAAGGCTACGACGAGGCTGAAGGAACTACTTAGGCCTGGAACCCAAGCCTGGTAGGGGAAGGGGGCTCATGTTTCCAGCCTGAAATGTTTGACTGGCATGTATCAAAGTCACCCATACGTGGGGGGTGGGCCCAAGCTTCGCGGCCCCCATATCGTAGGCAGTTTTCAGAGTCTCCTGTAAGAAAGGGAATACCCAGCATAGTGCTGGGCTCTGGGGTCTGTGGCAGTGTGCGACCCTGCACTTGATTAAGCTTCGTTGTCCTCAGTGTGAATTTGCCCGTGTGGGGTGGCAGGTGAACGGTCCCATCTCCCAGTGCCCGACTTGAGCTCCTGTCCATGAGCAACCCTGCCAGGCTCTCCTGTCCTGAGGCACCGTCTGCCAGACACGGGCTGATCTTCCCTTGCACGTCCTTCTGGGGTTCTCCACACAGAGATGCGTCTCCAAGCGGTAGGCTATTGACTTTTGAGTGTTTCTGGACTTCATAGAAATGATGTCAGCATGCACGTTATCATTTTGCAACTTGCCTTGTTTTGCTCAGAACGTGAGAGTCGTGCGTGGTGGGGTATGAAGCTGCTTTGGCTCCCTTTCCTCCTCACCGTCTGCATACGGGGTGTCCCCGCCTTGCATGGCGTCCTGACCTGTGCTCACGAGGCACGGCCGGCTCCTCTCCCTCCACTTCTTCACTGATGTCCAAATGTTTACTGATCTGGTAGCTGGAAACCCGTGACTCTCGTGGGATGTTCTTGATTTGAAGGAGGCTGAAGGTACTCCCCAAAGTTCATTGGTTTCCCGTGTCCCCTCTGCACTGCTAACAGTTTTGGGACGGCGCCCACTTTCGTACTGAGGTTGCTGCTGCTTGCTCACCGGTCGTCTGGGGGTTCTTTGTAAGCAATACTTTCTTTGCTTTATGTGCTCTTGAGTGTTCTCATTAGTGGCTTACTTTTTTTTTTCCTTCTGATTATGCTCTTTTTATTTTTTTTAAGATTTTGTTTATTTATTTTAGAGATACAGTGCAAGTTGGGGGAGGCAGAGGGAGACGGACAAGCAGACTCTGCTAAGTGCAGAACCTGACGTGGGGCTTGATCTGGGGACCCTGAGATCATGACCTGAGCCAAAATCAGGAGTCGGATGCTCAACCGACTGACTCACCCGGTGCTCCTCTGGTTAAGTTCTGAATCTTCAGATCAATCTTTTCATTCATGGTTTCTAATCTCATCTTACAAAGTCCTTCCAACGAATGTCACAGATAATGTAAATTGTAGGGTGTGAATCTGCGTGGAAGGGAGGCTTGTGATGTGGCAGGCATCCCACCCGGGTACTGGATGTCCCCGCGGAAGCCCATCCTTTCTGGCGTGTCACCAGCTTCCACATGGTGTCGGTGTCCAGGGCCGTGGCTGCACGAAGGCCTCCATGCCCTGCTCACTGCCCCTTCTCCAGGAGCTGTCCTGTGGGCAGGCAAGCCCCCCCCCCCAAAATCTGCAGGAGAAACAAGCCTGCTCTCCCGCAGCCTCACACTATCAGGAGTGGCTGACTCGTCCCCTCCGTCCCTCTGTCCCTGTGACTGCAGGTCACATGTCTGTGCCAACTGCCATTTGACATATGTTCTGGGGCTGGTCTCACCCTGGCCACTACTCCCTGGTCAATCTCCTCTCTTGTCCTTCGGAGGCTATCCCACACCTCATTCCCCTTGCCAAGTCCCAAGCCCACTCAGCTTTTCTCAGCCGATGACGTTCTCAGGCTAACAGCCGGGGAGGCCTCCAAACTCATCATCTGCACAGACCTCTGCTTCCCTCCAGTTGGCTGAATCCAGTCCCCTGGGACTCTGCTCTAGCCTTTCCCTTTTCTCCCTGCATTTCAGTGTCTCATCCTTTGCCCCCTTCTTTTGTGCATGTCCCCAAATTTCTTACATCTTTGACTACCCAAGAAAAAGAAAAGACAAAACAAGTTCAAAATTCGAAGTGGAAACACATGAATCCTTTCCTCCGTTTCTGTTAACGTGATAGAGGATGGGGGGATTGCAAAGTGGTGTGCCCTCCCCACCCTGCCTCGGCACTCACCGCATCAACCCCAGCTGCTTCCTCCCTGCAGCTCTCCGAGCTCCTTCTCTAGGCCAGATAGTGTTCAGAGCTCCAGACCCGACCCTCCTGTTGCTTCTAGACCAGCCACCTGGCTGGCTCAGCTGCCCCTTATGCGGATGCACCACTTCCCATTTTTGCTCTCTTCCCGAATTCTTACTGTGGTCACTCCAGGCGGACCTGAGAGCTATTCTACACCCGTTTGGCTGCAGAATCCTGTCCTCCTAGCCCCCAACCATGTCTCCACGGTAGAACCTTCTCCAGCCTCATTGTCTAACTGTCCTAATACCCTCTGTGCTGGCCTCCTCCCTGGCTCTCGTTCTTCACGCGGCTACCAGTTCTTTCTAGAGACCCGGGGGCTTCCACTCCTGCTCGTTTCTGATGTTCTCCATCGCTACCGGAGAAAAGCCTCAACCCTGCCGTCACCTGACGTGCCAGCCCCCTGCACCCCATTCCCCACAGAGAAGGGCATTTCTAGATCTGCTCCGGGTGCACGGACGCTTTCCAGTCATGTGACTACACTCTTGTGAGGGTCACTTCTCTCCAGCTCGCCCGTAAATGCTTGCGGTAAAGCAGAGCTGCCATCTCCCAGAAAGGCATTCTAACATCGCTGCCACCAGGCTCGGTGGTCTCCACGCCCCTCTGGCCGTTGGGAGAGGTGCCCATTCTAAAGGGTGTGGGGACACTCCACGATGCCACCTGTGCTCGGATGCTTGCATCTGTTCTCCCTGTCGTCCTAACTAGCCGGGACAGAGAGGTCTTATGCACACCTGAGGGCCCAGACCCTCCCCCCCACCCCCCGACCAGCAGGTATGGGCTCCTCCCACTGCACGCAAAGTCCCCACTCACTGAGGAGGAAGGACGAGATACCCATGGTGACCACAGCCTTGCCACAGGCATTGTGGAGTTTGCTTATATGCCCTTGCCCGTGAACTTCCTGCAGTCCTCCAATGTTCTCACGTGTTCAAGTCGGATTCCGAAGTCTATGGAAGCAAGCTGCTTCTGACTTTTTGTTAGTTTTGACTCTATTTCACAGATTTTATAGTTATACCACATAAAAGTAGAGTACTCTCAACTCTTTTATTTACACAGCGTAAAGTTTTTAATAAGTTTTCTTATCTTGAAAGAGGATATTAAGTAGAGCAGAAATACTGTCCAGGATCGAGTCAGAGACAGCAGAGACTACGTTCTATTTCGCGATTTTGCCCTCTACCAGAACCTCCAGGCAGCTTGTCTAAATGGGACGACGACCCACCTCCTTGCGCTTCTCTGTGATACACTCTGCCGTGTCTTATCCCGCAGACGCGGGGGCAGTGCGCGAGAGCAGAGCTGGGGTCCGCCCCCCGCCCCCTCCAACCAGAAGCCGTGCTTGCCGGGGTCCTGCAACCGCCTCAGGATCGATTGTCTTCGATGATGATAGTTCTGGGGAAGGGCTCAAGTTCAACAAATATGTACCGAAATTCATACTCGCCACTTTCTGGGTTCTGAAAAACAAACACATTTCCAGGTGTGACTTTTGTCGCCAGGGCTCACGCCCCGCCCCCTCCGAGCCCTCGGCCGCACACCTCCTTCACTTCCAGATGCACCGTTCCTTGCTTCCCAGGCTCCGAGCCCTGGATGTAGAACTTCACCCGCATGTGTTTCAGCCCGTCCTTTACGTATTCAATGAAACTGTCGAGAACCGAAGAGCACAGCTTGGATTCCCGTCTTTTAGAAACGACCCCAAGCTGCCGGGACGCACGGGGAGCGCAGTACCTGACGTGCTGCCTCCGCCCGCGGCGGGTCACCTCCCCGTAGCCCTTCACCGGCTCCCCGAAGACACTGATGACCTGTGGGACACACACAGCACGGGGCGCGCTAAGGCCTCCGCCTTTCAGGCTTCCCAGGGAAATATTTTCTGAGAAACCAAGTGATTTTTTAAGGAAACAAATCATTAAGCCTGGACCCTCTCCCGATAACAAGTCCAACAATGGAGAAACTGCCCCAAGTATGTTTTTCCCGTAGACACTGAAGTCGGTGAGACTGTGGTGTGACCCACGGCTTCGCGGCAGGCGTTCCTACTTCCCACAGAAACCGGGCACAATGGGGTGGGCAAGTGTTTAAACACACATCAGAACATTTTTTGTGAAATGATTCTCATGGGGTCTAATGCTCAAAGCTGCAAGAAGAAGACAATTCTCTGAGTCACTAAAGATGGTCAAAGAAAACGAGTGCAGGTTTCCCCAGCTCTCCGAAAGTTTGCTTTACTGCTTCTCTTCAAAGAACCTACACCAGTCCATGTATTTGCTAACTGAACAAAACCCAAAGGCTTCTTGCTTTCCGGAACTGGTGGCTGTGCCTCACTTCACGCCCCTGGCTCAGGAGCACTTCCACGGGAGCGCACCTCCTTCAGATGCCGGGGGAGCCTCCAATGACCAGACAACAAGCCAGATCTAGAAGCGTGAAACCATGATTCCTAACGGGAAAACTGACAGTGATGTGGAAATGTAGCTCTTCTTGAATTTAAAGGGCAAATACTTTGGAGCCTTTCCAAAAACGTAACTGGAACCTTCCTTAGTCCCTGCTCAGTTGCCCCTTACTCAGAGGTGTGTCTCTCTGCCTCCTCCTCCGTGGTTCCCAGACACCCAGAGTCTGATGATAAGAATCAACAGACAAAAAGAGCGAGAGGCCAGAGTCCGTCGCCAGGGGTCTCCTCCCGGACAGGACTAGAAAACGGGTGGAGTGAGTCGGGCCGGGGCAGGCACCTACCGCTTCATACGTCTCCCGTCCCAGGGTGATGCGACCTGTTTGTGAGAAACCTCGGTTTGTGAGAAGGTGCCGAGGGTTTTTGGTGCTATCTGCGGTTTTCCTCCAAGGTATACAGACTAAGATTTCAATGAGTCACATTTGTCCCTGCTGAAGCTTTCCAGCCAGAGAGCAGGAGCTCTGGCGAACGATGGCTGTGCTGGCTTTGTCTGTGGGAGAAAAGCCGCACGGGAAGTCCTCCTTCTGGCACAACCCCTAAGAGCATGTGGGCGACTTTTCCGGACGCCGGCCTGCCCCTGGGGAATGCTCTGGGCCCGCTGCGCTGAGGAGCATAAGCTTTGGAGTCACACAGACTTGGGCTCGGGTCCTGGCTGTCCCGCTTACAGCGCAGCAATCTCGGTCGAGTTAGCTCATCTCAGGAGCGTCAGCCTCCCCTTCTGCCAGTGGGACAGTTGTAGTATTTAACACCAACGGCTTCCGTGAGAGCCAAGAATGACGAGGCACTGAGTGTGGTGCCTGGTGCATAATGTGCCTTCAGTGAGTGTCAGTAATTACTGCTATGATCACAGGGTCATGAATTAGGTTTTTCACAGTCCTAGGAACTTACCATAGGAGTTTAATATTCTGGCAAGGTCTAAGGGTTTAATATCTATGACAAGTGACCGTCTGTAGTATCAGGATGAAAACACTGCTACACAGACTTCTGGGTGGTCCTAAAGCACTTCCAGTACAGAACACAGAGCTAATACCATAATGACAATCCAACCGTGTGACTCGTGTGACTTTATCACCATATGAACACCACTAGTCCCAGAAGCAGTGTGTGTGTGTTCTGCTCCCCGCCCCCACCCCGGCCCTGGGATTTTTCCTGATCTTGAGTGCGTGTGACTCCACCTGGAAGACTAACCTCAGGGTGTGATCTGCACTTTTCTAAGGCTTTCCCGTAGACCTTATTAGGACTCCATGGAGAAAAAAGTTCTTTGAAAACTGCGTAAAACAAGCCACCTGCAAATCACAGAAAAAGAAGATCAAGCAAAGCAAGAATGAGACAAATGTGAAGTCACAAAGGGTTTAGGGGGTAGTTATTGTACTTGCTGTGATCAACCTGTGATACTGATCCCACAGAGCACCACTATCAAGTAGGTGAAGTCTCTTCCGGCTTCTTTCACTGTGGAGACAGAGCACGGCAGAGTCAGACGTGGGCCCAACAGGAGCAGTGCGTGCGGCTTCAGCATTTCTAGTGGGGGCATGTGCATCAGGGACCCATGGCGGGGTCTGCATGTGCTCTAGGACGGCTGCTCCCAAGCCTCCCTGTGAATCAGAACCACCTGGAGAAAGTTTTCAAAAGAACCTCAGCAGAGTTCTGGGCCAGGGAATCGTATTTTATTTGATATTATCATTTTAATACTCTTTACTTTTGAAGATGAAGAACAACAAGCGATCCAGGCCCCAGCGGGAAAACATGCTACAGACTGGGCAGCGCTGGACACATTCTACTGCTCCCAGATCAAGTGTTTGCTTTATTAGCTGCGGTCCACGGGCTGGAAACAGGACTCGACTCTGACAGTCACTTCCCACGCCGCCCACACAGCACTAATAGAACGAACTTAGAGCACGAAGAGTCTGCAGAGACACAGCGTCTCTACTGAGAAGGAGCAGCAGCAATGGTGTGGGAACAGGGCACAGACAACAGCCTACGTGTACGGTCTCGCTTAGGGTTCGTGAGCTCTCCTACTTGTTATCACCTTGTTTTAAGGGACCCGGACCTTCTGGATTTGGACTGTCCCATACAGTAACCATACACCACGCATGGCTATTTGAGTTTAATTTTACAATTAAGTTAACTTAAAATTAAATAAACACTCAGCTCCTCAATCACACCAGCAACACTTCAAGTGCCGAACAGCTGCATGTGGCCAGTGGCTACCATACGGAGACCACATACAGGTAGAACATTTCCATCCCTGCGCTAAGTTTTATTTGGACAATGCTGCTGTGGACATTCTGCAAAACAACACATCTGTCCTTTCTATTCATGCCATATTAGTCAGCGCCCAGAGTAACAAGGAGCATGTGTGTCAGGAAGCTTGATGGACACATGCACTCTAAGTGTGTGTGTGTGTGTGTGTGTGTGTGTGTGTGTGAATGAGCCCAGAACACAGATCCAGGGCTCACCAACCACATAAATACAACTTTTAGGAGTACACTGCATGGGGCATGCTAAGACACCCCACTTCAAATGAAAGAAACTACTGCATCCCATACGACGATGTGTGGTAGGTCCCTCTGGACTCTGTGGGCAACATACCCCACATTTGGGAACACTGCTCCCACTCGTTCACTGAGTCATCAGGAAGGCTGTCGCCTTTGAATGGGGGTACAGATGGGGACAGGACTCTGCAGCAGGACCCATCTGCAGTGTAAGCAGTAGTGTTGCGGGCACCAGATGACTTGACACATGCTGGTGGACAGTTTGTGCCTCTGCCCTCTGCATATAGGCTGTTCGTTCGTGCTGAACTTTCAATCATCCCTCCCAACCCTGTTCAGGCTATCATGGACGAATGATTATGTACATGTTCGACATGTTCAGCAGATTATAAAACCATTGATAGGATACAGTTTTGTTTTGGTTAATGTAAAAAACTATATGTATCGAAATGACATATTCGCAATAGTCATCTTTGCACGGTATAATCACGATGTCTCAACCGTTTGCTTCCTTTTTACTTATTTTTTTTTACAGATTATTTGTGAAATGAAATAATAAACATTAAATTCATTAGCTCATCTGTGAAAACTCTGACTTTTCCTGACAGAATTACATTTTGTCTTTCCAATTATCTATGTTCTTTCTACTGCTGCCCATGTCACCCAGGGTCAATGTTGTTTTGAACATCTTTAATTCTGTAGTGTGAAGAGTCTATCTCAACATCTGGGCTCAGAAGTGATTCAAGGGCAGTGCTGAGTTGACCTGCCTGAGCTGATCCCTACAGATTATGCCTCATAATCCATATTCATTCCACCCAATTACTCCGCATCTATCTTACACTCCTTGGTACTCTCTTTGTAGCGCAGTTACTGTTTTCACTCTTTCACACTCTGTATCTACTTTTGTCTTCATTAAGTGCTCATCCATTTGTGTACAGGCATTCCCTGGCACATCCATTAGCATCTGTTCAAGTGTCAAGCATAGAGAAAACGGAAGCTCAAGAAATACTCGTGAGTGGTTGGTTGTTCTAAAGAGTACTGACATGGCTATTAGGAAATTAAGATTAGGAAAATGTGGTTTTAACTTTCAGTTGTATGAAACTGGGAAAGTGTGCCTCATATATAAGTTTTACTGTCCCTCTGATGGGGTGAACAGGAAACTCAACGCGATGAGATGACATCTGTGAAATCTACTAACTTACTATAAACTTCTAAATAATGGTTAAGTTTTACACGCTCCACACTAAAACTAACCGAAGTTGAGAAAATGTTTCTAGACCTAATTCAACAAAGTTATGTGAAAACCAACTTTGAAATCTAAGTCGGTGAAGAAAACTGCAGGTCTATATTCTCAAATTCTGAACCGTGTTGCACGGTCCTACCTTCCCATTTGTGTGACTTCTTTTTCTATTTTTAGCACTGGCAGCTCCCGCCACGTTGGCCGAAAGACTCATCACTCCCGTTACCTTTCTGTGACGTGGAGACGACGGTTTCCCCTCTCTGACTGTGCACAGACACCTGTTTGCTGCCGTCGTCCCCCACCCTCTGGGCACTCCGCCCCTGCGTCCAGAGGGTCTTCTGGGCGACTCCAAGGAGACACTTCGGTTGCACCGTTCTCTTTCGCTCTTGCAGAGCCCAGCTCAAGCTGGGCGCAGTCTTCAAGCAAGCTTTGTTAAGCACGAAGTGTGGCGGGAACAGCCGCTTCCCCGACGACCTGAGCATCCTCTCCGCACACTGTGCAGCTCGTAAGAAAGTACAAATCATGACCGCAGGAAAGTGCTCCGCCTTGGGAAGGTGCCAACTACGACCAGCAAAGCTTCACTACCCAATACACACGCAGCCGGGGTGTACTCAGAGCCACACATTCACACCGGTGATTCTGCACGGCGTGTTCCGCAAAAACGTTAGCTCACGAAAGAGGCTCGCCCACCTCCTCTTCTCTTCCGAGCTCTTTTTACTCGAATTAAAGTGCTTTAATTACCTTCCGTACTGACATTCACACACTACCCGCCATGCCTCTGCAAAGTAACCTGGGAAGCCGCGAGGAGTCCTGGGAATAGTAGTTTCAGGCCTTCACTCTTCACAGAGCTACCGCCGCAGGAAAGGTATCAGGACTACAGCTCCCACAGTGCAAGGCGGCCAGAACGCGCTTGGCCCCTCCGCCACCTTCCAGGTTCCCTACGCTTGCGCCGCCGTATTTGGCGCCGCGGGGGCGGCGGGGGACGGAGTGATCCCGCAACTGACGAAAATCGAATTAGCGATTACAAGCTGGGTGTTCTTGTGACCTTCTGGGACGGCTTTAAACTGGGAAATCCTGGGTCTGATTGCGGCTTTGCTGTCCCTCATGGGCAAATAATGTAGCCTTTGCGTTTCAGTTTCGCCCCAGGAAACTGGTCAGGAAGGAACACAAACTTCCCCAGAGCCAGCACGTAGGGAGGGGCGAAGCCGTCGCAGTGCCCAACGCCAGTGGCCAAAACTCAGAGGCCCGCTTGCCGCGCGGCGTCCTCAGCATCAGGCCGTGGGACGTGCGAAGAAGCACGGCTCCCGAAGTTTCTAGAACAGCTCCTGGGGCCGAAGGAGAGGTGGTGTCCCCCTTCGTCCCTCCCCTACGTACACGCGCCGGCGTCGAGTGGGCGTGGCGCCGGGCGGCGCGCTCCTCCCTCCGGCCGCCGCTCCGCCTCGGGCGCTCCGCCGGGTCTCCATGGCGACGGGACGCGGCCGGCTCCTGCAGCTGCACTGGCGCGGCCTCCAGGCGCTGCGTTTGCCGCCTGGCGGCGTCGGCGCGGCCCCGGGGCCCGACGGGGAGGCCGCCGGGCCCGCCGGGTTCAGGTGACTGTCCCGGGACCGCGGGTCGGGTCACTACCCCGCCACCCTTCCCCCTACTTTCCTTCGTCGGCCCCGGCCCCGCGCGGCGTGTTGCTCGCGGCTCTTCGTGGGGGCGGGAGCGGTCCGAAGCCGCGGGCTGAAATTTCCTCAGCCTGGAGACTTGCAGTTTCCGCCAGTCCTGGTCCTAGCAGACGGGCTTCCCCGGAACAGCCTCCCTCTTCCCCTTCGTTCAGTTCTCGGCCCTGTGGGGGCCTGGGAGCCTCGGCGCAGCTCCTCGCGCCCCGCCGCGCGGATGCGCTGCACCTGTGGGCCAGTGCAGTCACCGGAGGGGCGGGGAGGGCGCCCGGGCAGAGAGCGTCCTGCAAGCCGCTTGCTCCTTCTGCGGCTGGAAATCACTTTTCGTTCTTCTCCTGAGTTTGTAAGTTAGGGAGGCGGACTCTGCCCAGGAGAAGGTACCACGTTTCGCTCCCGCCCGTGACCGCTGGATGGTGGGGGGGGGGGGGGGTCGGCGAGCGCGCTTTCCCAGGGCAGTCCCTCGCTTCCAACCTTCAGGAGGCCTGCTCTGCGCTTTCCTTCCTTCCCTCGTCTTCTGGAGAGAGAGAGTTGGGGAGGGCAGAGGGAGGGGAGAGGGAGAGGGAGAGAGTCTTCAGCAGGCTGCACCCGCCCAGGGCAGAGTCCCGCCGCGGAGCTCAAGCTCGCAGTCGGAGAGCGTGATAACAGTTCAGTAACTTAAATTACTTCTTGTTTTCCTGAATCTTCAGGATCTGGTCCCATGTTCGCCCTAGAATCCATTACCCTCTCACCCTGCTTTCAGAAGTGGTGCTCTGCCTCTTAGTGCTGTGGTGATAGTTGGTTCTGGAGAATAGTGCTAGGCATACCACAGGCCTCGTGACAACTACAACGGGGACAGTGCCTCCAGAACTTCTGTAGGAGAGAAACAGTGGCATTTAACTTGGAACCTTGAATTAGTCTTTATAGAGAGAGCTCTATCAGCAGAGAGCATTTTATGTGATGAATCTTCTGTTACTTTGTAAGTTGAGCGAACTACCTGGTGATGACTTAGAGTGCCTGGCAGGGGAGCCCGCATGTCAGCCTGTGATTTGGTAAGGTCTCCATTCTTTATGGGGAAGAACAATCAGTTGCCAAGAATGATTGCAGATGGTCTAAGTAAGTGGTGATTCTATTGTCTCACTGCAGAAAAATTAGACTTTAATAAGGAATCACTAGCTCCCTTTTTAATGAAAAAAATGTGAACATGTGTGAATGTCATAATCTGTCAGGAAAATAGCAGAAAGGATATCAGGTTGGCTTAATTTCTGCTTGGTCTAGTTTTTTTGGTTTATCAAATATCAAAAATCACTGTCAGAAGATAATTTTTTTCAAGAAGGCAAATTTTAAAATATTGAATTTATTCAAAGCTATCGGACAAAATCTATTACTTTAAAACAGTGGTTTTAAACCAAATATCATTTTACTAATTATGTCAGCTAAGTGGGTACTTAATTTTACAGACTCATAAATCTATGTGAGGGCATGCATGGAATCTACTAATTTGTTCATTGTGTGGCCCTTGACAATGTGCAATTGGCTTATTTTATGGGGAAATGGAGATGTACTTTCAATAATACCAAAAGCAATAGTGATAAGATATAATACGGTCGGAAGAGCTCTGGAGGGACAGTCGGGAGATGAGAGTCTCTGGGGCTCTTGTGCCTCTAGCTTGGGACCTTAAGTGAGTCGCTGTAAGTGCCTTGTTAGAACTGTAGTTCTAACTGATTTGTGAAATAGGGATTCATGAGATCTCTTTTAATTATGGAAAAGTTAAACAGTAACAGATAGGCTGTACTTCTCAAACATGTAGGCGCCAGTGGGCAGGAAATGCACAGGGCGTCCTCCTGACATGTAAAATGAATGCAGTGGCTGTGGGGAAATATGTTAAGTAATTTAACTTTTAAGTAATATAATACATTTGTATAATAAGACAACCACAGGTAAGTATCCAGTACAATGCAACATTTGCATTAATTTTTAAGATCAAGTACGAGATTTTTTCCCTAAGATTTTATTTTTTTATTTGACAGACAGAGATCACAAGTAGGCAGACAGGCAGGCAGAGAGAGGGAGCAGGAAGCAGGCTCCCCGCTGAACAGAGAGCCCGATGCAGGGCTTTCCCAGGACCCTGGGCTCATGACCTGAGCCGAAGGCAGAAGCTTAACCCACTGAGCCACTGAGGTGCACCTCAAGTAGGAGATTTCAAAGGACTTTTGAGCTTTCTGCAGCTGTGTCCCCAGATTTCAGGACCGGTGGTAATCCAGAATGGTGCGAGTGCCTTTGGAACCACTGCTCCTGTCTAAAGGATTGTGCTATCACACTGTGAGTCCAAACTTTCTTGTGTATGGGATTCTCAGTTTTGAAATTAAAACCACTAAAGTCCCACAGTTTATTGCATATTCAACATATTAATAAATATTAGAAAATATGTGGAATTCTGTCCCTTCAATTCTCCAGCCCCCATTTAAAAACCACCACCACCCAAAAACCTTGTAACCTTGTAATCCTGCGAATCAGGCATATCACTGGTTAATACCTTGTCTTTCCTTCCAGACCTTTTTCCTTTGTGTGTGTTTACTTTTTCTCTTAAGAGACAAATTCAAAAATATGATTATGTAGTGTATCCTGATATAACCTGCTTTTTTCAACTGATATTTATTAATGTAGAAGGTATTTATTGACTGTCTCTGTACGCCAGGCATGTTGTGGGTGAAGAATGAGGAGTGAACAAAACTTACGCAAAAGACCTGTGGGTATGGAGCTTGCAATTCCAGTGATGTGAACGAAGTAATGGTGATATGTGCTAAGGAAAAAAAGAAGGAGGGGGCCTAAAGTGTGTGCGTGTGCGTGTACTCGTGTGTGTGTGTGTAGTATGGGTTGGAGTTTGAGAGGGAACAGCCAAAGGAGTTGTCAGTGAGATGGTGGTATTTGCACGCATACCTGAAGGAGATGAGGGACCCACCATGCCGACATCTGGAAGATGTCATGAGCTTGTGTCTAGCGCAGACACTTCCGCTGTATTGAAATGTCCATTTCAGTTGGCTGAGTGCTGCTCACTGTATGGAGCCAGGCTGCTTCATCAGTCCCTGTCCTGTCTCTGGAAGTTCGTCAGTGTAGACAGATCTGAAATGGACTTTCTCGAGTCACATATTTGGGCTTATTTTCTTGCTTTGGGATATATTTTGTACAAGTGAAATTCCTGGCTTAAAAGAATACATGTGCCTTTTAAGGCTCTGGACAAACACTACCAGCTTTGGCTTCCATATTGTTTATGCCAGTTTACGCTCCCAGCAGTGAAGGGGTGTTCTTTATTTGGTCTTCGCCAGTTTGCTAGATTGAAACGGATCGATAGAGCATATTAATTTACTTTTCTTCGACTCCCTTGGAAAAGACTTAGGGTGTAATAGATTTTATTTTTTTGACACTTTTTGATTGCAGAAATATGTATGGCAAAAAGCTTTTATTTATCAATTTACTAATGCTTTTTTTTTTTAAAGATTTTATTTATTTGTCAGGGAGAGAGCACAAGCAGAGGGAATAGCAGGCAGAGGGAGAAGCAGACTCCCTGCTGAACAGGGGGGCTGAGGCAGGGCTCATTTCAGGACTCTGAGATCATGACTTAAGCCGAAGGCAGACGCTTAACCAACTGAGCCACCCAGACATCCCAATTTACTAATGCTTTTAAACAAATTTATATTTGAGGACTCCAGCAGTATTCATTTAAGTTAAGGAAGCTTTCCTCAGTCTTTGCATACAGCATATAGATACAGACCTCCAGGCTTCTTGGCATGACCGTTCATACTGTCAGGGCTCTAAGGGTCACTGGCTGGGAAGTCCCGACAGATAGTATTATTTGATGGAGAAGTAATAGAAATGCCTTTTACTTAAAGCTTGTGTGTTAGAATCCTCTGTGAACTAAAGGTATTTGATCTTGGAATATGTAATACAGATTGGCACAGAATTTACAAGAAGCTGACCACTTAAAATAAGGAGTGCTTTTTTTTTTTAAATTTATTTGGCAGAGAGAGATCAGAAGTAGACAGAGAGGCAGGCAGGGAGAGAGAGGAGGAAGCAGACTCCCTGCTGAGCAGAGAGCCCGATGCGGGACTCGATCCCAGGACCCTGAGATCATGACCTGAGCCGAAGGCAGAGGCTTAACCCACTGAGCCACCCAGGTGCCCCATAAGGAGTGCTTTTAAATCACTTAAAAATGTGTATGTTTAAAAATTGTGTATTGTGTTGAATGGTGTCCCTCCAATTCATGCTCACCCAGAACCCTAGGATGTGATTTTATTTGGAAATGGGGCCTTTGCAGGTGTAATTGGTTAAGATCAGGTCACACTGGGTTAGGATGTGACTGGCGTCCTGATAAGAATAGCTGGAGACGCCAGGGGAAGATGTTTGGGTGAAGATGGAGGTTAGAGCTGGTCATCTTAGTGGCCCTGAGCTGAGGAACACCAAGGATTGTCACCAACCACCAGAAGCTGGAAGAGGCAGGGGAGGATTCTTCCCTAGAGACTTTGTGGAGGGAGCATGGCCCTCCCAACACCTTGACTTTGGACTTTTGACGTCTTGGACTGAGACAATAAATTTCCGTAGTTTTAAGCCAGCTAGTTTGAGTTAGTTTGTTAAGGCCGCCCTAGGACACTAACACAATTAGGAAATTGTATTTTACTTCCTATTATTGTGTTAGAGCCAGGTCAGTGGAGTTGAAGCTTTTCTTTTGTGGAAAGCTTTGCTTAAGTAGTACTTTCAACAGGACCTAGTACACAGGTGGAAATCTCTGAATAAAGGGGGAAGGCATGGCAGAGCTTTCCAAAGGAGGGCCTCTGCCACCTGCTCTCCTTCCCTTCCTGTTCTGCTGGGCACAGACTGGGTACTACTGGCGCTGCCTAGCTTCTTTGCATTCCCAAGAACTCACTGGCACATTGAGTGTCTTTTGTAGAAGCTGGCATGGAGAGACCCGGGGAGCCAGTGTTTTTTACCTAGGTGAATTTGTTACTTTCCGGGATCTGGAGAGATTCATCATGTCCCTCCTGTCCCAGGTGGAGGGGCCAGTGTGCAGACGCTAGCTCGTGTTTATTCAGGGCTGAGCACAACCAGCACGATGGCTGACGTGAAACAGACAAACCTAGAAAGGGAGGACAGACTCATTCTCTGGCTGCTCAGAAGCCCGTGGGGAATCATCAGGCATCTGAGTGCTTGCGGGTGTGCACGTGGTGGCGTGCCCGTTTCCACGTGGGTTTCAGGCTGTGCTGGGTTGAAGGCTATATGGTCTCTGTGCCTGTGAGGGGTGGGCCATGCTTGGGATCTCGGGCCATCCTCTGTTCGGATACATCTCTGGGGCTTTGGTTCTTCCACTTCCAGAGAGATTACTGCCCTTCCTTCCAACATCTCGTGGCCCTCATTTTGCCTCCAGTTATTGCCCATATCCTTTCTGATTGTTAGTCCAAATATAGCCAGGGAATTGGGTTGGTAGGAAAAACGGGGGCGGGTGTTAAACTCTTGGTGAACGAAGTATGTACTCGGAGCACGGGCACGTTGGTGAACTGGGCATGTGGAACCTGTCCCCTAGGTTTTAGTCACACGCTGGGTGGGAGGCGAGTCGGTAATTGACGTATTTGTGTTTGTGCGTGTGGTCAAGAAGCGGCTTCCAAAGCTTTCCAAGATAACCAGCGTCCCCACCAGTAGCTCTGTCTGGTGGCTGCTGCCTGGAAACTGAAGGCTGCGGGCCCCGTGCCTTCCTGGGTTTCTGGCCGGGTTTCAGATCCCTGCAGAGCCACGGTGGAGCAGAGCTGGTTCGGAGGGCTGTTTTTAATAAAAATGTATTTCAGGAACCTCTGAAAAGAACTAACTGCATAAAATAGTATACTATACCTTATTTCATTGAATCTTAAAAGCCGTTGATTGTAAGATTTACTATTTTTTTGTACCACCAAAATAAAAAATAGATGGCCAGTTAGAGTATATTCCATTGAATGTGAGATACTTAAAATGTGAAAAAAATTGGAGCAGAGGGGGCGCCTGGGTGGCTCAGTGGGTTAAGCCTCTGCCTTCAGCTCAGGTCATGATCCCAGGGTCCTGGGATCGAGCCCCGCATCGGGCTCTCTGCTCAGCGGGGAGCCTGCTTCACTCTCTCTCTCTCTGCCTGCTTGTGATCTCTGTCTGTCAAATAAATAAATAAAATTAAAAAAAAATTGGAGCAGAGTACTTGATGTTTCCGTGGCTATGATCACCAGAGCTAGGGTTGGAGCATTACCATTCCTCAAAGACCCGGAAAGCTGCAGATTATGTGGGCAGTTCTGGTTCACAAATCTGAGGTTTTTCTTACTGGACTGAGGCTGTTCTTCGTTAGGTTCCTGCTATTGCACTGTTGAAGCTGACCAGTTGATAACATTTTATTTTTTCCTTTTGTTCCGTTAAATGAGTTTTACAGCACCTCTTTGACATGTTGACAGGCTATACAAGCAAATATTTAATCTTCTTGTTTAGTACACTTGATCTTAGCCAAAAGTCCAGACGTGATTAATTTTTTGTTTAAAACACATCAGAGTGAGTCCAGGTTTCAGGCTTACTTACTAGACACATGGAATGTTTTCTAGTCCCTCTCCAGTCCCACCCCACTCCCCACTTCCTTCTTTCTTTCCTTCCTTCTTTCTTTCTTTCCTTCCTTCCTCCTTTCCTTTCCCTTTCCTGAGATGAACTTTTACAGTGAGTCATTCTTGGAGTTTATGAACCTTTATGGTTTTGTAGAGGGGACTGGACAGGTCATCTGTCATTCTAATTTGATTTTTCCATCTTACCTTCAGAAAGGGGCCAGGCGCCAGGAGTGCAGGAAGGGCTGTCCTGAAGCAGTGTGCCTGGCGGGGAAGGCGCTGTGATCAGCCCCCCAAAGACCAGCCGGTGTCTCTGGAGAGGTAAGTCCTCATAGATGGCGCTCTTCTGGGGCTCTGGGGTGGAGTTCTTAGAGAAGGTGCCAATGCTGTACATACCAAGCTGCTGTTCGGAGCTGAGAATAGAATTGCGTAGGAAGAAAGTACAACATGGAGAGTTTGCTGTGAGTCATCAGCCTGTCACCACTGTCATTATTAGACTAGGTTTATGAAGTGAACTTCTAAAAGTGACAAGTAAATTTTCCTTTTTAAAAGATGTTCTTCAAAATTGTTCATGTTCTAGTTGATCAAAATGCTTGAAACCGTGGAAAGGAGATTAAAGTGTGTTCTTCTAAAAGCTCCAGGGGCCTCTGGGTCTGTTAGCTTTCGAGCTTTGCAAGCCCATTTTGCTCTGACAAGGTTCTGCAGGATTTTTTTTTTTTTTTTTTTGAACTAATTATTTGAACTTGATGCTGAGATGCCTGTGAATTTGGGCTGTACTGAGGCTTCTGGAGCACTAACTCTCTGCTAAGCATTGTGTGGCACCCTGAACACGTGTGGTCACTGCAGACATTTCCAGTGGGGAGAGTAGGGCTCACATAGTCTGCGTAGCGCAAAATCCAGATTCAAACGTAAGTTGCCTGATCTCAAGTTTTGGGCTTTGATACTGTAACTCAGTTACCAGAGTACATACTTTCAGGTGTTTTTAAAAAGAAATGAGAACTAATAATTAAGAACAGCAATTTAAGCTTTAAACACTATACTCTGAGAACACTGTCATACAATAATCTGATAGAACGAATATTCATTTGGTTTATCTGTTTGTCAAATATCCGAGGACCTTCTCTGTACTAGATACTGTACTCTGACACTTTGTGAGTTTCTAGGATTGTCCTGCCTCTCACTTTCCTGTCTCCTTCCCCATCCTCCCCCGCCTCCATCCTCTGCAGTATGAAACAATTAGAATCCCACACAGAGTGACCCAGTATGGTGTGGATAGTGATTCTTCCAGCTTTGAGGATACCTCATGAACAATAGTTAAGAATGTCTTTGATCTCTACTGTTCTAACTGTAAAGTGGGGGTTTTCTGCTTTTGCTAGAAGTACAGGGAGAGCCCTCCTCCCTTCTTTATCTTAGTCTGCTGGGTAGGAAGGTGAACCTCTCTAATGGCCTTTGAATGGGATTTTAGTCTAATTAAATAATTCTTCCTGGATAAGATTTTTCAGATACTTTTCTGAAATGTTTTCTTTAAGCCCAGCTCTACATTTTTTTTAGATTACATTTGCTTATAAAATAATAACTATGAGTTTTTGTGAAGCAGTTGAATCAAAATATGAAAACCGTGTGCAATGGGTAATCCAAATGGTCACAAAGTGTATTTTCTTGCAACTTTGCCATCTCTGCGTTAGTAACATTTTGCCGCTTAAAGTGTCTAATTTATTGCCTCTGAATGTAAGGAATTTCATTTGGCAGAAGGGATTTAATTAATCCCTAAGCAAAACTGCTTGTTTAACGAATCAGGGAGTCTCTGGTTGAATATCCCCAAAGCGTCTGAGTGGGGGTAGCTCAGCCTGGTGACGCAGACCAGGCAAGTCTCGCATTCATCATCTTTCTCCGAGGATCCATTTCATTCTTTCTCACTATTGTCGGAATCTTAGGATTGATTATTTCCCTGTGAAACATTTGATATCCTGACATTATAATTTAAAAAAGCAAAGTCATTGAAATCATAAGTGGAGATAGGGGCAAGGCATTTTAAATTGGCCAAAGGGTTTTACTGCCCCAGTTCTCTGTCCCCAGGCCCCCCGCCCCTTGCCCCACAGTCTTCTGTGGCTTGCTTTCTTCCAGCCTCAGGTCCAAAGGTGCCCGTTCCTGACTTCCTAACATTGGTAAGGCTTTCTGGACATGCTCAGGTTCTGATAGTTGTTTTGTAAAAGTGTAAGATTGTAGAAATACACAGGGTATTGAGAATTCAGCTCAATGTCATTTATTTAGGCAATAAATGAGAAAGGAAAAGAGAGTTCAGAAAATCTTATGGGGCTTGGAGTTTCCTTAAAGGTGCTGGAGGAAGGTTTCAAGTGTGAGGATGTGTTGGAAGGGGGTGCATGAGGGGTGGTACGGGTTAGGTGGAAGATCAGTGGATATTCCTATTCCAGTTCCTCCTCCTCCTCCTCTTCTCTTTTCTGAGGAGGAAGATTCTGTGTTATTTTTTAATGAATAGCTAAGAATCCATTCTTTTTCTCTTACTTCATTTTATCTCATTGAAGAATGATGGGTACTTTCATGAAGGAGACAGGGAAATCCTGCCTGTGGATTCACAGTGTGTGAATATGGGTAACGTGCCAAGGCAGTTAGCTTGCCGTGACCTTGGGTCTCTTGGATTCTTTTAGGTCATGAGGATTGTGGTAGCAGGACATTTCACTTGAGAAACCAGTGGAAGATAAGGGTGCAGTTTGCCTCTCATAGAGGAGCGGTGCTGGTCACTCTCTGTTTGGTGGTGAACAGCCAGTTGTTTTCTGGGTAACTTTTAGCTCAAATGCTTGTCTGCCTCTCTGATTTTTCCCCTCTCCCAGGATGCCCTCAGAAATCTTGCTGAAGATCTTTTCCTACTTGGATGCTGTGACCCTGCTGTGTGCTGGATGTGTGAATAGGCGCTTTTATCATCTGGCCAATGACAAGTAAGGAGAAAACCAAATCTCTCTGTCCTCTTTTGATGGTGTTTTGATAGAAGTCATGAAAACTAGTAAGACTGTTTTAACCAATTTTTTTAAACTTAAAAGAATTAATTTTGAAAGTGTTTCTAGACACAGATGTAGTATGTCTAATGCTTTAAGTGGTCAAATGGATATTCCCAGTGATTTGCATTTATACACTTAAAAAAAAAAAGGAGTATCTTTGCATGAACTGAAAAAGATCAGACTTGTTACTGGTGTGCTCTTGTCTCCTGTACAGAAGACTGTATCTTCAGTGTCAGTGTGTGTCAGTATGTCAGTGTGAGTCAATATGCACAAGTGGGTTCAGTGTGGGTTCAAGGAAATGAGCCTGTTCTTGACAATAACTCTAGAACGGATGCCAAGCAATTTTTGTGTCTCTTTCTTAATGACTCCTAATAAGAGGTGAAGACATTCACTAAAGCAAAGTGCAGTAAGGCATTTTCATGAAAGAGGTCAATTAAATATCCCAAACTAGCTTTTTCGGGGCGTTCTTACATTGTTAAAGGATAGAGTTCCGATTGCTCAATAAGCCGATAAATTATAAATAGCTTTGTTTCTCTAAACATCACTTCTTCCCACTGACCTTCACAGGCCCAGATGGTGTAGGCACTGGGCCTTCCAGTGGATTTGGGGCCATAGCTCTAGTGATGTTCCTTGCATACTTTTCTTATTAATTATATGCCCGTCCCACTTTCTTGGGAGTTGTCCCTTAAAAATATAAGCTTCTGATGCAATTACCTGTGTGTTTGTTTTCTTGTTATAAGAAATATCTTAATTGCATACATTGAATTTTATTTTTTTTATTTTTTTAAAGATTTTATTTGTTTACTTTAAAGAGCTAACGTGTGCACAAACATGAGCAGGGGAGTGGGGGACAAGGAGAGAATCTCAGGCAGACTGTATCCTGAAGGTGGAGCCTAACAAGCGGTTCAATCCCACACCAAGACCATGACTGGAGCCGAAATAGCGAGTCAGGCGCTCCTGCCACTCCTCCTGCTTGTGCTCTCTCTCTCTTTCAAGTAAATAAATAAAATCTTAAAAAAAAAAAAAAGAATCAGGTGCTCAACCGACTGAGCCACCTAGGCACCCCCGCATATGTTGAATTTTATTTTTAAGTCATTGTCTGATCTTATGGTCCGACTTCAAAAGGCACGTTAACACTGTTCATTAGAACAATAAGTTGACCCCATTTTGTCAACAACTTGTTTGAAGTTTGTGTGACTGTAGTCAGAATAGCTAACGACGCTCTTGTCCTCAAATCCACCGTAGCCTTCCAGCAGGATGGGATCAAGAAAAGGGTGTGTCTGGGTTTTAAGTACTTGGTGAAGCGTCTTACACTTGACGTTTGTATTTTATAAATAATCACGTGGAACAATCCACACAGGATTTTACTTCTCTGAAGAGTTCTTTTTCGGCTTCACTACGGTAAGCGCGGTCGGCTGACGTGCGCGGAAGCGGGTCTTCCTGCGGATGGCACAGGTGGCAGGTGTGGCGGTGCCCCAGACTGCGTGGGGCTCGGGCGCGCGCTCGCGGGTCGGAGCCGGCGCGCTCGCGGGTCGGAGCCGGCGCGCGCACGGGAGCAGAGTCCGCTCTGCTGCGTGCGGTGCCGGTGTTCGTGGTGGAATGACGAGGAAGGTCAGTCCGCAGAAACGGGAACAAGCTTCTCTGTCAAGGGAGTTTGTAAAACTGCCTGCTCCAGGGCCTTTGGCGAAACCGTGTCAGATTTACCTAGACGGACCTCAGTCCTCCTCGTTTTGCAGCTCTTAGCTCAGCGGGCAAAGGCCAGATGTTTCGGAACCGAGACGGTACACACCCGAGGGCAGGGAGCCTGCTTCCCCCTCTCTCTCTGCCTGCCTCTCTGCCTACCTGTGATCTCTCTCTGTCAAATAAAAAAAAATACTGTGATTTTTTTATTTCGCTCGTTATGCAGCAAATTTTTTCACTTTCTTCTCTTTGTGCAAGCATAATGTGTTCCTTGTGGAAAAATTAAAACATAGAAATCAAAAATAACATACAGTTCCATTGCTGCTGACATTTCTCTGTGTGTATGTATATATGGTTCTTTTCTGATCTTTTAAAAAGGTACATACTTAAAAGTACACAATAGGAATCACCGGTTGTATTTCTTGTTATCTCTCTGCAATCTGTTATTCCATTATTGGTGTAGAAAGGCGGCGGTTTGGAGGATGCCAAAGACCATGAGATCACTCATTTCAACTTGACCCTGGGAAACAAGCTTTTCCTTTTAGTGTGTGTTTCTGGGTGGGTGAATCTGAAACACTTACCTCAAACTGCAGTTCACTGTAACACACGAGTGACTGTAAATGTTCGGTTTGATTTATTCGTGGACTTGGACTGTTTAAAAACGATCGTGCATCTCTGGGGTAATCTGTTGCTACTGCAGGGGCATGTCAGTGTCTCTCCGTTAATGTAGCTCCTCTTCTCCCCCAGTTTTATTTGGTTTAGAATCCATACAACTGCATTTTCACCTAAAAGATGTAACTGGAAAGTTAACTCAGCAGAGGAGACCGTTGTATCTATGAACTCACTGTCGGTTGAGGATAAAGAAGCTGGATATTGGAAGAAAGAATATATTACAAAGCAAAGAGCATCTGTAACAGCCGCGCTCGCTCAGGTTCTCCAGCCTGTCAACCCGTACACAGGTCTTCCTGTCAAAACCAAAGAGGCCCTCAGGTACAAGCACCCTCTTGAGCCGTGCGCGGCAGTTACTCGAGGGCCCCATTTAACATTTATGTGCCCGTCCCTGTGGAAAGGATGACATAAGCCCAGAGGATCCTGTGTGTGAGGACATACGTGCCGCTTAGCCTGTAAGGGACTTTTGATAGATTCATATGTTCCTGTGCACCTGTTAGCCGTATAGTATTTCCCAATTCCGTATACATGGCCCGAAGTTTTTATGCGAAGCAGAAATAACCTAGGAATCTGCTGTAGTCAAGCAGGAGCACCCAGAGCACCCTTCCTTCTGGGCAGAACTCGTGTATTGCCGGTTCTGAGAACATGGGAGGCTTTCCGTGACTGTTTGATGAGTGAGGAGAAAAGCTCTGTAGAGAGAACCATTGATGAACTGAACATTTATGTTGGGTGCTTTTGGAGAACTTCAGCTTTGGCTTTTCAGGAATTAGATACTTTAGAGATAACATGTGTAGTCGACTTTAGTGGTTTTTTTGTTGTTGTTTTGTTTTTTTCCTCCTGCAACGAGGCAGTCATTTTTAGCTTTTCTTTCTCCAGAATATCTGGTTTATGTTGGGTAATTATATTGAAAGCAAAAAATGGACAAGAGTACGTCATGGAGCACACTGACCTGTCCGTCCACGATTCATCAGTGACGATCGTGTGGTACAGCAAAAACTGGCCGCAGCTAGCCAGGCTGTCAGCCCTAGATTTGTGTGGTGTGACACCAGTTTTTATGAACCGGTCTAAAACCCCCTCCAGAAATGGGTAAGTACTAATTCAACAGAACCTTTGGGTGAGAACATCTAAGGTGTAAATACTTGTAAGTTAAAAATACCATCAGCGTATTTTAATTTGATTTCATCTTAAAGACTTCTCGTGCATTCCAGATCACTGTAGAATAGTTATAGTGAAAGCCTTATGGATTTTTAACATTTATGATTAGATCTAAATTTAGTGTCCTCATATGTTAGTTGTCTGTAATAGAGAATAGTATTCTAGTTAGCAAAATTCCTAGATGACTGATGGCTAACCTTTTGAGTCCTTAGTTTTAACCATTTTAACACAAAGATATACAAAGCTATTATATCTGTTTTTAGTAAATGGTACAGTAATCATAGTTTAAACATTAGGTCCTAAGGTAATGATTCTTACTTTTATGTGCCTTTCTGTTGGACTGACTGGATGTGTGACCTTGGGCAAGTGGCTTAGCCTCTCTGTGCCTCAGCTTTCCCATGTGTGGAAGGGGTTGGTGATGATGGCGAGGAGTGCTGAGCGTGTGGGGCTGTTGTGAAGAGGACCAGAAGGTCTCACTGTCAAGTGCATTAGTCAGATCCGTGAGTGTCACCCTGCTGATGTGCACCAAGTCCTCACTTAGGGCTCTGTGCTGCGTCCACATGCATTCCAAGTCCCTCCTGCTCACTCTGCTGGTCATTAGTCCCTTTCTCCCAAAAGCCAGATCCTGCGTTCTCTACTGTCCTGACCTCTGAGCGCGAGTGCAGCTACATAGAAGGCACGGCGCACATAGAGGTACACAGGTCATAGCTGCCTTCTCCAGGGCTGGTTTCCTGCCCTCGACTGCCTCCTTTGCTGCCCGGCACCCTTTGACGTTGCCATGGCATTTACCAGGTGTTGTTCCTGCCAGCCTGCGTGCTGGGGTTCCACCCCAGGTTTCTCTCACATGTCACGTGTGTCCTTGGGATGGAAGGTTTTATCGTGGTGCGACAGCATTCTTTCATGGCTTCCTTGGACCCAGACACATTTTTACAACTTTGTAAACCTTGTTTTAGCTTCAGCTCTCTGGTGCTGATTCTTCGGGGATGCTTCAGGGTTAGGTTTCTCCTTGTGCTGGGAATGTGAGTGCTGGGCTTCTCAGTGGTGATAAAGCTGGTCTTACTGTATTCTGAAAATAAACTTAATGCTACTAAGAATAACACATGAATGATTTTCCCTGATTATATTACTGAAGATATTTCGGAAGCATGTTCACTTTTATAATTGGTACCTGTATTTGGATAAATCTCTGACATTTCGTATAGTATCATGATAGACACCAGATTTTTCTAAGATTGTGTTTAGTTTCATGCACTAGGAAGTGGTGTTTGGAGAATCAGCCCACTGTCTCTGTACTGATACGGACAATATGTTACTTGGCATATCACGAAATATTATTTATAATATTAGGACAACATTATTAACATCAATTAAGATGGTCATGGAAGACGAAGTGGATAGGCTTGAACTGTAAAGCTGAGTTAAAGCTATTTTGCTCCTAAAAACTGCCATATGAGTCAGGAATCCTAGATACCGTGCAGTGGGAGAAGTACTAGAATTCATCGGGAAAATTGATTTAGTGTAATTTCTTTCCATTAAAACTCAGTGGACTTCAGAAAGTGATAAGCTGTGGGGAACAGATATTGTTTTTTAGGAATCTGTTTTGCGGGGCTCTTTGTTGCAAGTGGGAGAGTGAATGCTTTTATCATGCAGAAATTCTCACATGCATCTGTGTGACAGCAAAGGAGAAACTTGGTGATTGTTATTTGAGTCTTTTTTGTTTCCTCCCCGAGAAGATTTTCAAGAATAGTGAAAGCCTTATTTATGTACTTTGCAATTTGAATTTTCCTGTAATTGATACCTTTCTAGTCTGACTCATTAAATTTTCCCCTCTGCAAGTGTTCTCCATGCTGTGATTTATGCTATATGTCTCCAAGATATTAGCCTTCGTTTCTCCTCTCTGTGTGGCCTGTGAGGCCAAGGCACATAGGAACTTAGCCCGTTCTCTCTGGAGTCTGTTTAAACTGCTGTGCAGCTGTGGTATGACTAGTCTCCTTTTGGGCCCACTGAAGAGTGTGAGAGAAGGGTTTTCATGCCCTGCTCGGCCTCATCTGTCCACACTGATAACCGTAGAGGCAGTGACTACCATTTCTGAGCACCTTGGGGTTGGATCTAAGGTTTTCTTGACTCCAGACTTAGGTTCCTAACACTGTGTTTGGCTTTCTCCCTGTGTATTCTTCCTAACTGGGGTATGTTTTTAGGTCACACATCACACGCACGCTCGCCGACCACCACTCCCTAACCTCTGTGGTTTTCAGCCCAAAGAGTCCTTTGAAGATTGAGGGAGAGACCAGGGTAGTCTGGAAGCTGCCTATTTGGTTCTGATGCTTAAAGCCTCCCCCTCTCACGCTCCCACTTGGAACAGTGCCACCTCGGAACTCCTTAGTTTTCTGATTCTTTTACTAAGTGAGCATTTGAATACCTTCCTCCTGCCAGCTGGTGTCTTAGGTGCTGGAGGCCACATGGCCCCAGCTCCGTAGGGACTTGCCTCTAGTGGTAAGCTGTGTTAATTGGCCACTGAGAGCTCACCTGCCTTATAATTTCTATATATTTCTGTATCTATATAATTTCTATATATCTATATGTTTTATATAGATATATCTATATTTACCATTGTAGCACTTTAGAAGGTTTCATTCTGTTGTTTTTACCTCTTATGATGAATAGCAGAGTTGTGTTTCCCTGTACATCTGAGTTGTTACTTCCTCTTAGACATTAATTCAATACGCAGCTCACAGCGGATCTCCTTCATGACAGCACTCAGGAGATTTTGGTTCAAATTCGTTTTCTAATATTAAAATGTTCACCCTCTCTGAGTTATCCTTGATAAAACTTTAAAAGGTATGTATATCTGCTTTCAGACAGCACCCTGAGACCCTCTCCTTTTTGGTCATTTAAAATATTTCATCTTTGCTTATGCATTATGTCCCTTGATTAGGAGTACGTATGGGAATCTACTTTTGATGATAGCATCGTGCTGGGCTCTGAGGATAAGAGGAGAGAAGATGGTTCTTTCTCACCCTCATGACTCTTCTACTTCTGACTGAGCTGTTGAGTTGATAGTAAGAGCTAGGAGGGGGGAAGGAAACCAGTTGGGTGAGAAACTTGGGTGTGTCCATTTTCCTTTTATTTGTAGGAGTTGTATATGTCCCCTGACCCTCCCCACACTGTTCATTAACAAGGTACACATTATTAGCATGCTCTTCTAAAGTCTTCTTAGGTACACTAGATAGAATTGATGATATTCCAGATGTGAAAACTCATTTCTCTCTTTCCTTTCTTTGGCATGGATGTGCAAAGACCTCGGTGGCATTCTTTAATTGCACAATACAATCTAAGTAACTTAACTGAATCCACCATGATTGGCTGGGACAGCCTGATTCGGATCTTCTGTCTACACCCAGGCCTCTTGGTGGGGCTTTGGAAGGTAAGGTTCGAGTCCCTGCCTGCACCGTGCCATCTCCATCCCTGCCCCATGTTGACTCACCATTATGCATGACACCAAATGTGAGGTCCCTCCAATTCTCCAGTAACCATGGTCTGTTTTACACTCCAGCAACATCCTTTTCCTAACTAAATGTACCCCTGGTCAATGGAGGCCCCTCTGCTGTTCTGCTGTCAGCAATGATAAGTGACCTATTCCTGTCTGCATGGTTTTGTTCATGTTCTCCCTCCCGTGTCATGGGAGTCTCCCCCTTCCTCCTCCCCAGCAGTTCCTGTTCCTTCCTCCTTTCACATCCTGTGTCTGCCGGAGGGTCTCTTACTGTGTGTTTACCCAGTCTCCACATGTGTTTCTGATCCGGTATGTGTGGCCTTACATGTAATCTGCCTTTCAGGAGACAGTGTCTAAAGAGTTCTCCTCTCCCACTAGATGAGGTTTCTTTTTTCCTGGGGTGAGACTGTTGACTGGCTCCCTCCTTTGGGGTTACTTTCTGGGCAGTCACTTCGGTGACGAGCACAACAGTGTGATGTTTCCTGTGAGCCACATGTGGATGGAGATCTGTGGCCTCGGTTTGTGGGGGCTTTAAGATGGAAATTCACAAACGAGAACAGCAGTCCACAAGTCTGAGCGAGGCTCGACAGAACCAAGATCTACAGCATCGACCTCTTGTCATACTTTTGTCTTTCTCAACCTGCTGGGGCCATCAGTTTTCCTATCCCTCCCTCGCTCTCTGTGTGAGGGTGACTTGTAGCCCACACAGCATTTGGCTTGTTGGGCACCTCCTTGACTTGAATTCATCTGTCTGTGTTGGCCCACGTAGTTATGAGGACCCTGGTTGGGCCGATCATCCTCTGGGTGGCTACCGGGGGGGTGGTGCCTCAGATCGACCATTCTGGGTTATCTCCACCAGTCAGTGTCAGCTGTGAATTTGGGCAGGAATGGATGTCTGTTCCTCTACAGTCACATTTTCTACTACTCAACCTGGTGGCTGAATCTGTTCATTCCCCCTGGCTTTGCCAAGTCAAGCATGTACTCAAGAGAGGAACCTGTGCCACTAATGTTAAGCATTTGTGGAATTAATCCTGTATATGTGAAGGTCTTACCAGTATTGTCCTTATCTTGGGAGAGTTTGAAAGAACCTGGAACTAACCATGTGTATTTTCACGATGCACATGTAACAGAGTATTTTGATATTTCACAAGTGCTGGTGATGTGACTGACATCACAGGATGTTAATCCTTTTGGTACCGCACGCTCTGTGTATTTGGGTGAATCTTGGTCCTGCTGTCAGTATGCCATGTAAATGTTACTGGATGGTAATAATGTATTAGCAGGAATAATCCTTTAGGACTGTGGTGATCTTGCAGTGGTAAGAAACTGCATCTATCCGTAAGATGAGTGTGCTGCGACCTTGTGAAAGATGAAAATATTTCAGTTGAAAATGTATTCTTTCTAATTAACTTTTCAGAGGGAGGAAGAACTGGCTTTTGTAATGGCAAATCTTCATTTCCATCACCTTGTGGAGAAGAGCACGTTAGGCTCAGCCACTGTGTATGTATTTATATGTGGGTGTGTTAAATTTTTGTGTAGTCAGTGTAAAGGATTAGAAGTTGATACCATCTTAATATCCTGAGAATATCCTGAGAAGCTACAAGATCTTCTGTTTTCAGTCAGTAGACACAAGCCAACAGGTGTAATCACTAAGCTGTTGCGAAAATAATTGGATTATTCATGAGCTCACATTTGCTTTGTTTGTTCTGGGTTCAGGATTACGTCCCCAGGAGAACAGTGCTATGGAGCAGATGGAGTGCCTTTAGCTTGTTATGCAGGGTAGTGTGTCATTTCCACAAGATGCCAGTGCCTCAAGATGCTTCCCGTTCTTTGCACTAAAGTGCGTTTTCATATCTCGCAAGGCACGCAGACATCTGGCCAAGTCGGGTCTGCAGATGCGTTTTGCTCGGTCCACACAGTGTGTGTCTTTCGATGAATTTGAAGGTCTTCAGTTGGGGAATATGCTTTTCATCTCACGACTGCTCTCATACTCAATTTTTTAAAAAAAATTATCTGAAAAGCTCCCGGATACTTTTGGGAAGCGTGGGGGATACTATGGAACTCATTCCTTTGCCCGTTTTTATAGAAGTTGGTGAAGGGAACACAAGGCGGTTCTTTCAAGTTCCTGGTGTGGAAGATTATTGGGAACCCTGTAGACGATTGATAGGAGCTGGTGTTTGGATGGATGCTAATTTTGTTTTTTAAAGAGTATTTTCAGCTTAAACATTTTATCTCTGGTGTTGACAAACTTGTGTGTATGTTTTGTTTTGCTTTTTAGCCCCTACGAGCTACCTCCTCATACCCCTCTTTTGGATGACCACCCCGAGTACGGCCTGCATGGCTACCAGCTCCATGTGGATATGCACAGCGGCAGAATTTTCTACCTGTGTGGCACATTTCGCAATCTCTTTGCCAAGAAAGGTGAAACTAATCGATTTTTTGTTTCAGCATGAAATTGAAAGGTTGGAGACAACAGGGGACCAGTTTTTATGTCTGAGTTAAGAATCGTCTTTTCGCTGATCATCTGTTGGCACTCTGTCTTCCCATACCCATGCCTCATCCTAGGACTTATGAAATCCCGTGGCTCGATCTAGTCCCTTTAGTCGTGGGCTCCGTCTCCTTCATTACCATCTCTCTGCCTTTTGGAATATTCTCTACTCATCTTTTCTGCTGATACTTTCCTTACTGTGTAGCCCTGCCGTGCCTCCCCCACCCACCCCAAACTTCTTCCCTTCTTTCTTGAAGGAATTTGAGAAAGTATAGCATCTCCAGGATAAGAAAAAAGAGAAACCACCCTTCTGTATGCACTGCATCCGTATTTGTCATGCGCACCAAAGCCAAGACAAAGACTGCAGAAGGCTGAGAGGGAGGAGACCTCAGTTGAGTGAAACGGAAGAGGAATGTAGAATGCCCCCTGTCCTGCTTTGTCTTGTTGTTTCCTCCTTTTTTTTCTTAAAGATTTTATTTATTTTACTTGAGAGAGAGAGGGAAAGAGCACAAGCACAGAGCAGCAGCAGGAGAGGGAGAAGCAGGTTCCCCGCTAAGCAGGGAACCCAAAACCAAACTCAAGCTCAAGACCCTGGAATATGACCTGTGCTGAAGACAGATGCTTACCTGACTGAGCCACCCAGGTGCCCCTCACGTTAAACATCTTTGGAAACAGTATTTTGTAGGGGAAGTTTTAGACTTCATTTCTGAATATCCTGCTTCCCAGAATTCTTTCATTTAATAGATTTGATATCCATTACTAATCCTTGCCTGAATCAATTTATTTTAGACTTTAGAAAATGGTGATTTTCTAATTTTTGGTGATTTTTCTTACTAATGGTGATTTTCTAATACTTCTACATTTATTAGCTGAGATTTTCTAAAGGAATTCCCCACACCAACTGGTGAGCTCCTGTAGTGGCAGGGTTAATGAGCTTTCTCTTTGGCCACCAATGCGCAGATTAAGGAATTGATGTTATCATCACTCCATGTGGTGGGAATTATTTTGAGTGCACTCTTTCTCTTCTTTGCTGTTTAGTGTCATTGTGGACTCTTGGTTTTTTATTTAGTCAATAATGTATCGACAACTACAGACATCATTCTTTTTTTTTTTTTTAAAGATTTTATTTATTTCTTTGACAGAGAGAGATCACAAGTAGGCAGAGAGGCAGACAGAGAGAGAGGAGGAAGCAGGCTCCCTGCTGAGCAAAGAGCCCGATGTGGGACTCGATCCCAGGACCCTGAGATCATAACCTGAGCTGAAGGCAGCGGCTTAAACCACTGAGCCACCCAGGCGCCCACACCATTCTTTTTGAAGCTAAAATTGTCCTTAGTTTGGTCACTGTGTCTACTTCAAGCCAGTTCCTATACCCTTTTCATACACCCCCATTAGTCTTTAAGTCTTTGTTTTTTAACTCAGGATTTCTAGGTGTTTCTGTGCCTGTTGGCATTTTTATTAGAATTATGTCAAATGTGTATATTGACCTAAGGTGGATCGACATCTTTGTTGTTGAATTTTCCTCCCCAAGAATGTGGTTTGTTTTTCATTGTGTTCAAGAATGCTTACCTGTCTTTTAGGGTGTTTCAGAATTTTCTTCATACTAGTCTTACACATTTCTTGTTAAGATCTTTAGTATTTCATCTTTGTTACTTCTTTTAAATTGTACCTTCCATTTGTAATGTTTTTTATGGCTTTGGTCTCAGGTCACTTCACAGAGCAAGTTAGGAAGTATTCCTGCTTACTTCTGGGATTTTTTGGAGGCTTTTACATGGAATTGGTAGTAGGTCTCCTTAAATGGTTGGTCACCTGGGCAGCCATCGGGCCTGGAGCTTTCTTTGTGGGAAGGTTTTTTGTTTTTTTTTTTTTAAAGATTTTTTATTTATTTATTTGATAGAGAGAGATCACAAGTAGATAGAGAGGCAGGCAGAGAGAGAGAGAGGGAAGCAGGCTCCCTGCCGAGCAGAGAGCCCGATGCGGGACTCGATCCCAGGACCCCGAGATCATGACCTGAGCCGAAGGCAGCGGCTTAACCCACTGAGCCACCCAGGCGCCCCTGTGGGAAGGTTTTTAATTACAGCTTCAATTTCTTCTATAGATAGAGGGCTACTTAAGTTATCTTTCTTCCTGCATGAGTCTTGGTATTTTGTGTTTTTTAAGACATTTGTCTAAATATTAATTATGTTATGATCCATGGGTTAAGGGTTTTTTTGGCTTGTTCCTTCTAGTACAAATTTCTCTGTGAATGTTCACCAAATGATGGGCACCTATATCCATTATTTTACTGGAGACTGCAAAAATGATGTTTCCCTAGTTCAGTCATTCCCTTTGTGCCCATTATCTAGTATCCTTCTGTAAAGAAGAATTTTCTCTTATCAACTATTTGGTTACCTGAAATATGATTAGTATGGGAAGGGCAGGGCACGTGCTTGAGCCCTTCTTTTTATTTACAGAATAGTGATAAATGTCTTCAAAGATGACTTCGAGGGTTTTTTTTGGGTGGGGCATTATTTTGAACTCATAGATTAAAAAATGTAGTTTATGTATTTTCAGTCATTATTCCTTTTATAGTTATTGTGATGCGCAAATTGTCATCTTCTTTTGTGGTCTTTTGATATGACACGGGTCATCTTTGGTAGCTTGCTTGTACTCTAACATGACCAGATACCTCAGGCTCATCTTGTCTGTTTCTTGTGCACATTCGGAATTATCCGTTTTCCCGAGGAGCTCTGGTTCCCTTTAGTTCCACTACACAATGGCATTTAGAAACTATAACTTGGATCCTGGAGATGCATGTTGCTCTTGGGTTTTCATTCCCTTTAGCGTTTTCAGAAGGCAGTGCTAAGAAGTTTGTAATTTTTATAGTGGGAAGAAATAAATCATGCATTCATGTAAATGAAAGATTCTAAGGTTTTTAGTTAACTTATCTTTGACTCTATACTTGTATCTCTTTCTCATGCTGCAAGTCTTTGTCCCAAACAACATCAAAATATGTAATAATTTAAAATGGCAATATTGATATTGTTACTAATAATGAACCCACTGAATGTTCTTTTAATTAAGATTTTCCTGCTGCTCTTCATGGGCTTATGATGCACCACGCCAGAGAGTGAAACCGCCCACAGTAATCCTCTGTGTGCTTAAGCTGCCACTTACCATACACCCGGAGTGATCTGCTTCAGTTGATTGTTTTATTTTTCGGGATTGCTTTCCTTCTATGTTTACATTAAAATTTTTTCATTCCACATTTACATGGTTTATCAAGGAAGCTTGGGGAGGTTTACTTCTACCCTTGCCCTTCATCCCTGCTCTCTCCCTTCCTCCAGAGGTGACCCTGTATATTGATACTGGCCTTTGGCTTATTCTGTAGATGCTCTTTTCTGAATATACACTGCTACACGTCCTCCTGTTTCTGTTTCTCCCAGCTTTTCTAAAGGGGCACGCTGTACTCCTTTTTAAAAGTTCCTTGCTCCTTTCCAGTTGGTAATAGATTCTGGAGATTACTCTTTAGAATGACATGGAGATTTTTCTCATTCTCTCTTTTGAAACCAGCGTTAGGTAGGCAGTTTGTTAATGGTTTCTGTCTGTGGTTTCCACGATTACAGAGAGCTGTATAGTAAATAAATGACCTTTTCCATACGTCCTTTTATATTTCGCCAGTTTGTCTTTGGAATACTTTCTGAGGATTGCTAGGTCAAGGGGCAAATACACATATAATTTTGAAAGAGACTGTCAAATTCCCTTTTATGTGGGGGGATTTCTAACTTAATAAGGATGTGAAGTCAATAAAATGTTTTATTACTGGGAGTGTTTGTTCTAGGTTTGTATTATGTGTTCATACAAGGCAGTTAAGGAACTTTCTATTCCTAGAGTACTTGGATTTAAAAAAAAAATATTGGGAATGGTTGGTAAATGTCAACTATGTCTTTGGGCAGTACTGATGCTCATACGATTCCGTCTCTGTGATGCTATTCATGTAGCCAATTTCCTCAGTCTGTCTTCTAGTGGGAAACATCCTGGAGCTTCTGACAGAAGCCTCTCATGTCATGTGTCTGCTTATTTTTAAGCTACTGTTGGTATTTAGTGTTTTTCCATTTATACTCAGATTATTTATAGTTTCATTTTTTAAAATCTGCTTCTGATCTGGTTATAATCAGGTTTTTTACTTTTCATTGAATCAGGTTTTAGTATTTATATGATTTCCTAGAATGTCATCTGTTTTCTTTAGGTTTATTTTGATCTCTTTCTAGCTTTTTGAGTTGGCTGCTTTATTGTTTAATTCTCAGGGTTTCTTGTTTTCCTTCAGTTCTCTTTCTGCTGTGCGGAGGATTTTGGAGTCTCTGGTTCAGGAAGGAACTGAAGGTGATCTAGAGAATGAGCCCTCTTGGACCTGAGTGTGCTCTGCAGCTTCTCCTCAGGGCCTTGCCCTGGGAACAACCCTCCCAGTTTTACGAAGGTGTGAAAATTCTGCCTTTCTTCTCAGTACTTCAACTTTTTTAACTTTATTCTGTTACTGAAATAGAGAAGAAAATCTCCTCCCTCTTTCTGGTATATACTGTTGAGGGGGCTATTAACTTGCAGTGGTCTATCTGCAGGGTACGAACGCGTTTGCCCTCTGGATCCTGTTAGTGGAGAACTTGTTCTCTCGGAGGGCATCCTCAAGTGCCCTCTCACTTCCAGACTTTCTTTTCTAGCACCATCTACGCTCTCCTTGAGAGCCTGTGCTGTGTCTTCCTGTCCTCTTAGGTCAGATCTGTCTTAGGGCTGAGTGTGTAGAACTTCAGGAGAGTTCTAAACGAATACAGCATTACCTCGATTAAGCCTTGTGTGCATTCCTTATACCTGAGCTGTGCCTTTAATGAGGAAGACCACAGTACAGGGACAGGGAAGACTTGTGGGCACTCATTATAGGTTCTTGCTGAATGTTTTATATTAATTATTCAACTTAATCTTCCTAGCAAGCTGGTGAGTTGTGTACTATCTTCTCTCCCCTGTTATTGGTGAGAGGCTGCAGCTGGGGGTGTAGGTCAGTTCTCTAATGTTAGAGCACTGTCCGCACCCACACAGGCTGGTCTCCAGAGCGTGGGTCTTCAACACTGGGCTGTGCTGTCTTCCGTGGATTTGTACTTTCAGTGACGTGCTTCTCGAATACGTGTTCTTGTGTGTGTGACTTGGTTTGTCTTTTCAAAGTGTTGGCGTCCTAAGGGCGGTCAGGACGGGTCCTTCTCTGCGGCTTGTGGGGGCAGCCCGGAGCCACTGTTTTGTTGATGCTGGGGGCCCGCTGGGTAGGCCGGCTGATTGGACCCCGAGACTGGGGAAGTTGGAGGACAGGAAGCTGAGATGGGGGTAACTCACTTTTCATCCCTTTTCACAACTAGAAAACAGATTTCCACCTTGAGAAGCCTGCCCAAGTGAGAGGCCTTTGTTTCCTCTGCATGTGCATCTGCGATCAGGAATCAGCAGAGGGCGCAGCTGCCATCGGTGTCTTCTCTCATTGGAGGAGCGTACAAGCTGGAATGTCCTCTGCAGGTTCTGAGGAACTCTCTGGTGGCACCACGTGGTCTGTTTAGGAATTCTGGTCCTGTCATTGCAGTTGGGGACGACAGCACTTTGCCCTGCGTTTTAAGAACACTTTCTCGCCCTGTCAAGGACAAAAGGTTTTATCATCGTGTCCCTAACGTTGAGGTGGCTCTGTCCACTGTCTGTCATCAGTGAGACGTGAGGAGCCCGGCCTGATTGTAACGAGGCCATCTGCAGGCAGCGGAGGAAGCAAAGGGGGCAAGGTAGGATTTGTTTATCTGATTCATTCGTCAACAAGCAGTTAGTGAACCCACCTGTGCCGGCCACAGGGCATAGATGTGGCGGACACGGAGCCTGCTGAGCCAGGTGACAGGCACGTGTGGGGCAAGCGGGATTCCTGGGGGGTCCTCTGGAAGGGCAGACCAGGTGACCAGCGCAGTGTTCAGATAGGGTAACGGTGGGGGTCCAGACTACTTAGCAGGAGACCCCGGGGCATGGAAAGGGCACAGCTTTAATTAAATATGATGTAACTTCTAAACGGAGCCTGAATTTGGTGATTGTGTAGGGTCATTTCCAGCATTCCACCTTTAAATAAGAATTCTGAGGACATACCAGTTTAGTCCACAAATTCACTGCAGTTGTATTAAAAAATCCCCGTGGGAATTTATGATGCAACTTGCAAAGTTGAGTCTACATCCGTTTAGACATACTCATGTGCATTTAGAATGGCTGACAGAATTTTTGTTTTAAAATTTTAATTGTGAGATAATATATTCTTTCCTACATATGATGTGTGTACAGACTACGGAAAAACAAACAAACAATAAAACCCATGTAACCACCACACCGTTTAGGAAATGAACCATTACTAGTAACTTGGAAGCCACCTGGGTGTCCCTTCCAGCTGGTTCTGTATAAGGTGTTCACCACCATTCAGTGTGTTGTTCCCTTGCTTTTCTCTGTCTTAAAATTAAACTTCTTCGTATTGTGCACTGACACAGAGAAATGCATCAAACAGACTATCGTAAAGCAAACACTCATGCGATCGCCATCCAGGTCCTGATTAAACTTTGAAAATGCACGGAGGGGACTGGCCGGACTGCATGTTAAACCCACTGACCAAGAGTGTGCGGTGTCACGGGAAAGGGGGGGAGCTGTACACATCTTTTGTGCCTCCAGAGTCTTTTATCAGATTATTCTCCCAAATGCGGGGCGCACCGCACAGCAGTTACTAGCTGTTTCAATGAGTTGTACCACGATACACCTGTGTGTGAGCATGCCTCCCTCTGTTAGAGGACGCGCGTGTGTTCCTCTAGCATGGTAGTGTAGACGCATCGTGTAGACTCATTTGGCTAAAATGGGCTGAGAGGCTTTTCAGAATCGTCTCCGCAGGGAATACACATAGTCCAAAGGCTCGTACCATGTGTATATTGAAGTGAAGTATCGGAGTGAGTTCTGGCCAGTTGAGATGCTCGGCCTCTCTGTCACAGTGTTTTCTCTGAACCAGATTGCCTTTTGTTCTCTTTTCTTAACTCCGTCTCATGGACTTTGCTACAAGGTCCTTTAGATTTCTTCTTTTCCTTTTTACCACACATGTTACTGTTACAAGCAAAGCGGCAGACCCTGGCTAGTTCTTGGTGCCTGGAGTGGGACTGCTGACACAGAGAAGAGGTCAGGTCCGAGCTGGTTCAGTGGGAGATACTCAGGATGAGCAGGACCTCACCTCCGTGGGCTCCCAAGCAAGGGCCCTGCATGCCGCAGGGCCTGTCCTCATCCACCTGAAGCCACTGCTAATGCCCTCGGCATTGGATTCCCGCGCTGGCCTGGTGCGCTGAGTTCCCAGGCCGGTGACCGCCCAGCCCTGCTGGACTCTTCAGCTGCCTTCGCCCTTTCCGATCAGAGCGGGCTCCATTCCGGAGTGCTCAGGAGTAGCCTAGGACCTGATTTTATAAGATATTGCTCAAGCTTCCAGACATTATTTTCCCTCAGTCAGACACTGTACTGAGGGCAGGAGTTCCTCCCTCTCAGCACTACCTCCTTGCGAAAGAAAGGATCTGTGTCCTTCCTTCCTTCCCGAAAGTTTTCACTCCCTCCCCTTGGAATTTTGTCGGAAACTGGGAAGTTTTCTCTTTGTATTTTTATGTATTCTGTCACCTTGACAAGTCATGAATGGATTCAGAGGTTTCTTAAAATGATCCATATTATCTCTCTTCAAAGAAAAATTGATGATCCCTCTACCTGCCCATACTTGCTACCTGCTTCTTTGTGTATGGTCCCTAAAATAAAGCTAAAAGGATGTTTAGGAGAAGAAATATTTTATCACCTACAGTGGATTTACGAGAGGCAACGGGTAGGAGAGAGAAACAGTGAAGGAAATAATGAAAGGGGTTTGTGAATGAAACCGTGAGTTAAGCTTGTAGAAGTGTATAAAGTTTCTTTGTCTGCTTGCTATCTTTTGTTCTTTCAGAAACGTGGGTGGACAGCTGGCATTGGTACCCCAGGGCCATCCCCGGGTTCAGTGATTCACTAGGAGAACTCACAGGACTTAGGATGTAGTCGTATTGATGGCTAAGGTTTACTATGGTGAAAGGGTACAGAGCAAATCGGCAAAGGGGAGAAGGTATGTGGGGCCTGCAGAAGGAAGCCCTGTGTGGGCTAGTCGCCTGGGAGGGTGCTTATTTTCTCCCGGAATGAGTGTGAAAACATGCGTGAAAGGTTGTCTGCCTGAGAAGCTTGTTTAAAGACTCAGAGCCCGGGGTCCTTATTGGGGGCTGGTCCCGGAGGCCCCCTCTGCCTGGCCCTGTTGCAGGCCCTAGAGGTCAGGATGCACGGCATAAACCACGTGGCTATTCTGACGACGATGTGAGGAGCCGCTGCTACGGGTTAGGAAGGACGAGGTGGAGAGACGGGTGGACTCTAAGTGCTGGGACAGGCGCAGGCCGGCCCCGCCAGCAGGCAGTCCCCGGGCTGCTGTGTTGACTCCGGTCCGCACAACTGTCCGTGCGCACTTCCGTGGGAGTGTGGCTCAGCCTCTGGAAGGAGCAGGCAGGAAATACTGCAGCTGCGTTTTGAAGTGTAAATAGAGCTTGAAGAAAGGCCTGATCAGCAATGCGAAGTATGAAGGAAAGTATATTTTTTGATCTTTGTATCAAGCTAATTATTACCAATTTTCAGTACCTGAAGGAAAAGGGTTTTGCCCAGGACAGCATGTTGTAGCCTTTTTATCAGGGTTGGGAGGGAGCATGATAGAAAAGAAGCAAAGGGAAAGGATTTTTAAAGTATGCTGCTTCTGTCATTTGACTTTTCCAGTTGTTAGAAAAACGCATTTAAAAACGAATGCTTTTTTATTATAGGATTTAAAAATTCTGAATATATAGAAGTTTATAAAGAAGCAAATAAAAATCACCCAGGACAACTCTTGTTTATATTTTGGCCCATTTTCAAACACGCAGCTAATTTTCTATCTGTGGACCACCTTCCGTGAACAGTGACACACTCTGCCTTTTCCCCCCCTTACCGCTGTGGGCATTTTCCCATGTCACTAAATCGTTTTAGTAAATTTGATCTTGAAAAGTCGTATGACCTCCCATTGTTTGGATTTATCATGATGTATTAGCCCATTTTCCTAATGGGCCTTTCGGTCTCGGCTTTTCATGGTTGTAGTGCTATTGTGATGAACGTTATTTTGAAAAATATTGGCTGATTTGGGAGGTGAAAGTGACATCTGGTTGTTTTACACCTGCACGTGTCTCTGAATGTTAGTCTATTTACAGACGCCGTTGACTACAGTCGAGGTGGACGGTTGTAGCGGCCGCTGGGTAGGCTGCGGGCAGGCATCGTCACAGGAGGCCCCTCGCTGCTGCCACTGACAGGCACGTGGCCGTGGCCAGCTGTCAGCGTCCTTGCTTGCAAAGTGTGGCCCCATCTGAGCCTGCCTTCCAAGGACTCTCAGGGTCAGGCAGGTACTAGGGGCGCCGCCAGGATGCTTGGCCTGGGCTGCTGCCCTAAGGTCTATTTTTACATTTCCCTTCTAATTGAATTTCCATGTGCTTATTTGATTGGTTCTGTTATTTCTACGATTTGTAGGAGTTGTGTTTATTGAAAATATTTTCTCTACTTTGTCTTTGCTTTTTAAAAAAATTTAATTTTTTTTCAGTGTGCCAAAATTCATTGTTTATGCACCACACCCAGTGCTCCATGCAGTACGTGCCCTCCTTAATACCTACCACCAGGCTCACCAAACCTCCCACCCCCCTCCTCTCCAAAACCCTCAGTTTGTTTCTCAGAGTCCACAGTCTCTTATGGTTTGTCTTCCCCTCCGATTTCCTCCAACTCACTTCTCCTCTGTCTTTTGTCTTTTAATTTAGTGTATATCATTTTTGGATCTCGTGTGTGTAAACCCACACTTCCTTTTGATTAACATAAAATGTACAAAGCCTATGGATTCCCAAGCCCTTCCCTCTTAGGACTTTTTCTGTTGCAAATAAGCATCCCTCCTTCTTATGTGCCTACCAGGCAAGAAGATATTTTGAGCTTTACTTGTGGGTTTTTTTTTTTTTTCAGTTTATTTACTTATTTATTTAAGTCATCCGTACGCTCACTGTGGGACTTGAACTCACAACCCCGAGATGAAGAGTCACACTTATCCTACTGAGCCCACCTGTACCCTCTCATGTTTTTGTTATGAAATTATGTGACCTCCTCCAATGTGAAATTTCTTACTGATGAATCATCTACGTTTTCTCTATTTTCATCCAGATATTCTTTTGATGTGTTTAATAACCACTCAGCCAGATTTTAAAATATCTCATTTGGATTTTGACCAGATTTGCATTAAATGTGTATGTCAATTTGGAAGGCAGGCAGTGATCTCTTTCCTTTGAGGGTTTCAGACTCTCTCTCGCCTTTATTTAAGTCTCTGTCGCTGGCCTCTGGAGAAGCATTCTCTGTGTGGACCCTCCACTCGCTGAGGCTTCATTTTTGTGTTGCCGTCATGAGTGCTCGCTTCGGCAGCACATATACTAAAATTGTGTTGCCGTCATGGGTGAATTCTTTCAGCTCATGTTTCATGATCTCTTAGATTCAGGCAATGTCCTACAGAGTTTCTGCAACACACTCTTCATTAAAATGCTGATTAAATAATGCATGTTCAATACTTAAGTCTGTAAGACACACTAGAATATGTTGGGAGAAAAAGAAGGAATCGGTTTCAGAAACTTCCTTTTCCTCCTGAAAAATGGGGTTTCAGTTGTTCAGCAGTAGAACCTGATAAGCCCAGATAACCTGTCTTTAAAGAAATTCTGCTTATAAAGTTTTAATAGTTTGTTCTGGATGTTTTTCCTATGTAGCCTGTTACCTCATTTTTACTATTGTGATTCCAAGAATAAATGACTTGTTTTGTTCCCTCTGTGGATACTAATTACTTTCTATGTTTCCAGGTCAGATTATTCTCTCTAAGCATTTATCATAACAGGAAGACATTAGAAATAGTACACTCCTGTCTGGGTGGTGATTACCTATGAAAATTAGAACAGATAATTCTTTACAGCATCTTCATTGGTGGGGGTTAGTACATTTTCCCTATTTTGTCCATCTGGTGAACCATTATGAAAAATCAGCATTACACGTTACTGCTCACAGAACAGGAGAACACACATCGCCATACCTTTTATGCCAGAGCTCATCAGGAGCTGAAGTACTCTGTCTGGAGGTGAGGCAGGCCACGTGATTTGTGGGGCCCAGTACAAAATGAAACTGCAGGCCTCCTTGTTAGAAATGGAAGGGTTTCCAAATGGCGGCCGAAGAGCCCAGGCCGTGTCCAAGTCAGGCCCAGTGAGGAGAGGCCTCTGTGGGGGTCCCTCTCGTCTTCTCCTGCTGTTCTGCACTCTGACTTCTGTGTGACATTCACCCTCACATTTTGAGTTTTTTCTTTCTCTCTGGCCATTTGAATTTTAAAAAAGAATTTAAAAGGAAGGCTATGAGGTCTTTATTTTGTTTGTTTTCACTTTCAGGGATATTGTTTAAATAGTAAACATTGTGATTTTTCATGGATATTTATTAAGGCAATAGTGAAAAATGGAATCTCTTAAAACAAGCAGTTTGAGGGAGTTACCACTAATATGAAACATAAGAAATGGGTTTTCTAATTTTTCCTTGTGTGAATTTAGTTATTATTAGAACTGTACACCGTCAGGATGTTGAACTTAGTAAAGCCACTTCTTAGGTCACAAAGATGTTACCATCCATGAATTCTGTGTCTTCAACAGACCTCTTTGGGTTGTTTCTTCTTCTATCTTCTTTCTTCTTTCCCTTTCTGCCATGATTTTCAGGGCACACAGCTGGGGTTCCGTGTTTGGTGTCAGTCACCGGAGAGCCCCTTTTCTTATTGCCCTGTGGCTTCCCTGCATTGGATAACTAAAACACTGCTCCCCGTGACTCTGCTTTCCTCACTTGAATGCACCCTGTCCCCTTGGGGGAAATCACCAATGCGTGACCGTTGGTGCTATCAGACTCCGACTTACCCCTTGTTGCGACCCAGAAGTCTTAATCAGCTCGCGTCAAGTCCCCTTTATGTGTCATGTAAGGGCTGTTTAGGTATGATCAGAGCCCTCTTCCTGCTCTGTTCCTTGTTCTTGGGCTTACTACCTGCTGTGCTAAGAAACGTTGTCACCTCTGTGCTTCCTGATCTTCCTCTCTCATCTGCTGTCACATTGTCACTATAATACAGTCTCTTTGTGTTCTTGGGTTCTTTTCTGTTTCAGAGAAAAAGATGTCCCACTTCTTTCCAGAAAGTATATCCCAGTTTCTGTTCCTAAATATATCTGCCCCGACCTCCTCTGGGACCTGTATGGAGCCGTTTGTGTCTCAGCATCATCTCAAATATGTTTTCCCATCATCATCTTATTTTTTCCACTTATATTCATTTTTCTGATTCAAAAATTATTTTTAAAAGGAAAACGCCACTTCTGTACAGATGAAAACAATTGGTTGAAAACTATGGAAAACCTAACCTAAAACTGGCTTAGCAAGAGGGTTTCATGTTGTTGAAAAATCCAGGAGGAGGTTTTATTTCAAACAGTTTGATGCGAGGGCTTATTGCCTGTCAGTGGGACTGGATATGTCTAGACAGCCTGTCTGTCCCTCCTCGTCTCTCCCATTCTGATTCTCCCTGCTTCACTGTATTCTGAGTTACACTTCCTCCTTTCACAGCAGCTCTGGCTAGCTCTAGATCTCGTCCTAGTGTGAGGTTCCCGTTTCCAGCACCCCCTCCTTGGTTCTAGTTGGCTTAGGAACTTGTCCCTGACTCAGACATGTGCCAGGTGAATGGGAAGCTCCGTATCTGAGCCTGGCAGCTTCCATCTGAAATATGGGGACTGGCCTGGGGGTGTGTCTCTGAGGAATGTAAGAACAGGCTTGGTGAGAAAGGCAGAACAGATGTTGGAGAGCCCCAAACAAATATCCATACACCTTTTCCCTAAACATCTTTGGAAAGACTAGCCTAGAGAAAGTAACGTGTACTCAAATCAACTGGATTGATGCAAAATTGGTCCACAGGCATGGAAGATAGGAGTGGGTCTTGTGAAAAATACCTGAAAAAGTCTAAATTTTTACATCAATGGAAAAAGTCATTTTGAAACATTATTCAATTAAGGAGCAGTGAGTTTTTAAAGGTCTAAGTACACACTTCATCCTGTTGAAAATCGAGTATTGTCACCAGCACCGGGAGCAAGGCCAGCAGCAAGTGTCGCCTGTTAGGGTTCTCGCTAGTATGAGAGAAGTAGAGACTCAGAGACTTAGGAGATTTTACTGATGTTGTCAGCTCATCAGCTATGGACTCGGGAGCGAAATTGTCCTACGGATTTGAGAGTTCTCCTCTTCTAGTCTCTTTCCATCACAGCTCCAATTCATTTCACTCTTGCTGTCCACACAGCAAGTGAAACTAGGGGAGAAAGTTCTGATCCTCATCACACTCGGAGACCTCCTCTCTTGTCATAGTCCATGATCTGTGTCTGTATTTAACTACTTAAATTTCATGTGTATCAGGGGTTTGGAAAACAAGAGAGGTATCTGAAAAAAATTAGCTGAGAAAAAGAGAGAAGCTATATGTTTGCCTTGAAGAGATTGATGATAGATACCCAGCAAGGAAAGGGGGAAATACTCAAGATTTTCTCACCTGAAGAGCAAGTGCCTATTCTATCGATCATTTGAGTCTGATGACTTTTCTGTTTTGTTATTAATTATTCCTTTGTAATGTTGGTGTCTCTGCAACTTTCAATTGTTAATACTTCATGAGAAATATTTTTGAGTTTGTCTTCTTCCTCTTTACCCAAGATTTACACACCCGCCTGGGAGTTGCTTCCTGATGTCCAGTCCATGAATTCCCATTGGTCTCTCAGATGGCACGCTAGGGCACCACCTTCCTGAGTGCCCAGGCTTGTGTTCAGTGAGCCCGTGTTGCCTTTCCTGCCTCAGGCAGTACTGTTCTTCTCTAACCCCCTTCCCTTTTCTCCTGGTTTGCCTTAGGAAAATCATTCTGTCAAGCCAATCAGTCCATCTCTCCTCCCAGCATTCTTTACTTCCTGCCTTTTCTGTGTTCTATTTATGGGGCAAAAATGAATTCTAATCATGGCTGAGAAATGAGAAATGTTATTAGCAGTGCCATTAATCATGCCATAGAAGACATGACCTTTATTCCCAAAGACAGTAGGTTATTTTAGGAAACATCTAACATGCAGAAACTATCTGGTATAATTAAATGTTCAGGTGGATGTGCAGCAGGGCTTAGAAAAGGAAGAGATTAGTGTAGGATGAAGGGTGCTATGAGCCATGGAGGGGAATGTTGAGGTTTTGAGGGACTAAACTCCCTAAGGGAAGAGGAAGAAGATGTGAGGACACAGACTTGGGCATTCCCAGAGTTACCGGTTGGATAGGCAAAGAGCTCCTCGTTGTCAAAAGCAGAAGGGGGCCTTCAGAGGAAGTTTGATAGAGCTGCTGACAGCTCACCTTTATTGAGTGCTACTTTTTTGGTAGCTTTTTATTTTGATGTAATTTCCAACCTAGAAAAAATGATAAGAATAGTACAAGAACTCCCACATACATTTTTCTGATTTTTTTTCCCCACCATAGATAGTTTCGCCTTTTCTAGGACTTTATATCAGTGTGATCCTGCAAGATGTACTCTTCTGTGTCCAGATTCTTTCTTTCAGCAAAATGCCTTGAGTTTCATTTATACTGTTGCAAGTCTTGATGTCATTCCCATTTATTGAGGAGTAATACTCCATTGAGTGAATATGCCACAATTTGCTTACCTGTCTTCCTGTGGACGGACGGGGAATATGGGTTGTTTCCTACTTAGGGCTATCCTGAATAAAGCTGTTACAGAATTTTTGTGAAAGTCTTTTTTTGTGGAGATAAGTTTTTTATTTCTCTGGATGAAGTACCTAGTACTGGAATCCTGGGGATAGGGTTTTGGGGAAGGTTAATGTATTAAAAGTTGTCAGACATTTTATTATATACAAGAACATTTTATGTATAAGAAATTGCCAAAATATTTTTTTAGAGTGTTTGTACCATTTTATATTGCCGGCAGTGTTGTGTGAGTGTTCTGGTTGCTCCATATCCCAGCCAACATTTTTTTTTTTTTTTTCCCAGCCAACATTTGATGTTATTAGTCTTTTAAATCTTAGTTGTTCCAGAGTGTGGGAGAGAGATTGATCATCCTGGCTTTCATTTGTTCCTCTCTAATGGCCAGTAGTGGTGAGCACTTTTCTATGTACCTCTTGGCCATTTTCCTATCTTCTTTTTGAAGTGTCTACTAATCCTTTCACCTTTCTAAAGATAACGACTTGTCTATTCTTGAATCATAGGAGTTCTTTATGTATTCTGAATACCAATCCTTTGGCAGATAAATGTTCTACAAATATCTTTTTCCGGCCTGTGGCTGGCTTATTCATTTTCTTAATGGTATCTCTAAAAACATTTTTTTATTGAGACATAATCGGCATATTACATTACTTTCTGGTTTATGGTATAATGACTGGATGTTTATACATCATGAAATGATCATTGCAATAAGTCTAGTTACCATCTGTCACCGTACAGAAAATTTTGGCAACTTTCAAGTATGCTCTACGAATATTTGACTGTAGTCTTCATGCTGTACATTACATCCCTGTGGCTTATGTATTATGTAACTGGAAGTTTGTACCTCTTGACGTGCTTCACCCATTTTATTCACTCCTGGCCTCTAGCAACCACCATTGTGTTCTCTGAATTTATGAGTTTTATTTTTTCATTTGTTTTGTTTCTCAGATTCCATATATAAATGAAATCATAGGGTTTTGTCTTTCTGTGTCTGGCTTAGCTCATTTAGCATAACGTCCTTTAGATCCATCCGTGTTTCTGCAAATGAAGGATTTCGTTCTTTTTGGTGGCCAATAATATTCCAGTGTGTGTGTGCGTGTGTTACATATTTTTTGATATGATTTTTTGTATGTATATTGTATGTATATTACATATTGTTTTCCATTCCATTTCCATTCCATCACTGATGGGTACTCAGGTTGTTTTCATGCCTTGGCTATTGTAAATAATGCTTCAGTGAACATGGCGAGGCAAAGGGTTTTTTTTGACCTAGTGATTATATTTCCTTTGGACAGATACCCAGAAGTGGAGTTGCTGGATCATTTGGTAGTTTTTTAAAAACATTTTTGAGGAACATCTGTACTGTTTTCCAGAGTGGGACGTGTAAATCAGTGCAGCTACTTACCACCAGCAGTGCACTTGGGTTCCCTTTTCTCCACATCCTCACCAATGCTTGTTATTTCTCGTTTTTGTTGTTGTCATTGTTGTTCTGATTGTTTTTCATAACATTCTGACAGGTGTGAGGAGACATCTCTGGGTGGTTTTGGTGTGCATTCCCCGAGGAAGAGTGATGTCAAGCATCTTTTCATGTGTCTGTTGGTCATCTGGATGCCTTCTCTGCGAAAAAATCTATTTAGATTCTCTGTCCCTTTTTTAATTGGATTTTCTTCTGATACTGAGTTTTATGAGTTCTTTGTATATTTGGCATAGCAACCTCTATTGGCCATGTTATTTGCAAATGTTTTCTCCCATTCGGTAGGTTATCTCTTCACTTTATTGATGGTTTCCTTTGTGGTGTCGAAGCCTTTTAGGTTGCTGCAGTTCCATTTATTTACTTTTGCTTTTGTTGACTTTGCTTTTGGAGTCAGATCCAAAAATGTGTTGCCAAGACCTATAGCAAGGAGCTTATGTTTTTTTTCTAGGAGTTTTATGGTTTCCAGTGGTGAGTGTTAGCTCACGTGAAGGAACCCATGCCACTTCTGACCTAGTTATAGGAGGGCTGGGGAGGGCAGATGAGTAAGCCTGGGACTCACAGACACAGGAAGTGCCACAGAATTGGGGAGCTGGAAGCGATTCCCCAGCGTGTATTGTCTGCTAGTTTATAGATCTTTCTCTATTGGCAGTAATACGAAAACAAAACTGCGTGAGAATTTAAATCTACATTATAAATCTCATTATTTAAGCAAATCGGAGATTATGTTTCCCCTTTTGTTGTATATGTTTTAATCTCCTATAAGATCCGTCTTATAATAGACACATAATGTTTGAATCATGTCTCTGCCACTTAGTGGTATGACCTTGGATGATGTACTGTTCATCTCTCTGTGTGTCCTTGTCTCACCTGTGAATTCAGAAAACTGTAATACCTAATTAATAGTAGGATTGTAAGATATTTTAAAGTCGTTCTTTTAAGGTACTATATATAAAGGGCTTGACCCAGTGGTTGGCGTACAGTACTCACAAATATTGCCCATCTTATATATAAACATTTTCCCACGTACATTCAATGCGCAGATTGTTTAAATGCAGGGTGAGCTTAACCTTTTTCTCTGATAGATACAAGCACTTACAGAGTGTGCGGAGAGAACTCTGACCTTTCAAGACCCTGCAAATGTTAAAGTTGTTCTGAAGTGGGAGAATATTTGGTAATAAAATAACAGCAGTCCTTGCTTCCACAGAGATTTCGTGTTCATTAGCTGAGACAATTGCCAGTGAGATGTTATTGGCTGTTGTACTTTGGGGTCCATTTTCTACAGTGTCCTGAGGACAAGCCACATGGAAGATGAACTCGCGGCTTCCTGCCTGGCTGCTGGTGCACATGCCAGCGGTCGGAGGTCTCTCTTGGTTTTGCACATGGCTGTGCAGTAAGACAGAGCAGAGCCGCATCTGGTCCACTCAGAATGTCATTACCGCGTCTCCTCTGAGGCTTGGCTTTTCACAGATCTCCTCCCTGCTTCGGTCCAGCCCTGCCGAGGGGACAGGGAGCTGTTGCCGGGAAGGGTCAGTGTCATTTGGCGTTTGCTCCATGCTGGGCGAGAGGAGGAGAGAAGCTGCACGGTTCTTGCTAATTACTCAGCAGGGAGGAGATGCCATGGGGAGCTGCCTCTGTCCTGGGGACAGACAGGCTCCTGGTGCACTTTGGCAGGGCTGGGAAGCTCGACTCCAACGGGCTCTCCTGCTCAGAGCCATTACCGTTTCGTGGGAGAGGCTGCTGGCAGAGCGGCACTGAGGCTTGGCTTCAGGGACGACACTGCCGAATTCCTGGGTAGGGCTTTGGCTCCCAAGGCCACTTAGCTTTGGCTTTATTTTGTTCCCTGGAATAACTCACCTAAGGTCAAAGAATATTTGTTCTTCCCCATCCTTCCATCTGCTTTGCCCCATGACTCACTTTGCTGAGTAGGAGTGAAGGAGCGGTTACGTTGTCCCGCGTGCTGGTCACTTTTCAGGGCACGCTAGGAGAGTGTGCGGAGACGAGCATCAGGCCTTGGAAAGCGGAACCTGCATACCTGGGTCATGATGGTCCCTTGCTGGTGGCCAGGTGGCTCTTAGTCAACATTTAACTCATCAGAGGAGGGGCAGGGCCTCTGTCCTCAAGCTGTTGGCAGTAAGTGCAAGGATTTTTACTTACCAATAAGCACGTGAAAGATGTTGGCTCCCTTTGTGTGCATTGGGCTTTGCATCTCTTCCTACTGCCCTGCTCTCAAGGTCCTCAGTCCTGTGGACATCGCCCTCCTTGCTCCCCCACATTTCAGGTCTGGGCCGCTCTGGCATCAGCTTTCCGAGAAGCTCCAGTTCCCGTGTACTGTTGTCCTGCTGTCAGCTTAATCAAATCAGGAGAACCTCCGCCTCCTTAGCGATCTCTCATCAGTGACGGGTGAGATCCAGGTTCACCCCAGGCGGCTCTCCCCACCGCACCTTGAGGCGGGCCGCACCTTTCCAGGGTCCACACTCGTGTCTCTGTCTCTGCAGCGCGGGCATGCTGCCGCCTTCAAGCCAGATGCCTGCATCCAGGACGTGGCTAGATGAGGCATTCTTTATGAAGCAGCAAGCCTCAAGAGTCTTGACTTGTCCTGCATGGGTATGTTGTAATTTACAAAATCTTACATCTTTTCAGGATCCATTGAAAATGGATATGTGAAGCTTGTTGTTATAAGGTTTAAAAATAACACAGAACACCTACCTCTTGTTGGAAAAGTTGGCCTCTCTTGGAGAACTGATGTTTTCGATGGCTGTATAAAGGTAATTTGTTTTATTTTCTTAATGTAACCTGGCTTCTGTGTAATAAAAAAATGTCTGTCGATGTATATCTATGATAGTGCTTTTTAAGTCCTGGTTTTATTATTGTAATGTCTGAAGATACGTGCACATTCTCTTCGCTTTTGACAGCCGGTTATCTGTTCAACCAGTGTTTCTTCAGTGCCGCCTGTCTTTTGTGGAGTGTGGCGGAGCAGGAGCCGTGGGTAGTATGCCGTGACATTTCGGTATCCCTGCCATCCCTTGAAGCCCCTCTGTCTGTCTGTCTGTCTTGTGGAGAGAAAGTGGACCTCTAGATCGGACCACGCAAGTAGCATTTACTCACCATCTTAACTGCTCTTACACCAAGTTATAAGTCAGGATACAGAGACTTCCTTGAATACCCTTCCTTGAACAGTTACAGCAATTTGTGCCTCACCAAAAATTAGCCACAAGGATGGGAGAGTTTATTTAGTGGTTGCGAGACGTCAGGGAAGGAGGGAAGAAAAGGGGGCGGAGGAGGGTGAGAGCACTTGAGATGGAGTTTATTTCTTCTGTGATCTCGTGCCCGTGGCTGCCCCTGCTTCTCGTTGTTCTCCATCTTCGTTTTACGGGATGAATCGGACTGGTGTATCCCTGGTGAGCCAGTGGCATCTGCCTTCAGTAACATGCCTCTGTACGAGTGTGGACGCCTTGTCAGGACAATTACTGATGGTCACGAGAGCATGTTATCATTGAGTGTTAAAAACAGCTAATTATCATTAATATCTCTTGGGCCACTTGATATTTGATACAGTGAACTGCTTTATTCTCTTTATTGTAAAGAAATATTTAAACTTCGGTACAGAGTATTTTTATCATATACCAAAGAATATTGTTTCATGTCTTTAAGAACACAGACCTGGCTTTTTTAATGGGTCTTATAAAAATATGTACTGGGATAAAATATTAAAATTGGAGTAGACCTTGAGATCCAAGAAAGGCAGAATGCAGATAGACAGAAGACTTGACATGTCTGTGTGGTTATAAAACTGCTGTAATTTGTTCTGTGTTTTCTGGAATTTGGAGCAGGATGAGAGCAGAGGGAGGGAGGTGGGGTAATTCTGCAAAGAAACAAAGCTCTTTCCCAGCTCTCGTTGTCACACACAGTCTCTCGTGGGACTTTATGTAGGGCAGACTAAGCTGTGGAACGGACCATCCTAAATAGCATTTTAGCTGCCGATGCGGGGACAGATTTTTTACAACAACCAGAGGCCAAAGGTGTAGCTTCAAAATGAGCTCCAGGCTGGGATTCTGTAGGTCACTAGACTGACATGACTGAGGAGTTGCATGTTTCCAGCAAAATGGCTGTATCTGAAAATGAGCTTTCGAGTCCTTGAGGTCAGCCATGGACTGCATGTCCCCGCACACTGTCCCCCCGCAGTTCCTTCTCCCAGCTGGGCTCCGGGGGGAGGTGGAGCCGGGCTCCACGGCTGTGCCCTCTCCCGTGCGCCGGCTCCGGCTGGGTGAGGACCATTTGTACTTTCCTGTTCCTAATTTGGGCTTTGGTATTAGGACTGAGGTGTCCTCAGAGTTCCTGAAGGAGAAAAGTTGAAGTAAGTGATGTCCTTCCTGTCCCTTGTGTTCGCCACGCAGATCGGGAATTTCCCTCAGGCGTCTGAGCAGTGTAACTAGTGAAACTATAAAACATGTTTTAAGAAATTGCTCTCAAGACGTCAAAAACATTTTATGAACAAGGGTGAACTATAAAAAGGTTTCTTAGACACATGTAACTATTCAACACCAGAAAGCGAAGTGGCTTGTGGTGAAAATTGTGGGAACAGCCGCCTGGCCTGTCGCCCGGCATGCCATCGGGGCGCAGGTCAGTGAGGACGTGTCCCCCAAGCCAGTGACTTTGCGCCCGGGACGGATAGTAATGATCGTGGTGATGGCAGAGGGAGGAGCTGCCTGTGGCGCCGTGTTGTTGAATGCGCGTGTGGTCACTGTGGGCTCTCCGGGGGCCTCCTGGTTTACCGTGCCCAGAGCAGTCTTCTCCGTCGGAGGAGCACGGGGGTGTGAGGGCCGCCAGCCCACCCTCGCTGCCCGGAGGCCGTTCAGACCAAACGTGTCTGTCGCCTGAGTGACTACAGTCCAACGTCAGCAACTCATTATTTTATGTGGGCGATTCCTCAGCGGTCAACATTTAAAACCATCACATCTTTGCTGATGAGTTTTCTTTTTGTTTTTTAAAGTGAGATTGTGACCTCAGAGGCCCTGCCGTGGCTGCTGTTAGTCCCGAGTCCACACAGACCTACTGCCCTCTGACTGGTCGCCGTGGGGTTACGATCGCGGTGTGGATGGCCGGGGCGGTCGGCCTGCTGCGGACTCCGAGAGAAGTCCATGTCGTGCGAACCACACACTCTCGTGCCTTCTCTCCGTTCCTAGCGGAAGTGCTGAGGGATGGAGTTTCCTTTGGGAAGGCTCTTCTCACACCCGTCCCTGGTACTTCATCCTTTCATGCCTTGGCACTTTTGGTGTTATTTTAATGTCACTTTTAGATCTGTATGGTGCTTGACATCCGTTGTGAGTCAAGCTAGGTATTTTATTTTTTATTTTTTTTAATATTTTATTTATTTATTTGACAGAGAGATCACAAGTAGGCAGAGAGGCACGCAGAGAGAGAGGGAGAGAGGGAAGCAGGCTCCCTGCTGAGCAGAGAGCCCGATGTGGGACTCGATCCCAGGACCCCGAGATCATGACCTGAGCCAAAGGCAGCGGCTTAACCCACTGAGCCACCCAGGCGCCCCAAGCTAGGTATTTTAGTACAACTGTGCTTGTGCTTTGTGCGAGAACAGTGAAGCCCGCCGATGGGCCTGTCCTGGGTTCAGGGTGTGATGGTGGCTGTGTCCCCACCCCAGCCCCCAGGAAAGATGCCCGGCGGGTTTGCTGGCAGTGCTGGGTGCTTGAAGGAGTCGGCACCTGGGCAGAACCCGCACCCCACGTGCATGAGGAGGTGGCCTCTGTGCTCTGTGAAGCTGAAGCGGGGCTTGGGGTCCCAGGGACTGGGGAGGGGCGGAAGAGCCCGGTGGCGGCCGCCCGTCCACCTTGCACTTCCCCAGTGTGACCCCAGTGTGACCTCAGTGTGACCCGGCTCCCCGCTCCAAGAGGAGTGGCCCGGAGGAGGGAGGGGTAGCAGGAGGCAGGTGGGGAGGCAGGCTTGGGGGCTCACGAAGGGCCTCACATCCCAGGGTAGAGAATTTGGAGTTGAGTCTGTGTCCTGGGAGGCAGTTGAAGGGTTTTGGGCTGCCGTGTGCCGGGTTCCGTGGGGGAAGAACGGGTTGGAGAATGTGCGGCCTTTGGAACCGGGTGGGTGTGGGGAGCGCACCTCGCTGGCGGCCTAGGGGCTGGGAGCAGACAGAGGAAGCCGTTTCCTGGAGGGCGCAGGGCTCGTGAGCAGCGTCCTTCTCTAAGAGTTCTTAAACCTGTTGGCTGTTGCTCTGTGATTTCCTCTTTCACCTTCCTCTGAAATGTTGGGGCAGCCTGGGGTGTCCCCTTCTCCTCCATGGTCCCTTCCTTGCTCACGGTTCTAGCCGCTGGATTTCGACGAGGTTCTGAGGAACAGACCTGAGAGCCTGCTAAGCCAGCGGCTCGGACGACGAAGGGCAGTGGGTCAGCGGGACCGCCCAACCCGGGATTTATCTTGGGCGCTGATGTGGCTGCAGAGCCTCCTTCATCAAACGGCCATGATGATGGCTGTTTATTCTAGAAGGGCTCAGCAACTTCAGCACACACGGACACACTGTAGCTCTCAGGGTTGGCTGTGGCTTCCCGGTTCTCAGCTCCAGCGAGCCCTTCTCCGTGGTCTGTGGACGGTGGTCCCTGTTCTGCCAGAAGCAGACGGGGTGGTGGGCAGACGTGCGCTGTTCCGGGACCTGGAAGGGCATCCGGAGCAACGTCTAACGTTGGGTACCTCCTGCTGTCTCGCCGGGCGGCCCCCGCCTCATGTGCACATGGGCTTTTGGCTCTGGGCTGCACTCTCTGCCGTCGGGGACTGGGGATGGTTCCTGTGGGCTGGTTCTTCACTCAGGTCTCCTCCAGAGGCAGGAACCGTTTCTCATCACTCACTTAATAGACCTGCTCTCTTTCTCTCTCTCGCTCTCTTTTTTTTTTAAACTTTTGGAATGATTGTGTTCCTTTAGTTTCTCTCCGAGAAACACTTTTTTTTGAATCGGGACTCTTTGGCCTGATCGTACTCAGGTCCATATGGGCAGCGCTGCGGCCACATTGAACCATGTGTAGATCTCTGAAAGCAGTGTTTCTGCTGACATCTATAATATCTTTGTGTATCTCTCTATGTAGATAATATCTGTGTGTCTATAGTTAGGTTGATATCAATGTTCATTTTATATGGATATCTAAGAGTAAGCATTTAAATTGCAATTAATAAAACACTAACACAGGGCCCAAGTCATGGCAAATCACGAGCCATTTCTAAAACGGGAAGTGTTAGAGGATTTTAGCCTTGATACTGCTCCATAGTTTCTTGAGAAAAATAATTAATTTTGAGGGTATAATAAAACAGTATATGTAAACTGCCTGGATTGGTGGCTAGTAAGTAGAACGTGTTAAAAAATAGAGCTAACGTTGCATACTCATGTTCCTTTCACAGCAGCATTAGTCACAAGAGCCAAAAGGTGGTAGGAACCCGGTGTCCGCCTGCAGCTGAACGGAGAAACACAGTGTGGTGTGCACGTGCTGTGCACTGCTGTCCCGCCTTCCGAAGGAAGGAAATCCTGGCACATGCTACAACACGGACGAGCTTTGAGGGCACTATGGTGCACGAAATAAGCTAGATGCAAAAGGTCCGATACTGTAGGATTCCACTTACCTGAAGTACCGAGAGCGCCCAGTTCGCAGAAACACTGAGTAGAATGGTGGTTCCCGGGGGCTGCGGGGAGGGACGGCTGGGACGTTACCATTTCATGGGTCCAGAGTGTCCGGCTTGCGAGACGGAAAGAGCTCGGGAGGCAGACGGTGCTGAGGCTGCATAGCGGTGTCACTTAACGCCGGGAAGCTGTCTGCCTAAAAATGTTACGAAGGTGAAGATTTGTTGCACGTGTTTTACCACAATTAAGAAATAAGTGTAAAACCGTAGCTCATTGATAATAATCATCGTCAGCATCTCCCCCAACTCAAGACCCCGTGGAGCAGTGACTTCGCGGCGTGGTAGGTGCGGCAGGTCTGTAAGGGACATGTTTCTTCTCTCCAGACCCTGCTCTTCTGCAGCGATGGGAGAGAGAGAGTGGGAGGTTAGCGCCCCTTCTGCCTTGCCCTCACCTCCGGGCACCAGATTCTGCTCAGTGTGGCTTACGAATACTGCCTCTGGCAGCTGAGGGCTTGGCTTACTGTCTCTTTGCAGGCGTGTAACGGTCACCTGTGCCGTTCTGAGCGGCCTCCGCCCTGTCTCATTGCTCTTTTGTTTACTGGAGACGCATTTATTGGCACCAGCGGCTGCTTGCGGTGGCGGAGGTGATGGGCAGCCTCCCTGCCGCCCTCATGACCCCGCCGTCCCCTAGCGCCCCTGGTTCCTCGTCCCTCCAGCGCTTCCCGATCGCCCATGGTCCTGGTGTGGCCCCGCCTGCTTCTGTAATTCTCTTTTCTGTCCTCCGCGCCGTTTCCCTTCACCCTTCCTGATAAGGCTTCATTTACACATTCGTGCATGTGTTCGTTAGACCTGGAAATCAGGTCCAGTTGGCCATTTCGTCCTTACATTCATGAGTATTTGTGTTTATTTTGTAGAGTTGTTCTATAATGGACGTAACCCTTTTGGATGAATATGGGAAACCCTTTTGGTGTTTCAGTTCCCCCGTTTGCATGAGACCTTCTGGGCCCTCTGATGGGCCTAACTTCCTGGGACAGACTTACTATGTTGACTACGTGGACTCGGGAGGAAAAGTGCACGTGGAGCTGGTGTGGATCAAGGAGACGGAAGAATACTTCATCGTCAGCCTGGTCCTTTACCTGAGGACAGCAAAAATAAACCAGTGGTTTGGGACAGCGTACTAAGTGTTGGCAGGAGGTGGCGAATTCCTGTTGCTGTTTGTTTTGGAGTGCTCACCCGTTGTGTTCTTGGTGTTGGAAGTTGAAATAAAGCAGTCGTCTGTTTGATGCCTTCCTCTTTCACATTAGAAATTATGATTCCTGGGTCATTTAAAAAGTAATGTTTAGAGAATTAAGTTAAATTTTTAAAACAAGAAAATAGCATGTATTCGTATAAAATAAGGGAAAAGATATTCTCTTCTGCCCTTACAATTTAAAAGACAAGGAATTCTGCTTAAGCATGGGATCATGTGATCACTGTGTGTGTGTGTGCACGTGATGACTCTGTACAGGCGTGTATGTGTGCACACGTGTCTGTGTGCGTGTGTGCGTGATTACTATGCACATGTGTATGTGTGTCATATGTCTGTGTATATGTGTGTGTGTGTGTGTGTGTGCATGTTGTAGAGATAGAGGATTTTTTCTTTATTGGCGAGAACCCAAGATGAAAAAGTGCACTTAAATATGAACTTCACGGTGTCCATTAAAATGAGAAAGTGCTGTGTTCACGGCATTCCACAGCCACATTAGTATTTAGTGAAACTAAAGTGAAGTCGACAAGTGCCTATCTCCCAAGGTAAGATGTATCTGAAATCATCAGAAGAAACTGTTATTGCTTAAAAGAACAAAGTGCGATACAACTGCAGTGAGCACCCCCAGCCGGATGTTAGTGGAGACCCGGGACGGCTGAGTTAGAGGGGAGCACAGCCTCTGTGCAAGTGTTTTAGGACAACTGACAGGTACTTGGCTTTCAAATAATGGGGACCACGCATCTGAGCATGCGTGCTTTTGTTTTAGGGATTTGGTTCTAAATTTGTTTTAAATTGTAACAGATTATTTTTTGATTACGTTTTTATCTCCTACTTAAGGTTACCCTCCTAAGTGATTTCTGAAATGCCGTGTTGCTCCAGGGCGGGGTGGGCGTCTTGTCGGTGTGTGTCCCCTCTCCCTGTTTCCCATCTCATCCTAAGCTATCAGATCAGCTCCGCCCTTGAGGGGTGTGTGTGTATGAGCTGCTTGAAGACAACAAGAAAAGATCTGGGACAGATATCAGGTTCTTTGCTGAAGAAATGGGACAGTACAAAGGACTCCTGCCCTGATGCCGTCCCTGCCGTCCTGACCTCTGGGGCCTGGGCTGGAGCCCTGGGAAGGGAGAAATCTGAAATCTGGGTCAGAGCGGAGAACAGGGGCCATATTATCTCGTGGTACCACCAGAGGGGTGCAGAGCACCCGCCCCACCTGAGTGAGCGTTGGGGGATGGAGAGGCAGTGGCTGGAGTCATGGAGAGGACCAGACATCAGGGGAGGCCGTGGTGAAAACCACGCATCACCTGCAGGTCAGAATTGGAAAATGACCACGGACCAGTGGGTGGTGATGCCTGGAACACACTGAGTTAAACTGTGGAGGGTGTAGACATCCCGGAAATGTCTAGCAAGGCAGAAATTGGAAGCAAGGCAGAGCCAGGGACAGAGTACGGTTCTTTTTGCCCCCAGGGGAACGCTATCTGGATGGAATGGGCAGCCAGGTACTTCCGTGACGGTGGAGAGACTCGGGGGGCATCTTGTTAGAACTCTTGTCTATACGGAATTGAGTATGTGTGTAAGGTCTGCCGACCAGACTGCTAGGCCCGTGAGCAGGACTCTGCTGCCTTGTTTACTTCTCTCTCTCCAGCATCTAACAGGATGCCAGTCTCATAATACTCACGATTGGTTGAATCCACAGAAATTATAAGGACTATACCCCCAGCTATGGGAGCATGAAGGAGGCAGGCATAAATTCTGACTTGACGAGTCTGGGAGACCTACATGTCTGAGTTACCTCTGGGCGGTGTTGGGGGAAGGGGGAGCGCGGCCAAAGAAGGACATTCATGGAGCCATGACTTTTGTGTCTTATCAGAGCACCCTGTGTGCACCCCACATCACCAAATGGTGCCAGAAGACCCGGTCCTGCCCTCACCTGCCCTTCCGTGGGTCTGAGAGAACGCTCAGCCGTTTAAAGCTATTTCTTCTCAAATTTGCCCCTGTATTTCTCAATAATATTCTTCTGTGGCTGTTTCTGGATTTGTCAGTTTTAGACATCTATTGACTGAAGGTAGATAAAAGATAGCTTTCCTATTCCAGCCACCTCCTCTCTTACAGCATATCAAATAGAGCAATTTTATATAATTTGTTATGGTTTGTTAATTACAGCTCTGAAACCGTTCCCTGCTGAGTCACAGAGAGTAATAGGGCACTTCTTTCTTTTACAACTTTTTATTTTTCTCGGATGAGTAATTGTCTCCCTTTTTTCTTGCATGACTTTAGTGAGCCTTAAATTTCCAAGAAGTTCAATCTTTCATATGTTGGTCAATATTTTCAGTATTTTTCCTAAATCAATCATATCAAATAATGTACAAATTCTGTCTTTTCCCCAAGCTATTTCATTTATAGCGTTCTGCCTCTGTTTGCTTTAAACTTCTTTTTAGCCCTGCTGGACAGCTCTCATCCTGGGAGGTTCCTGTGGGAATCTTATTTTATGGAGTCTTGTCTTCCTCTTTCTTGATTTATATCTTTTTTGGGGGGGGGCACACATTCTAAGAAAGTGATGTGGGAGACACATTTTGGATCCGTGAATTCCTGAAAACGTCTGATGGACAGTTTAATTGGGTACACACTGTAGGATGGCAAAGGTTTTCTCTTAGAATGTGAAGACACTTTTAACATGTGCGCATATCCTAGCCTTGCTGTAGATGGAGATCCTGCCTTTTTGATTGTTTTTGATTCCTTTGTATGTGACCACCTGTTCTCTTTCTCTTCTATCTCTGGAAGCTTCCAGAATTTACTCTTCTTGCTTGGTATTTCAAAATTTCAAGATAACATGTCTTGGAGTAAATCTTTTTCATTCCTTATGGGTCATTTAAAGAATTTTTGTACTTCAATTCTGGATTTAAAAAAAAAAAGTGTTTTTGGTGCTTGGGTGGCTCAGTTGGTTAAGTGACTGCCTTCGGCTCAGGCCATGATCCTGGAGTCCCAGGATCAAGTCTTACATCGGGCTCCCTGTTTGGTGGGGAGTCTGCTTCTCCCTCTGACCTCTCCCCTGTCCTGCTCTCTCTCTCTCTCTCATTCTCTCATTTCACAGAGAGATAGAGAACACAAGTAGGCAGAGCAGCAGACGGAGAAGGAGAAGCAGGCTCTCTGCGAAGCAGAGAGCCTTATGTGGGACTCCATCCCAGGACCCTGGGATCATGACCTGAGCCGAAGGCAGCCGCTTATCTGACTGAGCCACCAGGTGCCCCCTTCAAAGTAGTTTCTTATAGGAAAGAATCATCAATGGATGCAAAAATTTGTGGGTGAAAATATGATGAGGAACAACATGGGGACATGGTCTTTGAGTGTGTTGCCGGAAAGTACTTGCTGTTACAGAGGACAGAGTAGTGTGTTCACAGTGGAGGGACCTGGGGAGACAGTCCATCCTCCCGCTGCTCCCCTCTGGCCAGATGTCTCCTCCACACCTTGGCACACCGTGATTGCATGCTCTGCCACAAGGAGACCCTTCTCATCCTGCCCATCCTCACCCACACCTCATGCTTCGGTGCCCCCCGCCCCCCGCTTTGGCACGTGCGGCCTCCTCACCCCACGTGGGCACGGAAACCTCATGGTGCCACCATGTTATGAGATTTCAAGAGTCTTTTGCTGCTGGGTGCAGCATAGCGAGGCTCGGAGAGGTGAAAGGCAGCTCCCTGTGAGACTGGGCCGTGGGGGGCCTTGTTCCTGGGGACGGTGATGGCACGCTGGAACTGGAGGGGCGTCTTACGAACAGAAAGCCCAGCAGGGAGAGCTCATGTTTGAAAGCTCCTGGTGGGTTTGCAGATTTGGAGAATCCTCTGGACGGGGGTTGTCCTGGTTGTCTACTGCCTGCACCTGGGCCGGGGCAGGTGCAGAGAGGTGCCAGAGCGTGAGAGCCCCTCTGCTAAGGAGGTTGGTGGTCTGTGGACTTAGTCTCCCAGGAAGGGGACTCACCTGCCTCTAGCCTCAAGGCTGGCTCGGGACAGCGTTAAAAGCCCAACCCCAGCCCAAACCAACCATTTGACAGCCACGTCTCTGCATGGGTGTCCTCACCACCCTCCCTCACTGGGCTGCTTCAAGTGAGGAGCCCTCCTCACCCTGTTCTGAGTGTGTGGACCCCCCATCCGCCCACTGCAGGTGCCTGCCTCGTTGGACCCAACTTATGGCTGTTGGAATCAACAGTGGGGGAAGGGCAGATGTTTTTCAAGGGTTATGATATATTGGTGTGTGTCATAAATGCTCATACATTATGCCCAAGTTAAATAATAAAAATTTAAGGGGGCTAGACATCTTTGTGTTGCATGTAGTGATATTAAGTTGTCAACACGTAAGATAAAAGTCTTTACTCGTAATACTCCTTCGTCTGAGAGGAAGTCTTTTGACTGTAAAGCAGGAGGAGTTATGCTGGATGTCTTCAATACAATGAGGGTGGAGTTAATGCAACAAAAGTAACAGGTGCAAACTCTTAATTATGCGGTTGACAAAGGAAACAAGTGTGAGCTATGCGCAGAAAAGCATACCTACCACTAGTGTAGAATAAAAGGGATATATTTATATTTCAACTGTACTCCAGATGCAAAATCTCGCCTGTTCAAAATCAGACCAAAGATCTGACCGGCCTTCCTGAAGGTCATTTTTGTATGTGACCTGACTCTTGTCTCATTGTCATTAACCTCTGATGAGTCCAAACGGTAACTCGTAGAAAGAAAATGCACCCATGAGAAAGTCATTCTGCAAAAGGTTTCCTAATGCCCATAGCGTGAAGAATGCACCTTTAAAGAACTGGAAGTGAAGGTGTGGATGCTACACACCAGGGGACCTTTCGTATGTGGAATATCACATCAGCTTCAGCGTAGGAGGTCTTCGTAGTCTCCTGCAGCTTCACGGAGTAACATCTGGATTTCCCTTGAGGTTCCACTGGATAAGACATGGACTACAGAAGCCCCCGAGGCTGAAAGCCACCTGCACTGAGCGCTGATCGGTAGGCTTAAGCACAGGGAAAGAAAGGTGGACAGCGGGAGGCGCCTCTCCCGTGTTCAAGGCTGTGAGGTTGGCCAGGCTGCAGGCGAGGTCGGGAAGGAAAGGGCTGGTCTGGGCACAGCTATAAACAGCGACGGGCCCTGCCTTCAGCAGAACAGGAGAAACAAGGGGAATCAGGCAAGAACTCAGGCTCGCATACCCATCATTTCAGGTGTACATAAAATTATGTTTTGTTCCTGAAATGCACGGGGATGAGCGTGTGGTCGGAGAAAAGCAGAACAGTCGGATTTACCTTTGGAGTGTCAGATTTTAGAGTCTTTATTTTTTATTTATTTAATTATTTTTTTAAAGATCTTATGTATTTACTTGACAGAGAGAGAGCACAAGTAGACAGAGAAGCAGGCAGAGAGAGAGGGGAAAGCAGGCTCCCCGCCAAGCAGAGAGCCCGACGCGGGACTCGATCCCAGGACCCCAAGACCACAACCCGAGCCGAAGGCAGCGGTCCAACCCACTGAGCCACCCAGGCGCCCCAGATTTTAGAGTCTTACCAAACTGTTCAACCCCAGCCTGGACAGCTGGCCTTAGTTAACCCTCTGATTCACCTTTTGGCCTCTTAGGGGTTATACACTGAACTCTGGGAATTGCCCTGAAGACAAACGTTTGTTAACTGGTTGACATATAATCATATGATTGAGTCACAGTAAAATGGGTATAAAAAGTACATTCGTTTTTATGTGTCTAATTCAGAAAAGTACCCATATTCTTGACATGAAACACCTATGCTCTCTTACTGACTTGCTGTTTGCTGGGGAGGAAGTGAGAAATTCACCATGAAATAATAACTTTCATTTTTATAAACTGAGAGCTTATTGTGTGCCAGGCACTGTGTAACAAGCTTTACTTCTATCTTTAAAATCCTTAAATACCTGGGATGCTTGGTGGCTCATTGGTTAAGCATCTGACTCTTAATCTCAGCTCAGGTCTTGATTTTAGGATCATGAGTTCAAGCCCTACACTGGGCCCCCCACTGGGCATGGAGGCTACTTAAAAAAATATCTTTAATGGCTAAAATTAACAAGTCAGGAAATGACAGATGCTGGCAATACGGAGAAAGGGGAGCCTTCCTACACTGTTGGTGGGAATGCAGGCTGGTGCGACTACTCTGGAAAACAGCATGGAGGTTCCTCAAAAAGTTGAAAATAGAGCTACCCTATGACCCAGCAATTGCACTACTGGGTATTTACCCTAAAGATACAAACGTAGTGATCTGAAGGGGCACGTGCACCCAAATGTTTATAGCAGTAATGTCCACAATAGCCAAACTATGGAAAGAACCTAGATGTCCATCAACAGAAGAATGGATCAAGCAGATGTGGTATATATACACAATGGAATACTATGCAGCCATCAAAAGAAATGAGATCTTGCCATTTGCGATGACGTGGATGGAACTAGAGGGTATCATGCTTAGTGAAATAAGTCAATCGAAGAAAGACAACTATCATATGATCTCCCTGATATGAGGAAGTTGAGATGCAACATGGGGGGTTAGGGGGATAGGAGAAGAATAAATGAAACAAGATGGGATCAGGAGGGAGACAAACTATAAGAGACTCTTACTGTCACAAAACAAACTGAGGGTGACCGGATTGAGGGGGGTCGGGAGAGGGTGGTTGGGTTATGGACATTGGGGAGGGTATATGATATGCTGAGTGCTGTGAATTGTGTAAACTTGGCGATTCACAGACCTGTACCCCTGGGGCTAATAATACATTGTATATTTAGAAAAAAATAAAAAAAAAAAAAACTAAAAAAAATCTTTAAAACCCCTGTGGGGTATGTAGTGTGCTAACAACATTGTACCATGAGGCGCTGTGGTTCAGGGGGATTAAATGCCTAGAGGCGCACATCTGGTAACAGAACTAGGATTCACCTGTTGCTGCAAACATGCATATTCTGGGGCACTTACTTTGGGAAAAGCAAAATAAGGCTTCTGGGAGACAGTAAAGTGTTCTACAACTCAATAGCAAAAATAACTTGATTTTTAAAATGGGCCAAAGACTTGATAGGCATATGGCCAACAGGTATATGAAAAGGTGATCAGTATCACCGGTCCCTAGGGAAATGCGCATCAAAATCCCAGTGAGGGATCGTCTCACACCTGGAAGGACAGCTGAAATCAAAAGCCAAAAGATAGCGAGTGTTGGTGAAGCTGCGGAGAATCGGGAACCCTCGTGCCCTGTTGGCAGGGATATAAAATGGTGCAGCCACTGGGAAAACAGGCTGGAAGGTCCTCAAAAAGAATTGAAAATAGAACTACCATATGATCCAGAGCGATCATAACCCCACTTCTGGGTGAATATGCAACAGCACTGAAATCAAGACTTTGAAGAGGTTTCTGCACCCCCATGTTTGTTACAATGGTGAAGATAGGGACACAATCCATCCATAGACAGGTGAATGGATAGAGAAAATGTGGTGTGTACATAACGTGGAAGGTTTTTAAGACTGAAAACAAAGAAATCCTGCTATACGTGGATGAATGCTGGAGACATTGGGTTAAGTGAAGGAAGGCGGTCCTAAGAGGACAAATACTGATGCGTCCACTTACATGAAGTGTCTGAAATAGTCAAGCTCAGAAGAGAAGGGAGAGCAGCAGCCGCCAGGGACTGGGCAAGGGGCGTGGGGGAGGTGTTCGGTGGCATAAAATTCCAGTTATATGAGATGAATAAACCCGAGAGATCTGTACAACACGGTGTCTGCACTTTACAGTTGTTGGGACGGCAGGTCTCATGTTAAGGGTTCTCACCACAATTTTAAAAAAGTCAACATGGGTAGAATTTCCATGTGGCAGCATCTCTGATGGGCACTCAATTCAGGCACCGTTCTTTTTTTTTAAGATTTATTTTTGTTTATTTTAGTAGTAGGGGGAGGGGAGGGTTGGAGGGAGAGAGAATCCTTAAGCAGACTCCCCGATGAGCATGGAGCCTGATGCGGGGCGTGACCCCAGGACCCTGTGATCCTGACCTGAGCTGAAATCTAGAATTGGCCGCTTAACCCACTGAGCCACCCGTGTGCCCCAGACACCATTCTTGTGTTCTTCCAGAAACAGGAACTTCTGTTATTAGGAAACACACGCCCTCTCTTGATAGCTTTTTTTTTTTTTTTTTTTAAGATTTCTTCATTTGAGAGAGAGAGCACGAGCGGGAGGGGCAGAGGGAGAGGAGAGAGAGTCTCAAGCAGACTCTCCGCTGACCCCTGAGCCAAAACCAAGAGTCTGACACTTAGCTGACTGGGCCACCCGGGGTCCCCCCACCCCATTTTAATAAACTCTCGCTGAGTATTCCTCTCCGTGAGGTGCCAACACCTGTGACTAAGTAACTGCCAAGAAAAATGTGGCTCCGGGGTGACGAGGTGTGTAGTGTGCGTCTGATCCCACCCGGCTCCACCTCTGCTGTTTTTAAAGGGAAACTGAGGCAAGTCCTAAAACATCCGCTGAAGGGGAGTGCGCTCTGTTACATCTGCTCAGGGGATTTTAGTCAGTCACGGTGGCCGTCCCTGTGAGGAGCAGAAGTCGTGTCAGGCCGTGTGCGTCCGGGTGGGGCAGGAGGTGTGGACTCCGCCGTTCCAGCTGCGTGGTGTTTCGGTTGCGGAGATTCTCAGGAAAAGTTAGCCTTGGTGCAAACTTAAGCCCAAAAGAAGACTGATGGTCGCCGAAACCTCACATAAAAACAGATCTGGAAGAAGTAATGAGCGCTTAAGAAAATGCTTAGTGGCAAAATGTTAATTTGTAAAATTTGATAGGGACCAAAAAAAAAAAAAAAAACCAAAACCAAAAACAACAAACCAGTGAGTCAGATTAGTGTTGTGAACCGGCCGTGGAGAGGGTTTGGCGCTATGGAGAGGAAACAGTGCGCACAGTCCCCTTACGCGGTCTAGAGATCCCAGCAAAGCGCGGTGTAGGTTTAATGGCCTTTATTGTTGCTGTAATTCTGAGAAAAATGTTTTTATTGATAAATAAATATTGATAAATTGATAAACATCCTCTGGGCCAAAATGGTGGGGTTAAAAACATTCCGTATTATTTAAAATGTCAAGTACTTCTTAGCCTCAGTGTGTTTTAAGCTCACGAAAAACTATATATATTTTTTATAACAGGGACTAGATGGGAAAATGGACAAATATATGCAATTTGATTTGATGAAGTCATGGAATTATGAGTACATTTTATGTGTAATTCTATTAATGTTGCTGTAATATAATAAAAATCTGAAATCTGGTTTGCGGCTGCATGAACTTGGTTAGATTCTGAGGCAACTAAGCTCTGGAGCCTGCAATAGAAGTTATTTGATCTTTTATTCACATCTGGCCGACACCTCAGTAGTCCTCCGTTGCCCCTGGTTCTCGTGCTTTTTCAGTACATACTGATTTCTCGCCTTTGACTGGGGCATCAGAAATGGCAGTTGTCATGGAATGAGATACTAAGTGGTGTCTCTTACAGATTTACAAACCCTGACCGCCCGTTTTCCCAGAACACGATACTTTCTTTCTGTAATAAGATTCTGTTGACCACTGTTCCACAGCGAAATTGCTGATTTGCCCTATTACTCGTTCTGCTTAAGTGGCATGAGTGGTCATGCAAGAGAGAGCTGTTTCGGAAGCGGCCCTCTGAAATGGCTAAGTGATGTGTCTATTTACTACGCGCTCTGTGTGCAGCGAAAATAGGCCCGCGTGATGCCCGGCCATAAATTGTAGGCTCTTCTCTCTTTCACAAGGAGATAATTATGGTACATTTATAACTATTTTTTACAGAGATCCTCAAAGCTCTCCACAGGAAAAAGTCCCCAGATGGCAAAACTTTGTTTTGGTGGGAGGGGGCAGGGGAGCAAAATGGAAAACCTTCCACACGGTACGAGGAAATGGTTAGGAGTGTCATTCCGGAGACAGAGAGCATAATGTAATCTCATGGATTTATGTTACCATTCACATTTATTCTTCAAGGGTATTATTAAATTAGGAAGTATAGCCATGCATTTTAATCACTATGATTTATGCTAAAAACCTAATAGCAACAGAGAGCATTACTTCTGTGTATGGTGTCCTCCCCGCCCATCTGTAATGCTGAGCTCTGGGAGGAAAGTGTTCTCTTCATATTCTGTATGGGCTTGGAATTCGGGTGGAATACTGAGAATTGCCTTCGGTTCTTCAAACCGTGTTGGACTCCGAAAGCAGTGAGATCATCGTGTAGCCGACGGATGTAAACTCTGTGTTTCCGACTCACTGTGAGCCCTGGGTGTTTAGATGCGTCAGTCTTCCTTGATCTCTGGCAAATACGTCCCATTTAAGTTCTGGCTCCTGCTTCACAGCACTCATTCTAAACCACAGTTAGGAAACCTGTTTCCCCTCAACGATGACCAGTGCTTTGAACAGGTATTGTGCACCTGTTCAGCGCGGGGCCCGAATCTGGGTGCTGTGGTTACCAAGATGACATGATCAATCTTATCTGACATTACCCTCTAGCTGTGTTATCTCTGGGCTGAGAACTAAACGGCAGGTTTCCCGCCTCTTCTGGGACTTTGGTCCCCTGGGAATTGCAGTCTTAGATGGCAGCGTTTCATCTGACAGCGGTCCTTGGAAAATCGCCATACAAGGGAGGTGTGTCTCGGGTCTGCGGTCAGTTGTCTTACCCGCCAGCTGGAACACTAACTTAGGTGCTGCCGTGAAGGGATTTTGTAGAGATGGTTCACACCTACAGTCATTTGACTCCGAGTAAGGGAGGTTGCCTTCCATTATCTCTTTGGGCCTCATCTGTCACCGAAGAGTAAAAACTGAGGCTTCCCAGAGGAGAAGGAATTTGGTCTCAACACTCACATCCATGGACCCTGTCCAACTTGCCCATGTGCGGGCCAGCCCTCACGAAGGAGGGAGCCATTTCTTAAAGTTAATCACAGACAGGCCTACGGCCAGTTGGTTCTGTTTCTCTGGGGACCCTGACTGGCACATTGTCCCTGCCACATGCTGGGTGGGTCTTCTCCTTTATCTGTCATCCTTCCTCTTGCTGCTCGAGGCCTACTTTGTGTTTCCTGTGCTTGTCAACCCCACCGCAGCCCCCCACTCAGACGTACAGCCTCCCAAGGGCCCGACCTGGGCTCTGGAGCTGCCCTTCTTGTTCAGAATCACATTGCCCACCCAGGAGGGCCTCAAGAGGGGATTGGCGGATTAGATGAAAGTGAGGGTTCACACAGTGTAGCTCACATCCGAATCAGGGGAAACTTGTGAAAACTCTGATTTCTGGGCCTCACCCCCAGAGTTTCTGATTCACAACACCTGGAGTAGGGGGCATGAATCTGCATTTCTTTTTTTTTTTTAATTTTTATTTATTTCTTATTTTTTTTTATAAACATATAATGTATTTTTATCCCCAGGGGTACAGGTCTGTGAATCACCAGGTTTACACACTTCACAGCACTCACCATAGCACATACCCTCCCCTGAATCTGCATTTCTACTGGGCTCCCAGATGAGACCAAGGCTGCTTCTCCCAAGACCCCACTTGGAGAACCTCTGGCTAGTGTCCTGGCAGCCCCACATAGCTGACCATGTCACTAGAGGATCAGGAACCAAAGCAGAGGACAGGAGACTCTTTCATTCAAGGATAGAGTGAGGGGGGTGGAGAGGGTGAAGGGCAGGAAGACTGGGGCTGAGAGAGCAAGGGGGGGGACCTGGCCTGGCGAAGGCAGTCCGAAGAAGGCCTAAGAAAAGAGAAGTAGAGGCTGGAATAGATGACTTGCATTCTGGGACAAAGCCAGGGCATCTTTTTGTTCCTTATTCTAGCTCATCAGACTCTGTAAGTGCACATTGAATAGACATAAAACGTCCTTCTTGAAAGTCATGACCAGATGTCAGACTCCTATGTAATATTTGGTTAGGGCTGGGCGGCTTCTCCTTCTCCTATCTGCCCTGAATCCATCAGGTGACATTTGTACATTTCCTCCCGAGAAACTGTTGCTAGCAGAAGGAACCTCGGAGGTATTCATTTATTCATACATTCATTCATTCACAAAACACTCACTCAGTAGGCTCCTAGCACATCGTTCTGTGTATGCGGGGCATTGTCCTGTCCCTCCTTGTCTTCAAAACATGCACAGCCTGGGGCACCTGGGTGGCTCAGTGGGTTAAAGCCTCTGTCTTCCGCTCAGGTCATGATCCCAGGGTCCTGGGATCGAGCCCCGCATCGGGGTCTCTGCTCTGCAGGGAGCCTGCTTCCTCCTCTCTCTCTGCCTACCTCTCTGCCTAGTTGTGATTTCTTTCTGTCAAATAAATAATAATAAAAAAAATAAAACAAACAAACATGCACAGCCCAACCAGGGGATCTCTTGAGATCTCTAGTCTCAAAGGAGGGAGTCTGTTCCCTGGCTGAGCCAAAGAGTCTCCTGAGCCTTTCACAGTCTGATGGAGCAGCACTGGCTGCTCTAACGGGCCATCCCTGGTGGGGAATGTGCTGCCTCGTTGGGTGAGGAGGCTGCAAGCAAGTATTCCAGGTGCTTGATGTCAAGAGGTTAATGCTGTTCGCTCAGTCATCCCATAATGAATATACAGGGCTCTTTGAGTGGGCAGCTGAGAATCTGCATGCTCCAAAGGAGTGACTGAGTGATGGAAGTCAAAGCATCTTGTGTAGTCCAGGCACAATGCAATGTGACGGACACCATCCGTGTGTAGATTTGACGGGAGGTAGGTAGGTGGGGATTCAGTGACTTGCAATGACAAACACACAATGCAGCTCTTACTGCACATGCCCTCTCCCCAGTCTTTCCACCGGAAACATTAACAGTATTCATTTTCTGGGAAAATATTCCCTAAGAGTTCTGCATCATAAATCAAGGCCACCAGGAATTCAGCCTCAGGTAGATAGCTGCATTCTCACTGTCCCACTGGTGCAGTGTGGAGTATGACAAATCATGGAAATGAGAGGAGAAACTCCTTGTGGAGCTCATGGATGCCCTTAGAAGGTCCGGTAGAGGACAGGCTCCAATTCTGAGAAACACAGGCAAAACCACAGCTGTGACACAGTGAAGAGAGCTGCTTTTCTTTGGGCCCTTTCTCAGGTTATTAAATCCAGCACGACAAATATTTACTGAGTATATAGCAGGTACAAATTATGACCTGTCTCTACAACATTTACTCTACCACAGTCTGTAATAAAATCTGTCTGAGATTCAACAGTAATTGCCCTGTTTCCAACCTTCGATGTCTGTTTAACTTGAAGATATGCCTAAAATTTCAGAGCTCAAATGAAAGTTTCCGGACACCTGTCAGTGCGGAAATTGAAACTCCCTGTGAAGAAAAAATGGGTTCATAACTGTTTTCCACTTGCTGTCCTGGAATCTTGGAGAATTTTTCCGTATGAGAGGAAGTCAGTTGTGCCCGTCCGGGGATTGCAAATCCGGTATATATAGCCACCAGCTGCAGATGGCACTGAACGCTGTGGCGTGGTTCTCTCCCTCCTCCTCAGCAGCTCAACTGTGAGCGCATCTATGTGTGGATGAGGAAGGCAGGATGCAGCTGAAGCATTCAATTTTAGAAAGCTAGGAGCACTGAGATTGCGCCGAGGTTAGAGTGTTTACTGTAACCATCTGGGCATTGAAGGAGTGGATGTGTCCTGGTTCTCGTTTCATGGTTCACTTTCACGTGACCTCTAGGAGGTCATTTAGAAGGGAAGCTTGCTGACCGAGACGGCATGCTAAATAAAGCCCACAGAGAGGACATGTTGAATTGATGAAGCTTCCTTCTTCATTGAAGTTTGCCGAAGCGATTATAGGAACCAACTGATGTCATATTTCTCACGGTAGGCAGTCAACACGTGTCCCACCCCAGTGAGTTAGTTCATCGAAGTGAGGGCAGTTTTGTGTCTTCCTGACTTGACTCAAATAATTGAGCTGCTAATATCCATTAGAGAAGTGGTACTTTGTTTATGAGATTAAGCAAGTTATTTTTAGAGGCAAATGAATACTGGAAATTGTGCCCAGGTTTCTGCTCACAGCACATTTTATGGCTGTGTGTCTGGAGAAGTTAATAGCTTCAGTTTTGGGGATGTAGCTTTGCTGAAATTCCTCAGCCAGAGTCAGCCTCTGAGAGATACATGTGATTGGGATGGAAGTCACCTAAGAAATGTTGGGATAAGCCCTCTTTTAGCAAACTGTGAACTTTACAAATGATAATTGACTGCTCCTGTCATTTGCAGAACTACCTCTTAGCCAACCAGCTCTGCAGACCATGTGGTGTACGGAGGATGAGACTAGGGGTTGGGAGGGCCTGTCTGTCTCTGAGAAGTAAAAAAGAAATGGGTAGTTAAACGCTGACCTATAATGATGATCTTTTCACTTACTATGCTCTATAGCTTAAGATACAAGATAAAGGTAAATTGAGATCATGCGGTACTACCATTTAAAACAAAAGCTAAGAAGCAGCTAAGGGGCATGACAAATATGACGTCCAGTAATTGATAAATGACTCCTGCTTGAAAAGCTAATGAGATAATTTCCCTAATATGTTGCACTCCTACAATCTCTCAGAACTTTAGGGTTTGGTGAAAATAGCCTGGTCTACTTTCTTCCTGTAGAGAGAAGTGACCTTTCTGTGGATGTTGGCAAAAATTTCATTCCAGGAGCCAGTGGTCATGGAAACAATGAAACACCTGTTTTCAGGCGACCACGAGAGCAAGGATTTGGCATAAATGCACTTGCCTTCCCAAACTGGGGACAACACAGGGTTGGGGCTTCCTTGGGGCAAGGTGCCCATACAAAGGCAAATCTATTTGCTCTGATAATCCTCCCTATACAAGCATTGTTTTTATTTTAAAAGGTGCTGTGTGATATCCATTTTCCTGTCCTGATGTGCATGTTAGCAAGTCTGACTTGTGACATGCCAGACAGGTAATTAGGACACGAGGGTGAAGTTGCTGCCCCATCCAGTGCCAGAGGCCCAGAGGCCTTATTTTTCCCTCCCCAAATTGAAATAGGCTTCTTAGATTGTCATGGAGTACAAAAGCAATGCATGCTTCTTGTAAGAAGCTTACAAAGTACAAAATGAAGTACAAAGGGGAAAATAAAAATCACCTTCAAAGGATATAGATATAAACGATATTAACAATGAAAAAAAAGGATGAGAGGGCTGATGTGACAGAGATTGAAAATATGAGATTATGAACTAATTTATTCAATGGGAAACAAAGAAAACTAATGATTTTTTAGGAAAAGCACAACAAAAATTGATTTAATAAGAAATGAAACATGTGAATAAAATAAAATCATTAAAGAAATTCAATAATCAAAAACCCATATTAAAAAAACCCTTACTAAGTTTAAAGAATTTAAAACTGATTTTTCACTTTATGTTGACTAAGGACCAGATAATACCAACATTTTATCAACTGTTCTGGAGCATGTGAAAAGAGAGTGTTCTCCAATTTATTTTTTAAATAATTTAAAAATCTTTAAAAAATTTTAAATTATAGCACATATAGAAAAACTGCATGAAGAAAAAGTGTACATATTGATGAACTACTATGATTCAAAACCTTGCAATACCCTTCCCCCAGTACTGGCCTCGCCCCACAGGTCCCCAGGTGCCTTTCCAATGAAAACTCTCTCTCTTTTCTCTAAGGGCAACCACTATCCTGACTTGTAGGTTATCACATCCTTGTTTTATTTCTGTATTTTAACAATTTAAGTATGCATTCCTAAATGCCTTAATTTTCTCCATTAATTAACTTTGTATAACTGTTTTCGATAAAAGTCTGAGGTAGTGCAGGAAAGCTGGAAAAAGGGGAAAATGATTAGAAAGGGACACTCAAACTGTTATTTGCAGATGTTATGATTTTCTACATCAAAGCTCCAAACTAACCCATTGGAAGAGTATTAAAACTGGAGACTTCATCAAAGCTTCTGGATATAATATCCATGTGTAAAAATCAATTTCTTTTAAAAACCAATAATTAGAAAGTTTAACTAAATAATGTATTATTTATAATTGCCAAACAACAACAACAACAACAAATCCACCAAAACCAAAACAAACAACACTATGGCCCTTGGGAACAAATTCAACAAAGAATATATAAGATCTTTATGGAGAAAACATACAACATTCTCAAAAGACATTAAAGAAAACATAAATAAGTAGAGTTACCATTTTTGTAGATGGAAAGACTTACTGTAAAAATGTCAGTTCCCAATAAGTTACAAATGCAATCTAATTGCAACCTCATTGCTAAAATGTTTTACACTTAATAAGACAATTAAAAAGCCATATGAGAAAACTACAGGACTAAGAACTAAGAAGACAATTTTGATGAAGAAACTAACAGACATAATTTGAAGACTTATTTTGTAATTAAAACAGTATTAAATTAGCTCAAGGGTAGAGTATTGATTTACAAACACACAAAGTTGGGAACCCAGAAACAAAATCATGCATAATGGAAACAATTTATGGCAAGGTAGAATTGTGATTCAAATGCGAAATGATGGACTTTTCAATAAATGGTGCTAGGACCATTGGGTCAAATGCAAAAGATTAAAATTAGACTCCCTATTTGGGAGAATGGACCCAAATAAATAAAATCATGAATGAAAGAGGAAAGATCACAACCAACACCAAAGAAATACAAACGATTATGATAATATAATTATATGCCAACAAATTAGGCAATCTGGAAGAAACAGGTAAATTCCTAGAAACACGTAAACTACCAAAACCAAAACAGAAAGAAACAGAAAACCTGAACAGACCAATAACTAGCAAAGAAATTGAATCAATAGTCAAAAATCTCCCAACAAACAGGAGTCCAGGTCCAGATAGCTTCCCAGGGGAATTCTACCAAACATTTAAAGACTTAATGCCTATTCTTCTGAAACTGTTCCAAAAAATAGAACTGGAAGGAAAACTTCCAAACTCATTCTATGAGGCCAGCATTACCTTGATCCCAAAACCAAAAAACCCCACTCAAAAGGAGAATTACAGACCAATATCCCTGATGAATATGAATGCAAAAATTCTCACCAAGATACTAATATGATCCAACAGTACATTAAAAGGATTATTCACCATGACCAAATGGGAATTACTCCTGGGCTGGAAGTGTGGTTCGACATCTGTAAATCAATGTGATACACTACATAAAGGACAAGAACCGTTTGATCTTTACAATAGACCCAGAAAAAGCATTTGATAAAGTACAGCATCCTTCCTTGAGAAAAACTCTTCACAGTGTAGGGATAGAGGGAACCTACCTCAATATCATAAAAGCTGTAAACAAAAAGCCTACAGCAAATATCATCCTCGATGGGGAAAAATTGAGCTTTTCCCCTCTAAGGTCAGGAAAAAGACAGGGAGGTCCATTCTTAACACTGTTGTTCAACATAGTCCTGGAAGTCCTAGCTTCAGTAATGAGATGACAAAAAGAAATAAAAGGCATCCAAATTAGCAAAGAAGAAGTCAAACTTTCATTCTTTGCAGATGACATGATACTGTATGTAGAAAAACTGGAAGACTCCACCAAAGGTTGCTAGAACTGGTACCGGAATTCAGCAAAGTTGCAGTATATAAAATCAATGCACGGAAGTCAGTTGCATTTCCATACACTAACAATGAGGCAGCAGAAAGGGAAATCAAGGGATTGATCCCATTCATAAATGCAGCAAAAACCACAGGATACCTAGGTATAAACCTAACCAAAGAGGTAAAATTTCTGTGCTCTGAAAACTATAGAACACTTATGAAAGAAATTGAGAAAGACACAAAGAAATGGAAAAACATTCCATTCTCATGGTTTGCAAAAGCAAATATTGTTAAAATGTCTATACTACCCAAAGCAATCTACACATTCAATGCAATCCCTATCAAAGTAACACTGGCATTTTTCACAGAGCTGGAACAAACAATTCTAAGACTTTTGTGGAAACAGAAAAGACCCAAATGGTCAAAGTAAAGCTGAAAAAGAAAACCAAAGCTGGAGGCATCATAGTTCTGGACTTCAAGCTGTATTACAAAGCTGTAATCATCCAGAGAGTATGGTACTGGCGCAAAAGCAGACATAGATCAGTGGAACAGTATAGAGAACCCAGAAATGGGCCCTCAACTCCGTGGCCAACTAATTTTTGACAAAGCAGGAAAGAATATCTAATGGAAAAAAGACAGTCTTTTCAACAAATGGTGCTGGGAAAATTGGACAGTTACATGCAGAAAAGTGAAACTGGGCCATTTTCTTTCTTTCTTTTTTTTTTTTTTAATATTTAATCATTTGACAGAGCACAAGCAGGGGAAAAGACAGGCAGAGAGGGAAGGAAAAACAGGCTCCCCACCAAGCAAAGACCACAATGTGGGACTTGAAACTGGACCATTTTCTTACATCATCCACAAAAATAAATTCAAAATGGATGAAAGACCTTAATGTGAGACAGGTATCTATCAAAATTCTAAAGGAGAACATAGGCAGCAACCCCTTTTGACCTTGGCTGCAGCAACTTTTCACTAGACATGTCTCCTGAGACAAAGAAAACAAAAGTAAAAATAAACTATTGGGACTTCATCAGGAAAAGAAGCTTTTGCACAGCAAAGGAAATAGTTGACAAAACCAAAAGACAACCTACAGAATGGGGGAAGATATTTGCAAATGTCTTATCAGATAAAGGACTAATATCCAAAATCAATGAAGAACTTATCAAAGTCAACACCCAACAACCAAAAAGCCCAGTCAAGAAATGGGCAGAAGACATGAACAAACATCTCTCCAAAGAAGACATACAGATGGCCAACAGACACATGAAAAAAGACTCAACCTCCCTTGGCATCAGTGAAATACAAATCAAAACGACAATGAAATACACCTGGAACTACAATAAAATACCACCTGACACCATTCAGAATGGCTGAAATGAACAACTCAGGAAACAACAGATGTCAGTGAGGATGCAGAGAAAGGGGAGCCCTCCTACACTGTTGGTGGGAATGCAAAAATGATACAGCCACTCTGGAAAAGAATATGGAGGCTCCTCAAAAAGTTAAAACTAGAACTGCTTCCTGACCCAGCAATTGTACTACTAAGTATTTATCCAAAGGACACAAAAATAGTGATTTGAAGGGACGCATGCACTCCAGTGTTTATAGCAGCAATGTCCACAACAGCCAAACTATGGAAAGAGCCCAGATGCTCAACAACTGATGAATAGATGATAAATTCCATATATACAAAGGAATATTATTCAGCAATCAAAAAAAGTGAAATATTGGGTGCCTGAGTGGCTCAGTGGGTTAAGCCTCTGCCTTTGGCTCAGGTCATGATCTCAGGGTCCTGGGATTGTGTCCTGCATCGGCTCTCTGCTCAGCAGGGAGCCTGCTTCCCTCTCTCTCTCTCTCTCTGCCTACTTGTGGTCTCTGTCAAATAAATAAATAAAATCTTTTTTTAAAAAAAGAGTGAAATATTGCCATTTGCAGTAATGTGGATGGAACTAGAGGATATTAGGTTAAGCCAAATAAGTCAGAGAAGGACAGATACCATGATTTCAGTCATGTGTGGAATTTAAGAATCAAAACAGATGAACATGGGGAAAGGGAAGGAAAAATAAAATAGGATAAAAATGAGAGGGAGGCAAACCATAAGAGACTCAACTATAGGAAACAAACAGGGTCGCTGGAGGAGGGTGGGTGGGGGCATAGGGTAATTGGGTGATGGGCATTAAGGAGAGCACTGGATGTAATGAGCACTGGGTGTTGATGAATCACTAAATTCTACCTCTGAAACTAATAATACAGTATTTATGTTAATTAAGTCAAATTTAAGTAAAAAATAAAATAAAATAAAATTAGACTCCATACTTAACACCATACACAAAAATACATTCTAGGTAGACTAAAGACATAAAATTTCAAATTTGAAATGAACATATCCGAGAATATCTAACTTCAGCGTAGGGTGGGGTTTTAAATAAAAAGACCAAAAACAACACAAACCATGTAAGAAAATGTACATTAGATTGACTAGATGTAAAGAAAACTTCCTTTCAGAAACAAGTGAAAAGACAAACCATGGACTGAGAGATGCTTGTAAAACATATAACTGGTGCATGATTAATATCCAGAATGTATGAAAACTTCTTGAAAGCAATAAGCTGAAGACTCAAAACTCACTAGGAAATGACACAGGATATGAACAGACAAGTCTCAGGGCAGGAAGGATGGACGGGCACTAAACTTACGAACAGCAGTCCACCTCTCTAGTCACCAGAGAAGTTAAAATTAAAACCTGAGATCCCATTTCCCACTCTTCAACTGTAAAAAAATGTAAAGATCTGACAATTCCAAATTTTGGTCAGAATGTGGGTCCTAGAAACTCATTTGTCCTGCCGGTGGGGATAAAAATAGGTACAGTCACTTTGGGAAAAAATTTGTATTTTCCAATAAGGTGAAAATTGGTGTACTCAACAATCTATCACTATACACTATTTCTAAGTGTATATCAGTGGGAGATCTGTGCACATGTGTACAAGGAGAGATATATTGTGTTTTAACACTATTTTTTTGTGATAGCATGAAATTGGAAAAGTCCTGTTATGTTCAACAGCAAAAAATGAATTTTAAAGTTGTGAAATATTTAGAAAACATTAGTTTAAGTGAATGAGCCAGAAGTACATGCATAAATGTGGGTAAATCTCAAAAACATAATACTATCGTAGGATACAATCTGTATAAGGTTTAACACTTTCCAAACCAACTCCCACATATTTTACAAAATGCGCATTTATAGAAAATATATTTAAGACATGAAAAATATTCATGGGAATGGTAAACTTCAATTCAGGTGAATGGTTAGAGAGGGAGGTAAAGAAGGTGAAGGGACTAAGAGTACCTTAAAAAACTGTTGTGAAGCCACTACAGGCAAAATATTAAGAGACTAAGGGATATGTAAGGATATATTTGAAGTATTTTGTATGGAAGTTCAAGCCATCATCAGTATGCATCGTATCTCTATCTATACATACATCTACCCATCCACCCACCATCCACCTGTCCATCTGTATCTGTCTGTCCCATCTATCTACCTACCCATCATCTATCTATGTTACATTTTAAGATCTTTAGTGTTCCACAGTAAGGACATTGTATATTCATAGACTTGTATTAAAAAGTGATTTCCTGATTATAAGTTTATGTATACGAAGTTTGGTTTTATTTAAATTTTTAGAAATCTTTGTAATTAAATACACCTATAATCTCATTTACTGCATCAGTTAGCACTTCTCAGAAACACTGTGAAAGAACAAAAACTGGGTAGAGGTTGCTATCTCTGACTTGCATACAGTCTCTTCCTAACCCAGCCCTCTCATGCCAATCCTTCATGCCTGAAGGTCTGAACAAAGGATTGTGAGCCGAAATGAACCCTCAAATATACGGGCACATCTCGAAGATGTTGCTGTTTAGTTCCAGACCACCTTAATAAGTTGAGCATCATGATAAAATGAGTCAAATGAATTTTTTGGCTTTCCAGTGCATATAAAAGTTATGTTTACACTACAGTAGTGTGTAATAGCATTATGTCTAAAAAAAAAGTACCCACCTTAATTAAAAAAAAAACAGTTTATTGCTAAAAATTACCAGCCATCATCTGAGTTTTCAGCAGGTTGTAATGTAATGTTTTTTCTGGGGGAGGGTCTTGCCTCAGTGTTGATGGCTGCTGACTGACCAGGGTGGGGGTTAATGAAGGTTGGGTGACAGTGGCAATTTCTTAAAATAACAAGTAAGTTTGCTGCTTTAATCAGCTCTTCCTTTCACGAACAATTTCTCTGTAGCATGTGATGCTCTTCGATAGCATTTTACATGTGGTACTTCTTTCAGAACTGGAGTCAGTCCTCTCAAACCCTGCCACTGCCTTATCCACGAAGTTTAAGGGGGGTTCTGAATCCTTTGTTTTCATTTCAGCAGTCTTCACAGCATCTTCACCAGACGTAGATTCCATCTCAAGAAGTCATTTTTTTTGCTCATCCAAATGAAGAAATTCCTCACCCGTTCAAGTTTTATCATGAGTTGGCAGCAGTTCAGTCCCATCTTCAGGCTCTGCTTCTGATTCTAGTTCTCTTGCTGCTTCTACCACACCTGCAGCGACTTCCTCCACTCAAGTCTTGAACCCCTCAAGGTCATCCATGAGGGTTGAGATGAACTTCTTCCAAACTCCTATTGATGTAGATTTTTGACCTCTCCCCATGAATCACATTTTTTTTTTAAAGAGAGAGAGAGAAAGCATGAGACTTGGTGGGGGTGGGGAGGTGGGGGGAAGGGGCAGAGGGAGAGGGAGAGAGAGAATCTTAAGCAGGCTCCATGCTCAGCGAGTAGACTGACATGAGGCTTGATCTCATGATCCTAAGACCATGACCTGAGCTAAATCCAAGAGTCAGATGCTTAACCAACTGAGCCACCCAGGTGCCCCAATCACAAATGTTCTTAATGGCATCGAGACTGGTGAATCCTTTCCAGAAATTTTTTCCATTTACTTCAACCAGATCCACTAGAGGAATTACCGTTTTGGCAGCGGCAACCTTCTGAAATAAATTTCTTAAACAATAATTTGAAAGCCAAAATTGCTCCTTGATCAATGGGCTCCCAAATGGATGTTGTGTTAGCAGTCATGGAAACGATATCAATCTTGTATCTCCATCAGAGCCCTTAGGTAACCAGGTGCATTGTCCGTGAGCAGTAAAATTTTTGAAAGGAATTTTTTTTTTTTTTCTGAGCAGTTATCAACAGTGGGCTTAAAAATATGCAGTAAACCGTATTTTAAACAAATGTGCCATCATCCAGGCTTTGTTTTCCCTTTCACAGAGCATAGGCAGAGTTGATCTAGCGTAATTCTTGAGGGCCCTAGGATTTTTTGGACTGGTCAATGAACTTTGGCTTCAGGTTAAAGTCACGGCTGCTTTAATCCCTAACAAGTCAGCCTGTCCTTTGAAGTTTGAAGCCCAGCACTGACCTCTCCTCTTCAAGAAAAGCCCTAGGTGGCTTCTTCTAACAGAAGGCTGTTTCATTGACATTGAAAATCTGTGGTTTACTGTGGCCACCTTCTGTAATGATCTTAGCTGGATCTTCTGGAGAACTTGGGGCTTCACCTTGTACTTTTTTATGTTATGGAGACAGTTTTTTAAGCCTCAGGAACCAACCTCTGCTAGCTTCCAACTTTTCTTTAGTAGTTTCCTCACTTCTCAGCCTTCACAGAAATGAAGACAGTGAGAGCCTCTCTCTGGGTTAGGCTTTGGCTTAAGGGACTGTCGTGGCTGGTTTGATCTTCTATCAACTTCCTCCCTCTCTGCAATAAGGCTGTTTTGCTTTCTCATTCCTGTGTTCACTGGAGAAGCCCCTTTAATTTCCTTCAAGAACTTTGCCTTCGCATTCACACCTTGACTACTTTTGGTGCAAGAGGCCTTGTTTCAGCCTGTCTCAGCATCTGACATGCTTTCCTCACTAAGCTTACTCATTTCTAGCTTTGGTCTGAAGTGAGACATGTGTGACTCTTCCTTTCACCTGAACACTCAGCGGCCATTTTAGAATTATTGATTGTCCTAATTTCAATGTTATTGTGTCTTAGGGAATAGGGAGTCCTGAGCAGAGGGAGACAGACGGGGGAACACGGGGTTGACAGAGCAGTCAGAACGCACCCAAGATTCATTATGTCGTCCATCTTTGTGGGTGTGGTTCATGGTGGCCCCAGACAATTCCAATAGCGACACGAGAGGTCAGTGATCACAGAGCACCATTACCAAGGTAACACTGACAAACGCGTTTGGAATATTGTTAGAATTACCAAACTGTGACCCGGAGACGTGAACTGAGCAAATGTTGTTAGGAAGATGGCACTGATTGACTTGCTCGATGCAGGGCGGCCACAAACCTTCGGTTTCTAAAGAAAAGTGCATTATCTGCAAAGCGTAAGGAACTGAAGGGCAGTAAAATGAGGTATAACTATAAAACCTGAATGGAGGAAGTGTCTGTGATTTGAGTTTTAAGATACACATTTATCAGACCAAGAAGAGAACAATGTTGTTGTAAACATTCCCATCGGTTGCTTTGACATCTCTTCTTCGTACATTGGATTAGTGCGCACTATGCTAGTTATTAATCACTTTTTCCTTGCTTGGAAGAGAGCTACTCTCTGTAGCTTCAGAACCGATGCAAAGCAAGAAGCAGCCTCCGCTGTGAGCAGGGACCAGTGATGCACAGCCGAGTCCTTAGTTCTCACCCTTAGAGCTGTGCTCTCACGTTCAGATTTGACTGGGAGGAACTACAAAACCTCATTAAGACAATTATGGCCCTTGAGTCACCCTGGGGCTGATTGTGATTAGGTACCAGTTTGCAAAGTTGTTTTAGGTGATAGGCAAGTCACCTGGACTTGTTGTGAACCCTGCACCCTGGCTCACTTCCTGCTGCTGTCTTGTTGGAATGTACTCCAAGGTCATTAGCATCAACTCTGGACTTTCACAAAAGAGACCTGAGAATAGGACTGTGCCACCTTGCAGCAGAAAGATGGAAATTTAGGCAAAAAGATCAGAACACACCTAGAATAATAATATCTGCTACTAGCTTTCTAAAGCTCCCGAAGATTCTTTTCTTAGTCACCAGATATCCCCACTGCAAACACGGCACAAGCTGATACTGGAAGCGGGGGTGTTCGTTGCCCCTAGGGAGAGGTGTTCACCACATCTATTTCTGGGTACAGCTGGGAGGTTCAGTCCTCTTGGAAGAAGGGTGATGCTGACGAGTGGAAGCACAGAGGATGCTTCCTCCTAGAGCACTGATAAACCACAGTGCCTGGCACGCAATCAATACCCAATAAAATTGTAATTTACTTAATGAATAAATGAACGCAAATTAGTTATGAATCTGCCACCATTGTCTGACTTGGTTCAATGAGTAGCATGTTCGTGGTTTTTATTTCTGAACACACTGTGGCCTGTTTTACCAAGCTTGGCAAGTTCTTTACACTCTTCTACTTTATGTAGGTCAAGGAGATAATTGCTATTTAATATTTGAAAAGCAAATAGATGTCATGGGTAGTGAAGGACACCCTGGGACTTTGCATTTATAGCCTAGTATCCCGTGTCCCCATTTTATTCTTTGACTTGTCCTTTCGGTTCTGACCATGGTTTTGCTCGGTGTCCATCACAAGGCCCCAAAGAACCTGGAAAGAACAAATGCAATGATGTCTCTAATGGGCAGGTGCTTTGGAGAAGATAAAGACATTTCGTAAGTGAGAAGATTTGGCTTTATCATTTGGGTCATATATTTTACTAGTAGCCATGCAAAATGGAGACTCACCGTCATTTGCTTTTGGCTGCCAAGCTCTGCAAGATGGCCAGCGTGTGGAAGATCCCAGGCTTCTGCTGGGGCCAGGTGTGGAGGGGGTGGCAGCTGGAAGTGGGGACAGAAGAGGACCTGCGAAGGGGAAGATTACAACTAAGCGTCCAAACTGAGGAACTTCGGACCTCAAAGGAGACCATCTTCACCCGACCCCCCAGCCTTTGCATTTTACCTCTGTCTGTTGCATATATTGAAATAAGTCACTTTAAAAATCTGCATTTCATTGAGAAAGTGCGCTTAATAAACATGTAAAATGCGGAGGACAAAGTAGAAAGCAGGAATGCTGTGGAGTTCAATAAATCCAGGGTCAAATCATAACCTTGTCAGGTCCCTGGATGCGATCGGGACCCCATCCTTCGCTTCCTGCATCCCGGGTCCATCATCTACCGAATGGAGACAACCCCTGCTGCGCGCGCGTGAATCCCTGTCCCGCCCTCACGTGGGGAAGGCGCCTGTGGGAGGTCCTGCTCTCCAGCTGCTCCTCTGCTCTTCCGCAGGGACCCTAGGAGATCTGAATGGGTGTGAGGCCTAAAGTCGAGGTAAAGGGGGAACTAAGGCTTTTGTGACCTACTGACTACCCAGTGTTGGGCCGACGGCTTCCTGTTCAGATGCGCTGTGTGCGTTCCTGTGATGGAAGAGTGGAGGCGTGCGCTCTTAGTCTTCTACTTCGCTTTCTCGGTTATAGTAAAACGGAAGCCGATGGCGCTGTGTTCTTACTCTCTGCGCTGGACGTGTAGGTTCTGTCTCTGCTGTGTGATGTGGATGCGGCAGCTGGTCTGCCTGGGCCTGGTCAGGTGCAGGAGGAAGCGGGGACTCCTGGCGGCCCCCCAGGCTCCAGGCATGGTGGGGTGCTGCTGCATTTGTGCGACCACATCACACACCTGCCCGGGGCCTCCACGCTCTGTAAGGAGCACCTGCGAATTGTAGGAGACATTATTAGGACTGCTGTTTATGTGGGGGTGTTGAGAGGGGTCTACCTGTCACTGTTTGGAGCAAAGCTTCTCATTTCTTCTTGGGAGACAAGAAAGTGAAAATATGGAGACATCTACTGCGCTAATGAAGGAAAAGACAGTGATGACAAGGAGGAAGGAGAGCTCTGTGTGCAAGTGCGTGAGCACGTGTCCGTGCGTGCATGTGTGTGATAGAGAACACACTGATGCCTTTGCAGAACAGAAGGGGGTATAGAAGTAAGAGAAAGGCAACATGAAAAAACTGTGGTCTTCTCACCAAACATTTTCTCCCTAAGTTTTTAGAAAAGGGTTTTTTGTTTTTAATTAATTTTTTTCAAGATACCTGTTTATTTGAGGTCTTGGTACAGTGATCTAATAGAACAGAATGTAGGGAGAGGGTGGCTGGGCGATGGACATTGGGGAGGGCATGTGCTATGGGGAGTGCTGTGAAGTGTGTAAGCCTAATGATTCACAGACCCTACCCCTGGGGCTAATAATACATTATATCTTAATAAAAAAAATAAAAAATCACACAGAAAAAAAAATCGGACAGAATGGAGGAGAAATTGCGACAGAGATCAGATAAGTTTTAAAGTTGAGGGCTCTTTGTCACATTCGGGAGAAATCACCAGTAGTTCTCCAGGTTTGGTCAGGCTTGGTTTTCCTTGCGAGTGACCTTCGGGGCGGAGGCAGGTGGGCTGGCGGAAAGTCAAAGCATGGATTTTGGTGTCTCCGCTCGGCCTCCTCTTCACTGAATAACGTTGTGCATGTGATTTAATTCTCTGAGTCCCACTTTTGTCCGTTGTAAAATGTCATCTGTAGAATGACAGTAGATTCTTCCTTAAATGAGATGGGAAGCACCTGGCTCTTCATAAATGTCCGACTAATACAGTTGTTAGTTGTCTGTGTTACACGTATCACAATGAGTTGTGTCTCTGGATCACGACTTGGCTGTGCACCGCAGTGACACGGGCTGGAATGCAGATAGTGAGCAGAATTGGGAAAATCTGGATAACAGAGCCTTAGGAAGCTGAAAGGAACCTCATCCTAAAATTTGGAAACTGCTGGTGTAATACACATAAAATGCATGCTTTTCTCTTATTTTGCATGCTTCCTGGTTGAAATCAGTCGTCATTTAAAGATTTGTTTGCTTCGTTCATTTGGTATTTCCACCAATACTTAGTGCTTTCCATGCTCTGTGCTCAACCCCAGAGGCCTGGAAAAGAGAAGATAGAAATACCAAGATGAGCAAGGCAAAACCCTGGCCTCTGGCGGGGGGGTGTGGGGGGTGGTGGACGGGGATGTCTTCACGGAAGCACGTGGTCTGCGGGGGATCCCGGTGTGGCGGGAGAAGAGCTCCAGTCGAGAGACCATGACAAGGAGGGCTCCTGCCCCTACTGGCGGGGAGCTCTAGATGTGGAGACTTGCTGCGGAGGACAGAGACTGCGGGCTTTTAAGTGGTGGAAGGTTGTGGGGGAAAGTGATCAAGGCGGTCGGGCCATCTTCTCTTGCTAACCGGCATTTACTAGAAGGCAGGCTCCAGGCCTCCCCTGGAGACTGAGAGCAGGGCCTGTCTCCCTGGAGATCACAAAGAGCTGGTTCCCAGGTCTTTGAGAAAGGCGTTCCCGGACTGGCTGGGAGAAGAGAAACTTCTCCAAGGGTCAGATGAAGAACTTACAATGACAAGTTCTCTAAAGAAAATGCTCAAGGGAAAGGGAGGTCACGGGGTAGAGTCGGGAGGAAACTTGTCAGAATTTCACTGGGCGGAGGGGACTGTCCGTGGCCATGGGGAGGGAGGGGAAGGACACCCATGAGAGGAACCATAAGGCGCAAAGGTCCAGAGGAACCTGAAAGGCACAGGTTCTCTTCACTTTCTCCTCCACTGCTTCCTAAATGCGTGACCTGGGCCAAGTTACTGAAGCTCTGAAGTTCAACTTGCTAGTGTGTCAAATGGATATTGTTGGAAGGATGAAATAGAATCATGCATGCAAATGCTTGCGGGCACTCACTAAGTGATAATGTGAAGGTTTTTCACATTGTCGTGTGTAGATAAAACATGAACGGTTTGGCCTTCTTAGTCTCCAGGCGGGAGCTGGAAATCTCTGGGGCGGGTGCTGGAGGGTGGGGGTGTGTCTTCCGAAAAAACTCCACTCCCGCCATGCTACCGGAGAGATTTCAATAGGGTAGTGACAGGGTGACATTTAGAGACTTACAACGGGGGACATCCCTGAAGACATTACATACAGAAAGCAGGAATTGGGTTTGTTTTTTTTTTTTTTGCTTTTATTTTTGAGAATGAACATTTTTTTTTAAGTATTAAGAAATATGTTTGCATATTATGTCATATCAGTTAGTGAAAGGAAAACCCACACACACCCAGACAATCACCCGAGAACACATCTGTAGACTTCCACGCCGTCGTAGTCGTGTTTTTGTTTTCTGGAGTTGACGGTGCTTTGACGTGGTGGGGGCCTTGCCAGCTGTGGAGAGACCGCCCCTCCCGGGGCTCCTGGTTCCTACAGCATCCCACACCCCTGCCCCCTCTGACCTTGCACACTCCAGCCCAGCCAGTATTTCCTCTGCCCCCACCACTCCCAGGACCAGGGTCCAGACGACTGGAGACCAGTCCCTTGGCCAGACCCTGCCGACATTATTCAAACTACCCAATTCTAAACTCGCCGACCCTGCCTGGCCCAGTCCTTCCCAGGGAAAGCACGGTAAGCAGTCTGGTCTGGGCTCTGTCCTTCACTCCTGCCTCCTCACTGACTCTGGTGCTTCCCAAGCACCCCTGTGGGTGTGGGTGCCTCACCTGGGAGCTTAGAGTCCTAAAACTTCTTCCAGTGTCATTAAGCTGTCTGCGTCGTCCCTCAGTCGCCTGTGTGACCTGAAGCCCAGGAACAGCCATACACACACTGGATCCTTTGTCTGCTCTCGGTGCTCTTCTTCCCTTTCTTTTCCAGCAGGCGGGGGTCCCTGGGTGCTCACTCTGTTTGTCTCCGAAGCTCTCCCCGCCCCCAATGGGCTCACATTCACCGGGCACATGGCCCAGTGTCTCAGTCCACTGGGGCGGCTGTGACACAGAGCTGCAGATGTCGATGGTTCCGGTTCTGGGGACTGGAAGTCCGAGAGCAGGGTCCAGCCTGGTCCAGGGAGGGTCCCCAGCTGGTTCCGCTTCTCCTGTCCTCACCAGGGGAAGGCGCTAGAGAGCTGCATGGCATCTCTTCTGTAAGGATACTACTAATCCTATCAGGACGGCTCCATCCTCATGACCAGTCCCCTCCCAAAGGCCCCACCTCCTCATGCCATCACCTTTGGGGGTTGGGATTCCAACATCTGGACCCAGGACCCAGTTTCTGCCCTCCGTGGGTCCTGGGCCACACAAGGCTGCTGCTCCAGCTCTGGCTCTTCCTGGGCCAGCTCGCTTCCTGTGTGCTCGGAGCTCCTGCCCTGGTTCCTGCACAGCCAGCCAGCTCCACTGACGCTGTGAGCAAAAGGAAGTACCTCGAGATTCTGAAAAGAAACCTTAAAGTGAGTGAAGAGCCTTCTTAGACCCAGCATCCATGTGTCCCGATCCTCCCTTCCGGGGGTGGCCGCTTTGGAGGGGCTCTGGTCTCCGCCTTGCCTCCCCGGCTCCCCGTGGTGAGTGCCCCGTGCCTTCCCTGGGGAGCAGCTCCAAAGGCTCTGTCCCTGCTCCCAGAGTCTTTAGCCTCCAGAGAGAAGGGTTAGGTCCTGCCTGGTACCCTTCTAGGGTCAACTTCCTTTTCCCACCTCAGGATGACCAAGAGTTGGGACACCCATTTGTGTAGACTGCTCCCGTGACAGAAACAAGTCTGAGCAGTTTATTGTCACCCACAGAAGCAGCCTGCAATCTGAAGTAACCCAATATTTGGATCCTCAGTTGAAAAAAATCCGTTAAATGGGGGAATCATAAGGAAATGTTGGCATGCATCTTCTAAATATTTTAATTTAAAGCATAAGTATGTACTTTCATTTGCCAGTCTTTATAAAGACTTCTTTTTTTTTTTTAAGATTTATTTATTTTAGAGAGACAGAGGGAGTGCGGAGGGGAGGGGCAAAGGGAGAAGGAGAGAGAGTCTTAAACAGACTCTGCACTCATCGTGGAGCCCGACCCCGGGCTTGATCCCACGACCCCGAGATCACAGTCTGAGCCGAAACCAAGAGTCAGAAGCTTAACCGACTTCGCCACCCAGTTGCTTCTTGCCAGTCTTATGATATCGGGTCAGTCTGTTCTTTGAGTATCAGGTACATTTCTGTGTCATCTTTCTTGCAGAAACCACAGACATATTTCACCACTACGATTTAACTTGCTTAATGCGGATTGAAAACCTAAAGGTACTTGCAAAGGAATCTGCGTTGGGAATCTCTAAGAACAACACTACTTTTAGTTAGTTGCGGAGACTTAGATTCACCAAATACCTCAGATTGTGGCTGACTCGTTGCGGTCTCAACAGGGCCCTCTGCTTCGCATCTACTGAGCAGTCGCGGCGCCCACGTTACCCTGTGGTGAACTGTGCAGCGTTAACCTTCGATATCAGTGGTCACTCCTGTTGCTTCTGCCACACATACTCATGCGTGTTGATTAGCCTTAGGTATATGTATATCCTTGTCAGGTATATGATGATAGTTTAGTGTTGTTAATTCTACAAATCTCACTCACTTTCTTACCTTTTTTCTCTCTACTTTTTTTGGTCATCTGTTCCTACTGCTGAATATATACCTAGTTTGCTGCTTTTAACTAGATTGTCAATGATCCACAGTATGTGTTTTCCCACAAATTTCTTATTTATTCCTCTAGAGCTAGACAGCACATCAATTATGCTACATAACAAAACACCTGGAAGTTTGTGCCTTACAACAGCTGTTTTACTTGCTCATGATTCTGAGGGACAACAGTTAGAGGACTGAGCCATTTTCTGGTCTCACCAAAGGCTCTGCATGTGGCCACAGCCGTCTGTGGCTCACCTGGGGCTGGGTGGTGTAAGACAGCCTCCCAATTGTGCCAACCATCCACAGCACTACATGTTCCAGCAGGATTTCCAGGTCCTGATACCACTGTGAGGGCCCATCTGTGGGTGTCCTGCTGCCAGGAAGAGTCACCATGATTGTGTAACAGAGTCACTAGACTCAAAACCTTGAACTTCATGTAAAAGAAACTTGAAAACTACTTATTTTTTTAATTGTTGGAAATGGTTCACAATTATGCCTAGCACACGATTTTCTGAATTGTCACCAAACGGTCACCCTTGGTAAAAAGAAATTCCTCTCACTTTCTGAACTTCTGCGATGACTACGTATCCCCCAAGGCCATATGGAATGATGAGTGTATCCATATGAGACTTATTGTGAATATAACACTAGTGGTTCAAATAGAAACTATGACAAATTTGGGCTTCTTCCTTTTTTACTTGGTGGGCCATTGGTTTATTCACCAACCTCACCCCCTTGGCCAACAGTTATTGAATGCTGCTTTGTACTGGACTATAGGAAAAATGTAGTTGACTGAGACACTTTGTTCTCCTAAGGAAATAATAACCCAGATGGAAGAGGTGACATGCTCCTAAAGAATGATAACATGAGGGGCGCCTGGGTGGCTCAGTGGATTAAGCCACTGCCTTCGGCTCAGGTCATGATCTCAGGGTCCTGAGATCGAGCCCCACATCGGGCTCTCTGCTCTGCAGAGAGCCTGCTTCCTCCTCTCTCTCTGCCTGCCTCTCTGCCTACTTGTGATCTCTCTCTCTGTCAAATAAATAAAAATAAAAAAATCTTAAAAAAAAAAAAAAAAAGAATGATAACATGAGGCAGAGCCAAATCAGCACCAGACAGGAGTTTTGGACCAAGTGTGTAAGACTTGGGGGAACAAACATTTTCTTCCAGCTAGGAGAGAAGGAACTAATATTTATTAAGCAGGTACCCTGTGCCCTGACGCTTTCTCTGTGTAATGGGTGGATTCTGTGCACATGTGAAGATCAGAGGACTGGAAGAGGGGACTTCTCATGGGGGCAGAGTGAATGAAGGCAGGGGTGGCGGTGGAGCACAGCATGCCCGTGACCTGGGAAGTAGCAGGTACACCCATGGCTTAGCAAGATGGGAAGCTGGGGAAGGGTTGAGAACAGACCCCAGAGGCCTTGGGCACCAGTGAGTCATTTGTATATTACTTTGTAGGAAGTGGGAAAACACAGCTTTTTAAGCAAGAAAATGATGTGATCAAAATTCTGTGTTAAGAGAATTAACTGAATGAATCCGGAGTTTATTTACAGCTCCTTCCTGAGGTGGGAGAGACTGATAGTGAGTGAAGATAGTGCTGGAAAAACACAGAACTGGGGAGATCTCCTAGTGGTGAAGGTGGTGCCATCTAATATAGTCCCTGGCCCGGGATGACCCTGCTTGGTTTTCCTCTCTGTTTTCATCACTAGTGAGGTCATCTTGCTTATTTATGCATTTACTTGTTTAAAATTTGCCTCCACCTCCACTAGAATAGAAGCTCGGGGATCTGTCTGCATCATTTGTCCTCGGGACCAAGAATGTACCACACACACACAGTAGGCAATCCTTGATTGCATTTAGAGTTATTCACGGTTCATGGAAAACAGAGAGGTTAGAAACACTTGAGTCCTAGTTTGACTTGATTTTCTCTAGTAAGATTGGATTTGGGGACGACTATGGAGAAATATCTAATTTCTGTATGGAGTTGTGCCATTTTTGAGTACTCACACATTTTATTTATGCCTCCCAACAGTCACAAAAGCTGGTGTGAAAGGCAAACATTCTTTCACTCAACATTTATTGAGCACTTACTCTCTGCCTGTGTTGTACTATGTGTTGTGCAATGGAAGGTCTCAAAGTCTGATGAGAAAATCAATATATGCAGAAAATCGTAATATAATATGTCTATGTTAGTTAGGGTTCTCCAGAGAAACAGAACCAATGAGATGTACATATATATAGAAGGAGATTTATTACAAGGAATTGACTCACATGATTACAAAGGCTGAGATATCCCAAGATCTGCTGTCAGCAAACTGGAGAGCCACAAGAACTGATGATGTAGTTCTAGTCTGAGTTCAACAGGCTTGAGACTTAGAAATAGCTGATGTTTCAGTTTGAGTCTGAAGGCAGGAAAAAAAACAGTGTCTCAGTTTGAAGGCATGCAGGCAGGAGGCATTCTCCCTTCTTCCAGAAAGAGTCCATCTTTTTGTTCTTTTCAGAACTTCAACTGATTGGATGAGGCCCACCCACATGGAAGGCAATCTGATTTAAATGTGCATCTTTTCCAGAAATAGCCCCACAGACACACCCAGAATCATGTTTGACCAAGTGTATTTGTGCCTCATGGCTCAGTCTAGGTGACACATAAATTTAGCTGTCACAATGTCTGTTGTTGTTGTAGAGATATAAACCAGGTTCCATCCCAACGAATTCCTTCTTGGGCAATTAGAGAAGTTTTGTAAAGGAGGAAAAATAGAAATAGTTGACAGATACCACTATCATCTCTATATTTTAAAGGAGGAAAGATAGATTCAGGGAGATTAAAGAGTTTCCTACCATACACAGACAGGAAGTAATAAAGCCATACACAGACAGGAAGTAATAAAGCCAGGAGTTGAGCCCACATGTTCTGATTCCAATTTCATATTTTCACATTATGTAGAATAAGCAAGTTGGAGAAAGAATTATATTTTAAGATAGAGCAAGAAGATCCAACTTAAAAAATGATTTGTGACTCAGGTCTTAGTTCAAGAAGGGATTTACAAATGCCAGAGGGATTTGTGAAGGTCCTTTTAGAGTCATGGTAGGAGAGGTCTCTCGTCCCTGCCCCCAGTGCCCATCAGCCCCATCCTTGTGCTGCTTGTGGGATGGGCAGTGGTGGCCCTTGGCTTTGGTGCTTGGGTTTCTCAGGTGTCCTGGTTTGGAGGTAGATGAGGACCGATGGTAGTGATAGAGTCTTATAGCTCCCAGTTATACGCAAGAGGCCTTGGTGGTATTGGTAACTGTTTTCTGCCCTCTCTCCCCCAGAAGTTCGTTTCTCATGTACATCTGCTTTATGCTGTTTTGGTAGACTGGTTTCCCTGTGGGGTTTTAGCTCTTTTCTGCACATAACGTCAATAAGCAAGTGGCTTTTGAGTGCAAGATATTTGTGATATAGTCCCCACCTTTATGTGAGCTTATGTGGTCAATGCCTGGCAGGACCCACTCCAGACGGATGCTTCTTAACTTCCAATTCCAACTCTCCAGGTAAAAATAAAATCCTGCTGGCTCACCCTGGGCCAGGTGCCCACTCTGGCACAATGCTGGGTATCTCCTCGTGCCACCCCCTAACACAGAATGCAGGTGGTGTTTTAAAGAAGGGATGGGCTGTCCAGGCATCTCTGATGTGTTTTTACAAAAGTCCTACCTCTGACTTCCTCCTGGGACCCCAGGATGCTTATCACAGCAGTGGCTGATTGTGTGTATCTTGGCATTCATCATACTCCCCCTGGGAACACCACTCTTAGGACTCTTCTTTCTGGCCACTTACAGGGTCCTCAAGAAGCCACAGTGGCCAATATGATGTTAAGTGCATCCCGTTTACATAGTGCTGAACTATCGGAGAAAGTATGTAACCGCCTCTCCGCCTGGATCTGCAGTCAAATCACCGTCTCAGCTGCTCCTGCTGTGGACTTCAGCTGCTGTCTGAAAGAGTGTTAGTCATCTTAATAACATGAATCGATCATAAGCCCAGCCTGCTGGACAATATTGCAATCAAAACAGCAGAGGCTGAAATGTTGCAGCCGGAATGAGAACACAGGAACATAGCTTGACTCAGAAACACTGCAGCTGCGTCCAGCAGAGCTCCGATCAAAAGAGACTCACCAGCCACAGCTCAAATGTTTTGGCTGTGAAAAGTGCTTTCGTCACTAAAGGGATGTCAGCACTGTAATTTTGGGCCCCAATTATGAAGAGAATAACAGTAATTATGGACATTTTATGACCAGAAGCCTTCCAATCAAATGATACAGTTCAAGTTGTATCTTTTGAACCAGTTGAATTGTCTTCTGTATCAGTTCCTGAAGGATGCAATTGTTATTAATAAGACATTAACAGGATATCATCTCCTTCAACAGTAACTCCATCTCTCTGTGGAAATGAGTTGTTGGAACAATTAAGAGCTGTATGAGAGTGTACGATCTAGAAACGCTTCAGTGTTTTCTCCCATTGCTGGCATATTTGATGCTTTTGAAAAAATGTGCTTACGCCTTTTGTTCCTCCCCAGTCCGCTTTAAATTATATGGGAGTTAAAACTGCCCCTCTGTTCTTTTTGAGGATTTTTTTTTTTTTACAACACCTTGCTTTTTGGAATGACCGAGTGACTTCTAGACTTCTCTTTCTTATTGACCCAGTTGTAAGGTGTAGCAGGAAAGGACAGAAGGCCCCGGGGACTGCGTGCCAGGTGCTGGGGAGATGCGTTCCGACCGTGCAGTCTGTCCTCACAGCACCCCTGGAAGGGAGGTACCGCTCTCCCGACTTTTACAAATGAGGCAGTGAAGGTTGCAGGGCTGATAATGACAGAGTGTGTGTGACGCTCAGGTGATCTGACACAAAAGGCCAGCATCGGCCTTCTGGAACCTTCCTCTCCCTGTGTCCCCTACAGTTATAATTAGTCACTAAGCAATTGCAGTCTCGCTTAGGTCAGTATGTGCTCTCACGCCTGTATACAAAGTATGATGTGTGACAGACAGGACCGGCGACGTGGGCACTCTGCTCCCTCAATCCCAGACCCTCTCCTCTACAGAAAGACCTGACCTGAGCCGCGATCCTCTCCTGTAACGAAGCAGCCTCTAGACATCAGCGGCCAGGAGAGCCCTTCGGGGACCTTGCAGGACCGGGCGCAGCAGTGGGGCTGTGAGGCTGGGCTAGAACCCATGCCACACCAGTTAGGCAGAGCTCTCCCTCCTCGTGCTGATGCCGGGGGTTAGCCAGGGAAGGGTCTTCGGAAACGGTTCACTGGTGAGAACACAGAATAGGGGCTCCCATGCAGAAGCAGCTGCACTAGAGTTGCCTGTGGGACTGGAATCCACCTTCTGTCCCCTTCCGGCTCACCTTGCAGGTGGCAGAGACAGGCCCCGAACAGCAGCCTCTGGGGCTGGGGCCGGAGCACTCAGTGTCACAGGACTTGGGAAGAGTCCCAGGGTGGGATGTCTTCCCGGGAGACAGGTAGCGGGGGCTTTAAGCATTTGTGCAAACACCTGTGGGCAGGCGAGTCACAGCTGTGCATGTGTGAGCGCGCGTGTTCCAAAGAAGCTTCCACTCAGTGTCCTTTGCGTGTGAGAACCAGCGTCCCCTCTATGCTGGACTTTTCCGCTGAAATTGCCCTTATCCCCCCAACAAAACCTGCCTCTTCCAGCACTGGTTGGGGCATCCGTCCTGTGACCAGGGGGCAGGCAGACCTGCTCTCATACCTGGCGACCCCCAGCCTCAAGGGGAGACTAACGTCAGCCTGCAAGGACTCCGGTCCTCGAGGTTCCAGATGATGCTGGCGGAAGCCTCTGGGGGTGGCTTGTTCCCTACCAGCGGGAGATGGTAAAGCCCTGCCTTCCTGTGCTGCCCCGGGGAAGGGAGGAGGAGGGAAGGACATGCTGCAAACTCTGGACCCCATGGGAGACCGAGTGCCTTGTGGCCTGCAGCACCCTGACGGGGTCTGTGGGTCTGCGTGGGGGCCAGGGAGCACCGTGGAGGGGCGAGGAGCCCTCCTCCCCTCTTCCCCGGGAGCAGGTCTGCAGCGGCTCTGCTGGAGCAGCTGCTGGTCTCCTCCACCCCCCGACCTGTGCTCATTCTTTCAGCTCTTAGGACTCATCTGAAGGCCAAGGGACTTCCATTCTTTGAATTCCCGAAATGCAGTGGGCTGGGTGAGAGCCCCCTCTCCTGTACCACGCTGTGTTCCCGCTCTTTCTCCCTCCTGAGGAAAGTGGAAGAGAGCCTGGAAGGGACAAGCTCACAGGAAGTGGCGGTGTCCACCCCGGTTGTCCAGGGAAAGGATGACCTGGTGGACTGCCTTGCCCGCGGGGCCGCTGGGCTTCCAAAGTGGGCACCGGGGCCTCACATTGGCTTACAACACATGGTTTCCTAGGCAGGCAATGAGAGCAGGTTTTAAATCCTTGTCCATTTAAATCTCCTGTGTTACAATCAGTTGTTTTGTGATGGAGAAGGACTTAACCTCTGTGGTTTAGGTGGCTGGGGGGTGGGAGGGGACAGGCTGGCTGGGCCCCCCGCCCATGTGTCCAGCATCCAGCAGGAGACGCTCGCTGCACCAGCAAGAGCGCGGCTGGGGGTAGACTGAAGCCAGGGGTGGGGTTCCTCTTCAGCCCACCAGCAGGTCCTTCAGCTCCCCTGACAGCTCCAAGGAGGATCTCTGGCTTCTTGGCATCGAGGACTGTTGACAGGCTGGGTCTCTAGGCATATTCCTTTCTGGAAGACCACAAGGGGGAGGAGGGGCCCCCAGGGAGGGATGGGCTGGAGGGCGGCCAGGCCAGCGGAGCTCCCCCACTCCACAGGCTCTGAGCAGGGACGGGCGTGACCAGATGGGCAGGTTTCACTCCTTCCTCAGTGTTGAGGTGACTGAAGGAGAGAATGGAAGGGGAGAACCAAGCTGGCAGGCTGTGCCATGCTCCAGACTGGGAGGGGACAGTAGATTTGGGAGATAGTTGGAAGTGGAGTAGACAGAGTTTTAAAATTTGGCTTCTGCTTCCTTGTTTCTTTCGACCGCTCCTTCCTGTAAGAGTGTGCTCGTCTTCCTCTCTGCCCTTCCCTCCTGCACGTGCTGTTCCATCTAGTCCGGCTCTCCCCCCCTCTCCATTCCTGCCTCCTTGGACACCTATCCCCACCACGCCCCCACTGACCTCTGTTCATATTCTGCCCTGTCACATTCTGCCATTTTTTTTATTAAAATTTTTTTTAAAGATTTTATTCATTTATTTGACAGAGAGAGAGATCACAAGTAGGCAGAGAGGCAGGCAGAAAGAGAGGAGGAAACAGGCTCCCTGCAGAGCAGAGAGCCCAATGCAGGGCCCCATCCCAGGACCCTGAGATCATGACCTGAGCCGAAGGCAGCGGTTTAATCCACTGAGCCACCCAGGCGCCCACATTCTGCCATTTTATATGATGATAATGACTTCCGTTTAAATGTCACTGGAGTCTTCGGTCTTCCCACTGGAACGGGAGTGAGTGGCAGAGTCTTATCCGGTGTTTGACCTTCAAGGTCTTGCTGGGGTCCTGGCTGGAGGCCCATGTGCGGCCGTGACCGTAGGCTCAAGTGTGGAGGAGTAGAGCTGGGTGGTCAGGGGACTCTGGGGCTCCCGGCACCAGGGCACGTCGAGTGAGCAGCAGGCTCAGGAAGAAAGACCACGGCTGTGGATCCGATGTGTCATGTGGGCAGTGCTGCCTGGGGGACATGGGGTGGCAATGTTCATGGAGAGGCTGCTAGATGGTTCCGGCACGCAGGAGATCTGGGACTAGAGATCCAGATCTGGGAGCTCTCTGGCATCAGTGTGGGCTTGGAATGCACTGAGGACACTAAGAGAATATTCCCAGGGAGAGGATGTTTCTGGAACTACGGCAAGCGTCTTAGCCTATTTAACTGAGTTTCCCCGTGTGTCAGCTGACGATGCTACTGCTCGCCTCTAGCTCTTGCGACCGGTAGACACCTGTAAAAGCTGACGTCCGCCGGGAGCTCAGCCCAGTTATGAGCACACAGTATGCACGCAATGAGTGGAGGGGACCCATGGGACCCGTGGCGATGTCTAATGGACGGGGGAGGGTGTCTGAGAAGAAACAGAAAGGTAGGAGTGAGACTAGCAAAACCTCAGTTGCTTTTCTTTTTAATAATAATGTGAAAATGCGGCATAACCCTGAAGTTGTAGTTGTGGCATTCTCAACGTTAAGTCAAATTTAAGTATTTAGATTTTTTTCATTTTTTATTCTCTATTGTATTTCAAACAAGTGAAGATAAGAAAATTTTCAATGACATAATTTTGAAAAGTTCTGTGTAGCGTGTTAAGTTATAAAGGATGTTTACTCAGATCTGCTTTTTATTTAATTATATTTGCTTATCTTTAGTGCCAAGAGTAATGTTTCACATCGAACTTTCCACTTATGACTGCTGATGGCTGGTAGTATTTTATTCAATTAAAAATCAGCTTGAGGGGGCACCTGGGTGGCTCAGTGGGTTAAGCCTCTGCCTTCCACTCAGGTCATGATCCCAGGGTCCTGGGACTGAGCCCCGCATCAGGCTCTCTGCTCGGCAGGGAGCCTGCTTCCCTCTCTTTCTCTGCCTGCCTCTCTGCCTACTTGTGATCTCTGTCAAATAAATAAATAAAATCTTAAAAAATAATCAACTTAAGAACTTCTCAAACTCAACACACACAAAACAGATAATCATATCAAAAAATGGGCAGAAGATATGAACAGACACTTCTCCAATGAAGACATACAAATGGCTATCAGACACATGAAAAAATGTTCATCATCACTAGCCATCAGGGAGATTCAAATTAAAACAACATTGAGATACCACCTAACACCAGTTAGAATGGCCAAAATTAGCAAGACAGGAAACAACGTGTGTTGGAGAGGATGTGGAGAAAGGGGAGCCCTCTTACACTGTTGGTGGGAATGCAAGTTAGTGCAGCCACTTTGGAGAACAGTGTGGAGATTCCTGAAGAAATTAAAAATAGAGCTTCCCTATGACCCTGCAATTGCACTGCTGGGTATTTACCCCAAAGATACAGATGTAGTGAAAAGAAGGGCCATTTGTACCCCAATGTTTATTGCAGCAATGGCTACGGTCGCCAAACTGTGGAAAGAACCAAGATGCCCTTCAACGGATGAATGGATAAGGAAGATGTGGTCCATATACACAATGGAGTATTATGCCTCCATCAGAAAGGACGAATACCCAACTTTTGTAGCAACATGGACGGGACTGGAAGAAATTATGCTGAGCGAAATAAGTCAAGCAGAGAGAGTCAAGTATCATATGGTCTCACTTATTTGTGGAGCATAACAAATAACATGGAGGACATGGGGAGATGGAGAGGAGAGGGAGTTGAGGGAAACTGGAAGGGGAGATGAACCATGAGAGACTATGGACTCTGAAAAACAACCAGAGGGTTATGAAGGGGCGGCAGGGGGGTGGGGGGGGTGTGGGAGGTTGAGGAACCAGGTGGTGGGTAATAGGGAGGGCACGTACTGCATGGAGCACTGGGTGTGATGCCAAAACAATGAACACTGTTATGCTGTAAATAAACAAATAAAAATAAATATTAAAAAAAAATAATAATCAACTTGTGTAGAAGAGGAGTTTGAGAATTAATTCCTACTGCTGAAAGTTTATAGTAGAAAATAATGGTTTTAGAAGCTTTATCAGGTTGAAATGTATTTTCTCAGTTAATGGCTTGCCCAAGAAGTGATTTTCAGTTTTCTCTAAAGATAGGTAACAAGTGTAAGTGAGAGGTACAAATGCTCTGAAAACGTCCTCCTCCATCTGCGTGATTTTAAATCACTGGGTTGTGAAATTCTTCCGTCAGAAAAATTGATTAGACTTGTTAGGTCCTACTACAAAATTATTCCTGTCATTCATGTATTAAAAATATTCTTTCCATCATGCACTTTCCCTGGTAGCCTTGTCCGTTTACCCTTGCATGTCGGACATTGTGTTTGACATTATCACGCAGTTGGGGCAGCTGAGCGCGCTGGGCTGGGCACCTCACACTCCCGAAGAAAGGTCTGACCCTCTATTAATGAAAGAAAATTAACGCAACGAGAGACCGACCACGTTTCAAATACCACATGGGAAGTGAGTAATAAACAGAGTGCCTAGTGGTGTGCGATTGTGGGCACAGACGTGACCATCCTCTTTCACAGCCGGGACCAGTGGAATTGGGATGAGTTTTGTTCAAGACAGTTTGACCAGAAGCACAGGAAACACGGAATCCGTGGAGGCCCTAACTCTACATCCGGAACCGTCCAGTGACAGTGAGAGATTTGGGCACGGACTTGTGTTCAGGCCGCGCGCTCTGGGTGTTGTGTCCATTCGGGACAACGGAGAAGCCGGCTGCTTGCTCAGCAGTACGGGATCATCACACAAACCGCAGAGCCATGCGAGGAGACGCTGGGTAGCCAGTGAAACCCACATCCCAGAGGAAGGTGACTGCTCGTGAAGATGGAAAGTGTGTCTGAGGGACAAAGGCAGAATACGGAATAGGTCTGGGATATGCATAGAAATATAGCTTCCTGCATACAGAGATGATCTCTCAGGATGAAATCCTAGTTATTTTTGGTTGTAAAACAGCAAGAATCTGTTATTTCTCATGACTCTGTAGCTTGACGAGGCTTCGCTGGTGGTTGGGTAGGGATTCCTGTGCTCCTGGGTTCCCCTCACTGTGCTCTGTTTCTCTGGAGGTCGGGCTAGGCTGGGAGGTCCGGGAAGTCTTCGCTCCCAGGTCTGGTTCTCAGTTTCCCTCCAGTGTAGCCGATCCATGCGGCTAGCTACGGCTTCCCACAGCAAGGAGGTCTGGGGTAGTGGGGCTTTTCCCATGGCAGCCGGCTTCTCCTCAGAGATGAGGCAGAAACCACCAGATCTTCAAAGCCTCCACTGAAAGCCGACGTTACCTTACCTCTGCCCTTTCCATTGGTCAAGAGGAATCTCGAGGCCAACTTTGAGAGGAGGGTGGAGCATGGGCGCTTTTGGGGAGAAAAGGAATGATTGCAGCCATCTTTGGGTAACAAAGGCAGCAGAGACTCGGAGTTTAAAAGCAGTTTTCTGGAGGTGGTGTGATTATTGTACATTTATAGATGTATAATATAGATTATTATGTAATAATCTATAATAATATAGATAATATAAAATATAGGTTATTATAAATATAATCTATAATAATATAGATTATTACACATCTATATATATCTATACTTTTTCTCTCCTTCATACTTACACTGAATTTTTACTTTGTCATCAAAAACAAAAAACAAAAATGCTTACTACACCAAATTATAGGTGCATGGATAAGGCATTATAATAGGGTTTGAATCACAACCTTGTTATGTACTTTATTTGGGCCAGTTATTTATGTTTGCGAAGTCACCATTACTTAACATGCTAACTGGGGATCTTAATATGACCTTATGGTATTTACCCAAAGGATACAAAAATACAGATTTGAAGGGATGCATGTATCCCAATGTTTACAGCAGCATTATCAACAATAGCCAAACTATGGAAAGAGCCTAAATGTTCATTGAGGATGAATGGATAAAGATCTAGGGTGTGAGAGTATGTGTGTGTGTGTGTGTGTGTGTGTGTGTGTTTTATGCGGCCATCAAAAAATGAAACCTTACCATTTGCAATGACATGGACGGAACTAGACAGTATTATGCTAAGTGAAATAAGTCAGTCAGAAAAAGATAATTGTCATATGATCTCACTCATATGTGGAACTTAAGAATAAAACAGATGAACTTATGGGAAGGGGGGGAAGAGAGAGAGGGAAACAAACCACAAGAGACTCATGAGAACAAACTGAGGGTTGACGGAGGGTGGTGGTTGGGGGATGGGATAAACGGGTGAAGGGCATTAAGGAGGGCACTTATGATGAGCATGGGTGTTGTATGTAAGTGATGAGTCCCTGAATTCTACTCCTGAAGCCAACATTGTACTGTGTGTTAACTAGCTAGAATTTAAATAAAAATTTGAAAGGAAAAAGAAGAGACGTTATGAGAAGTAAAATGAAGTCTATATAGTGACCAGTAGGTGCCCACCTAGAAAGTGCCCAGTAAATGATATTTCCTTTTCTTCTCTGTGTGAATCTTAGTTTTGATATGCAACTGGCATGGCATCACCATGTTCATATTTTTTTTCTGAGCTTTGTGATTTTCACATTGTTTTATTCCTATCAGTAATACAAACTCAGATTTCTTTGCTCAAATGGAAGAAAAATTCTTTGCTCATGTAGTATTTCTTGACTGGAAAGGAATCCTAGAATGTCCAGTTTCCATCATTAATTGCAATTTATTCAGGTCTGCAGACCGGTCCAGAGAAGCAAGGTGTTCTCTTACATGCGATAACTGCGAAATGTTGGGCAGCCCAGCACACAGTGGGAATTTTGTATGGGTGTCCTGCGAAGGGAGCCCAGTTCCGGGATGCTGAAGATCCAGGATTCTTCTTCTTCTTTTTTTTTCTTAATTTTATTTATTTATTTATTTGAGGGAGAGCGAGAAGGAGTGAGAGAACATGAGTTGGGGGAGAGGCAGGGGCAAGGGAGAAGCAGACTCTCCACGAGCAGGGAGACAGATGCTGGCCTCAGATCCTAGAACTCCAGGATCATGACCTGAGCCAAAGGCAGGCGCCCAACCAACTGAGCCACACAGATGCCCCCGGATCCTTTCTTTTGTTTTATAGCTAAATAGGTGTGGTTTTAAGAATGCCATTTTCCGTTTTATCTTTGAAATATTTAAGATGGGAGAGATTGGATGAAGGTGATTTCTAAAGCTTCTTTCAGCTTTAAAATATTGATTCTACCAGTTTAAGCTCATGTCAGGAAGACTAGATGAGGTGTATACCAGCTCTGCTTCTTCTGATCAAGAGCTGAAGGCTAATGCTTGTCAAGGGAACTGGCATCATTTAATGGATGGGGTAGCAATGGGGCGTTGGACACTCAGTCTTTATTTTAAATATTACCACTGACCTGTAGGTCGATGCTTGGGAAATTAAATTCTGTCGGTGTGCTTTCTTCCCTTATGGATCTGAGAGCAATCTTCCTTCTTACCTCAAGAGGTTGTTATGAGATGAATGTACCCAAAGAATGACAGTTCCCAAAAATATGATGAGATTTCTAATGGCCAGGAGATGATATTTTACCATGAATGAGGACTCCCCTGGACAAGAACCAAAAATTACATCCATAAAGGTGAATCAATGCTCACTACACGGACCTAGAAAGACCAGAACAGTGCTAGTTTCCACAGGGTCTCTGGCTCTTGTATGCATCTTTTCACTGAGATCACTCCGAACTTCTACATGGAAACAAACATTTTGGGGGGTCTCTGGGATGGAACAATGTTGGAAAGGCTGCTAACAAGTTCTCTCCTTGGGAACTACTCTCATGTCATAAACTGACAACTTTTGAGGCATAAGATATTAACGTCAAATCATAGTTTATGGTTTTTTACAAGTTGAACAATCAGTTAATGCAAGATATAAATAATGATGCTGGTAATAGTAAATGGAAATCAGTCAGTGACCCCATCTACCTACCTCTGCAATGGGATACAATTTCATGCCCAGCAGACAGGTAAAAATGAATGATGATATCCAGTTCTGGTACGTTGGAGGAGCAGAAGAATTCCTTTCCACACTAGTGATAGGTGTGTAAATTGGTGTATACAGTTTCCAAACAAACTGTGTGGAAGAAACATGCATCTGTTGATCCAGCAATTCTAGATCTGGGCATCCTAGAGAAACCTTCTGCTTGCACAGAGAGGCATGTATCAGTATGTCTACAGCAGCATCACTCAACCCTGGAGAACCCTGGAAACACTTCACCAGCAACCAACTGGACAAATAAATTCTGGTATGTTCAGACAGCAGTGAAATGAACTATAGGTACACATCTCAACAGGAAGGAATCTCACAGAATTATAGTATTAGTTTGCTAAGCTCACCCCATCAAAGTACTGTTGGCTGGGCAGCTTACACTACAGAATTTTATTGTCTCACAGTTCTGGAGGCCAGATGTCCAAAATCAAGGTTCTGGTGGATGGTTCCTTCTGAGGCAGTGAAGGAAGGACCTGTCCCAAGCCCCTCTCCTTAGCTTGTGGACAGCCATGTTCTCCCTCTGACTCTTCCCATTGTCTTTCCTCCACATATGTCCCTGTGTCCAAATTTACCTTTTCCATAAAGACATTAGTCATATTGGATTAGGGTTCATTTTAACATCCTCATTTTAACTTGCTTACCTCTGTGAAGACACTGTCTCCAAAAAAGGTCGCATTTTTAGGGACTGAGGGTTAGGGTTTCAACTGCTGAATTTTTACCTCTTATTTCAACCCATAATAATTCATTCTGTATATTTTATAATCAGGTTATGAATTTTTATTTGTACTTATTTAATCAAAATATGTGTGTACACCTATCCATCATGCTAAGGAGGACATCCATGGCTTTCGAAAGACACTTAGCAAGGTCTATGACCTTCAAAAAGTTCAGAAACTCCTGCAAATTGAAAGCGGAACTTCTACTACTATTACTTTTACTGCTACCAGCAACATGACGACCACCACGACCGTCACAGTGCTGCTCTCACTGCTGAAAGTAGAACCAGGGTGGGTTGTTAAATGTTAGGAAGCTCGTAAGAAAAGCAGGCAGAATCTTTTTTGTAGGGCACTGAACAAGTAGAAAGCTCATCTTTGAAATGGTTTATATGTATCACCACGGGAAGTTATTTGAATAAATCATCTCATCACCTTCCTGTCTTTAAGAAGGATTAGAGTCAGAGCATCTCAGAAATATAGTCGTCCAGTTTCCATGAGAAATCTCCTCATAGGTCTTCATTTATCACCTCACGTTGTTTCCCAAGTGTGCGCTTTTGAACGCAGGAGGTGTTTAAGATGATCCCAGGGTGAGCTCGTGGTTCACACCTTCCTACCAAATCCTTGCCCTCAGGGGCCTGTCGTAGGGGCCATTCCTTGCAGCTGTGGCAAGGGAGCAGCAATCCGGGAGAGTAATCTCGCCATGTGCCACTGTGCTTGCTCTGGGGCTGAGCTTTCACAGGTGGGAAGGGCCCTACTCGGTGCAGCCTCTGCCTGTCAGCAGTACCAAGCTGAGGGCTCTTTACTTTGGGACCTTATAAAAAAGGCAACAAAGGTTTGCTGAGAATGACTAAGCTCATATCCTAAAGGAGGAGCCATCTAACTTTATTATGTATTAACTTAATATATGAAGCAAGCACTCTAGGGATCCTCACGGTGCTCTGATGTAGATGGGGTATCCCTGTCCTCATTGCCATAAACTGGGGCTGAAGTCAATACCGTGGAGTGGGGGTGGGTCACCGAATGTGCAGCTCTGGAGGGCATGGTGTGGGGGCCCTGGGAAAGGAGGAAAAGCCACAGAGCTTCCAAGGCCCATGGGTCGGAGCTGAATGTTCCCAAGGCCCATATATGGCATTACATGGAAGTGTGTGTCATGTGTCTCTTATGGACGTAGCTACATGAAGTGCGCTTAGCAGTTACAAGTTGTTTTAATTGTCGGCACAAAGTCCTCTGGAAGATTCTAGGCCCTTTATTTCATATGTATCAAATGGAAGTGAACTCGATTCCATTAATTAGGACCAAGAACCTACATTTGAAGCTGTGCTGGTAGCCACACGAGGAGAACTCAATCTCGTGGGGGAGAGCTTGGTCAAGATGTCGGGGATCCGAGTGGAGAGCCCACAGAGGCAGCACCAGTACCCTTGCTCAGCGTCCTCTGCCCTTGGTCACAGAGGATGGTGTCGGCCCACACAGATATCGGGGAGTGTGAAGAAACTGGGAGGGAATAAAGGGAGAGCCCAGGAGGAAGGGGTGTAGCCCCGCTTCCCTAGTTTGCTTTACATTTAATCATCTCTCAGCTTTATCTATGCAGATGGCTCTTTAAATTCTTGTTAAATTCATGGAAAGTTCCAGTGCCCTTGTTAAATTCATGGAAAGTCGCTAGTTTTTAAATCATGCGCTTTCTCACGCAATGTAGTTAACGAATAAATGCACTTGCTTTGTGGGTGCAGAAGTTGTATTTCAGGCAAGAAAGTTCCTTCTCAGCTATGGAGGAGAAGAAAAATTTAAGAAGTTTTGTTGAAAAAATGAAGGAATTGTATTCTTTGTTTGAAGCCAAAGGAGAAAACTGAATGTTTTAAACATATGCAATACTGAAAAGCACTGTATTTTAAATTAGGTCGGTATGATTTGTCACTAATCTGGAGTAGACTAAATTCTGAGCGGCTCCCTGCTGCTGACTGCGTTTAGTTCAGGATTTACTACCTTTTATTATCCTCGGAGAGTAGGAAGTCTGGATAAATTACCTATAGACCCTAGCCCTCTGACTTCTAGCTGTTTTGCTTCCTTACAATTGCTGATAGAAGAAAGACAAACACATTAGTTGGACGTCTTACATTGCTTGGAAGGTGTGTTTCGTTCACCGAATGCAGGTACAGCGGGCGTTGATCTCACGGTGCTGCTTCCCCGTGAACTTGAGTGGGTTCCATGTTTGTACTTGTCAAGCCTGGCAACTTGGGCGTCACAGAGGAGGTGGTCATTACATGTTCCTGACCAGCTGACTACCTGACTTACTTAAAGAAAAGTCAATCGGTTGGTGGCTTTGGTTAAATAGACTTTTAGAGGCGGCGTAACTGGGGCTTTATGTAAACAAGGATAATGATTCATGGAGTGAGTCTCGGTGCGGGGACAGCTTCTGCTGGCAGAAGGGAAATGTTTTTACAGGGTGTTTTGAGGAAGGCCAGGAAGACAAGCCCATGCCTGAACTCCTGTGGTTCTTTCTATGACTTGAGAATCCTTTCTTAGTATTAATACAAATGCATCTAAGTGGTAAACAGCTTTGCATTGCCAGTAGGAACACCTTTATGTGAATTAGTTGTCAAATCCTTTCTTTCTTTCTTTTTTTAAATTTTCCGTTTCTGGAAATGGAAATACCATTATTCTGGTGGGAACACAACATGGGATCTGCCTTCTTAACAGATTTTTAATACAGTATTGTTGACTATAGGCACTGTGGTGGTTAGCGGGTTCCTAGGCTCTTCCATCAGTCTAACTGAAACTTCGGGCCTGTTGACTGGGACTCCCCAGTCCCCACTGCCCCCGGCCCCTGGCCACTCCCAATCTACTCTCTGACTCTGCTTTAGATACTCATATAAGTGGAATCATGTTTCATCAAAAGTTAAGACTGGAACTGCCATAGATCCAGTAGGTCCACACCTGGGTATTCCTCCCAAGGAACGGAAATCAGGACACTGAGATGTTAGCACTCCTGTGTTCACTGTAGCACTAGTCACAAGCTAAGATATGGGAATAACCTAAAGATCACGGCGGATGAGTGGGTAGAGAGAATGTTGTGTGCATGTACAGTGGGGTACTACTCAGCTTGAAGACCCTCGGTTTATGACCAGCACCCAGGCTGATGAGCCCTGGGCACCCAGTCTAGAGGAGTGCACCCCCAGCCCTGTGACACTCTAAGGACCCCTCGCCTTGCTGAGCCGGTTGTGAGCTGGTGTGCTCACGTGTTTTATTTTCTTCCATCTTTATCATCTACCTCTGTCCACTGGAACCCCACGGGAACTGTGTGTCTAGTTGTTGTCTGGGTCTCCAGTGCCCAGCACAGGGCTGACCCCATGGACACAAAATCCACATTGTCCAAAGGATTCATCATTCCATTAGCTGAGCCGCAGAGCCTCTCAGGGTAAGGGAGGGACCTGCTTGATTTGCCCGGATGAGATAGGACTGGGAGGCAGGACATTCTGGCCAGGGTGCCTTGACCTTGGCCTTGAGTGTGACAGTGATTTCCCCTGCAAAGGCAGCCCCCAGAAGATGGTCGCTCCTCTACCTTCCCACCGACTCCTCTGTGGCTGCCTCAGCTGAGTTCCTGTCTTCGCCCTAGAGAAATGATGCCTGCCTTGGCCCATTTCTTCTAATGGAAACTCCTTAATAGCCCTGAGTTTCGTGAGTAACCGTCTCCACGGGACCTCTCCCTAAGAAATGAAACCGAGTGCTTGAAAGAGGGAGCTGTGTTGCTTGTTGGCCCTGCAGTGAGACGGAAGCTGTGGAGGGGAAGAGCCACAAGCTTGAGCGGGAAACCTTCTGGAGATGAAATCCTTACACCCTTGGTCTGAACGTAATGCCCACCAATCGAGATGAAAACCCATGACATGAGGAAAATTTGCAGTGAATCTTTTTTTTTTTTTTTACTATTAAAACAATGGTTTCAGCTTTCTGTTTCCGTAAAAGTGTCCAGATGAGAAGAGAGACTTAAAAAAGTATATTCGCACTTACCATGTTTGAACTGTCCTGCCCCCTACAACTGTTGGTGCAGATTTTCCATGGATAAGGAAATCTCTGTGATTTTGTTTTTCTATTATTTTTTAATTTTTTACAAAGATTTTATTTTTAATGTCTACATGCGACGTGGGGCTTGAACTCCCAACCTCGAGATCTAGAGTCGCACGTGCCACCGACTGCACCAGGGAGGCGCCCCATCCAGGATGTTAGTCTCCGTGAAAAGTAGCATTTGGGGTGTCGCTCCTTGGGGCAGCGAGACAATACACTCGTGGGAGTTAACGCTCATGGCCCCGGCACAGAGTTCGTGAGACCTCGTCAGCACGGGCAGCCGAACCACGGCTTTGCTTTATCCCACGCGCCTGCGAGCTCGGTGTTGGAACCCAGACCGTGTTTCTAGGTTAGCACGCTCTGAGGCCAGAATTTATTGTTGACCTTGCGGACACTGCTGACCTCCCAGCAGCCCAGTGGTGGCTCTGCAGTTATCGCCCCCACGTGAGCAGACAGCCGCACGCTGGGGTTCACTGTCACAGCGCGTGCTCTTCGGAGCTTCCTGGAGCGGGTGGGAGGCAAGAGCCAGGAATATTTATGCAGCTTCTTGATTGATTCTTTTACATTTGTTCTCAAGTGACAATTCTAGCGATCTGCTGAGACAGGCACATATCTATTTAAGGGAACACCTTATTTTAGAAATGTTATTTTTTTTTTTTTCCTAAAAGGGTAAGAAACTTTAGAGACTTTATTTTATTTATTTATTTATTTTTTGTTCCTAGAGAACTTTGTCGACTTGGTGACAGGTTGGCAGAGAGGAAAGTTTCAGTGAGCACGGTAAGCGTCATTGGGCTGGGTTTGGAAGGGCTCTGGGAATCGTTCGCACCAGCTCTGGAGGAAGAGGTGCGCAGGGAAGTGGGGTGACTGGGCAGTGGCAGAAGATGAGGCAGTATTTCCTGACCCCAGGGCTGCTCTGATTCTCCCTCCTTCGTTTTCTAAATCATAGACTCATCATTCCCTACCACCGTTCTGCACTGCGCCCTCCTTCAGAGACTTTTAATGTTGGTTAAACCTGGGCTACGGGTTCTGGAACCGGGTCTGAGCACTTCTAGGGTCTCCAGGAATTTGCTTCATGTACCGTGGAGGCATTAATATTGTGCGAAATACACGGGTCATCAGACAAGCTCTTGCCAGGTCTAGGGTATAGTATTGCTTAGGGTCTCTCAGAGGAAGCTGTGACCCGAAGTAACTTAAGGATCCCTAAAGTAGACAGAAGTAGATGAGCTCTGGTGTTTTTATTCATTCCTTCAAGTAGCTTTTTTATTAATACTGACCACGCGTCTGGCTCTGTGCTGTTTAACTGGTTCCCGTTAGTTCTGGTATAAGAGTTGTGTCGCCTTGAGCTTCTCTCTATTATTGAGTTTCTCTCTGTTATTGAGTTTCTCTCTATTATTGTGTTTCTCTCTATTACTCCCACTTGTAGTCCGTCTACTGGAGGCGGAACACTTTATTTCATCTCACTGAAACACCTTTAGGAACAGGTACTGTTGCAAACCTCCTGGTCTTCTGGGTATGCACCCAGATGGAAAGTGCTAGAAAAGCCAGGAGGAAGGGGCCATGCAACCCCTGGCACCTTCAGTCATCGGACACGTGGTTGGCTCACCATCAGTCCCTCTCCTAATCTTCCGCAGACGTTACCCAGTGCGTCACGGTGAATGGGAACCAAAGCACACAGGAGCCTTGTGATGGTGGGCTTAGGTCTTTGTCTCAGGAAAGGACACTGAAGTCAGAGCCTTGTCCTGGAGGCCTGGCTGATCATGTCACATGTGCATATGGCTTCTGAATGGTTGGTATTTACAAGATATTAGGTAATTTTGCAGCTACCAGATCTGTAGTTCCTTTTAGATCCTTCTGGCCTGAATTCAGACGGATGAATCAGAGTTATGCGGCGTTTGGTCTTGGCATCAGTTTCTTTGCCATCTCAAAAATCCATTTAAAAGTTTTTTTTTAATCTAAATTTCTCTAGAAATTAAATCTATAGGAGTATATTTGAGGTTATAAGGGAGCATATAAAAGACAAAGTACTTCTGTTCCTAAGAGCCCTAAATATTTATTAAGGACCTACTATGTATTGGGGTCACACTGGTGAAGAAGACAAACTTTCTGCCCTGACTCTACTTTTAGAGGGGAAGATGGATAGAAAAAATGTAAAAAATACATAAATAAGGTAATAACAATAGTAATAAAATAATATAACATACTTTTAGATAATGGTAAGTAGAAATCAGTCAGAGTTCTTCGTAGCAGACAGCACAAACTGGTCAGCTGAAATCAAAAAGACATTTTGAAAGTGTGTCAGGCTGCTCCTGGAATCCACCAGAAGGCTTGTAAGGAGTAAGGAGAGGCAAGGTACCGCCAAGGCCCTGAAATGGGAACACGGGCCTCCCCTCTCACCCGTCCACACCGCACTGCGAGGCTGGAAGCTGCTGCTCGATTCTCAAATCCCCCCTCAACCTCTGGCCCTTCAGCTGTGGGCAGTCCCTCACAGGTCAGGGTCCCAGGTGGACTGAGGTCATGGGTGAATGCTCCAGCTCCTGGTGGACGGGAGAGAGAACCTCTCCCTTTCCACACCTTCAACTTTGCAATAAACAGGCACCTTGTGATCTCTCCACAGTAGGAAGGGGTACTTGGAGATGTCAGGTAATGGCTTAGACAGTAACTGGGGGAGGTTGCTGGGGGCCCTCCTGAGTGTGTAACATTTGAGCTGAGATCCCTGTGATGAGAGGAGGCAGCAAGTTGGTCCAGGAGGGAACATTCTAGCCAGAATGTCCAGAGACAGAAAGGAGCCCAGCAGAGAAACAGACAGAGGGAAGCAGGGGAGAGCTGGCGGGAAGAGGAGGGCGGGAAGGGTAAGGTCAGGGCTTGCAATGTCTCCTTGTGCAGGACCTTGCAGATCCCAGCAAGAGGTTTAGCTTTTACTCTTTTTTTGTGGTGGAAACCATCGCAGGTTGAGATGCTACTCTGTTTATGAGGGAAACAGTAACCAAAGGATGCTGTGAACCACGTAGTGGCTTGTACGTTGACCACGCCGTTGCAGCTGTCCCGGTGAACAATGAGGCAGCTTGGAGCAGGTGGAAATAGTGCAGAGGGAAAGACGTCAGCTTGTGGGAGAAGCAGACATGGCAGGGGTTGGAGGTGGCCTAAGGTGACAATCAGTCGTTGAGTTTTAGCTGCGCTGAATTTAAAACAATTCTTACCTTCTCAAGGGGAAATGTTAAGGATCTGGATCTCAGGTAAGAAGACTGGCAATTCCAGTTTGCGAGTCCTAGCTGAGTAAATGGTGCTTAAAGCCACAGACCAGGACATCACCGAGAAGAGCGTGTAGATGGAGAAGAGGGATGAGGGAAGTGCACCAGGAGAGGAGGGTCTCCGGGGGTCCAAGAAGGAGGTGCTGGCAGGTGGGGTTGGCAGGTGAGTGTGCAGTCGTGCAAGCCTGGAGAAGTACGTTTGTGCTGGGCAGTTGCAGCACCACTTTTCAAATCAGGAATTTGGTTTGGTTTACATTATTTCAAACAGGCATTGTGGAAACAGTCTGCAGTTTTTGTCTGACAAAGTTATTTTCCTTCAGTGAACTTTATTTATTTATATTTATATTACATTTGGGTCCACAAAAGGATTTGAGGCAATTTGGTATAAAGAGATATTAGAGGAGAACCATTAAAATATAAAATGAAACTGATGTAGAAAGCAGAGGAAGGTAAATACTGCCTGTGCTAATGTTCCACATTGCGGCTTACCGTGACTATTACACTTAACTCAATCTCCCAGCAGCCACCATCAAAAGGAACAGGTTGGGTTATATAACTCTCTTCAGATGTTAGGAAGAATGCCTAAATTTAAGGCAGACAAATTATTTCCAAATGTTGCTAAAAGTAAGTTGGTTTTGAGTCTTCTCATACATAGTGGTAAAACATGTGCCCATCATTATTTTATTCTCACCCAAGCTCTGTGAGGTAGATTTCACGCTCATTTCCATTTCATCGCTGAGGCTGGGAGAGCATAGGCCAGCAAGATCACAGAGCTGAGCAGTGGTGGAGCTGGGTTTTGAACTTAGTTCGGTCGGTGCCGGCATTTGCGTGCTTAGCCACCAGGCCATCTGGCTACCGTATGTGGACGAGTGTCTTCTACGGCCGCGCTGCTGTCCTGCCACCGTGACGCTCCATCACCATGCTATACCACCGTCTTCAGGACCGACTGCTCTCCTTGAACCTTTTTTTTTTTTTAAAGATTTTATTTATTTATTTGACAGACAGAGATCACAAGTATGCAGAGAGGCAGACAGAGAAGCAGGCAGAGGACGGCGGGGGCTGGGAGCAGGCTCCCTGCTGAGCAGAGAGCCTGATGCGGGGTTCGATCCCAGGACCCTGAGATCATGACCTGAGCCGAAGGCAGAGGCTTAACCCACTGAGTCACCCAGGTGCTCCTCTCCCTGAACCTTTACTTTCAGTTGCCAGCTGGATGTCTTCAATTAAATGATTATCTCAAATTGAACTTCTCCCAAACTTGTACCCTTTAGTTCTTCAGATCTGTTCTTGTATTCTTGGGTCATGGTCCCATGTACTGGAAAGTCATCATTGCTTCCTTTCATCAATAAAGGTGCACGAGGAAGGTGAATTACTAGGTGAAATCACCACACTTCCTCACTACACAATGAATCGGTGTTTGCTTGTTGAACAAATACAATGACTACACACTTGGTTGTATGTAATTGTAGCCTAGTACGAGGCATGGAGAGAATAAGTGGAAAACGAGGCTGGAAGCGATGGGTGGGTTCGACGGTGAAGGTGCCTGGTGGTACACTTCCACCCGCTTCCCCACTCCCTTTACCCACCACTACTTACCTTTCCGATCTCAGTGTAGACATTCCTGTCCCTGGAGTGACAGTTTTCTCACTTCCTCTTGGAAGCCCCTCTGACTACCTCAGACCCATCCCTGCCTTGTTGGGCTTGGAGTCTCTCCTGTGTTCCCTTCGCACTCAGTGCTTCCCTACCACAGTGCTCGTCGCTCAGTCATGCCAGCGCATGTCTTTTTCTTGTCTTCCTAAATGAGAGCAAATGCTCCTTGAGGAAGGATGTCTGGTGGTTAATGCTGTCAACGGGCGTGTCAGCTGGCATTGTCCCATCACACCCTCCTCCTGTAGTCTGGACTTCCTCAGCATGGCGGCTTGGTTCCGAGGGCAGGAGCCCTGGCGGAGCAGGGAGAGTGATCACAGGAGCTGTTTTGCCCTTTGTGACCTTGCCTTGGAAGGCATGGTGTGCCACTTCGCTGTGCTCTAGTAGCGGAGACAGTGACTAAATTCTTCCCAGTTCACGGGGAGGGGACATAGACCCCACCTCTTGACGTGGCTGGGACAAGGTCACAGGTCATACCTTAAGAAGAGAGCAGGAAATGGGACACATTTTTGTGGTTCCTTTGAAGGCACAAGCTGTCCCCCCAGCAGAGGTTCAACAGGGTGTGACTGCAGTAGACAGGTGCAGGCGAACTTGCGGTGCTCTCGGGACAGCGAACACGAGGGTAGACTCGAGCGTTAAGTGGGAGGACAGGAACTAGGGCCACACACAAGGGTCCTTGGAGGAGTTTGGCAGGAAAGAGGAGAGAGATGGGACCACGTGCCAATTATAGAATGTTTTTACATAGGTGTATTTCATAATTTTTTTAGTGTGTCCACTGGGTTACCCGTTGCTGGTATGGTTTTGGTCAATGGATATTCCTGAGACCATTAAAAAAGTAAAAATTCTGGGCTTTTAAGAATTCCTATCTTTTTTTTTTTTTTAAAGATTTTATTTATTTATTTGACAGAGAGAGACACGGCAGGAGAGGGAACACAAGCAGGGGGAGTGGGAGAGGGAGAAGCAGGCTTCCCGTGGAGCAGAAAGCCCAATGCAGGACTTGATCCCAGGACCCTGGGATCATAACCTGAGCCGAAGGCAGACATGTGACGACTGAGCCATCCAGGCGCACCAGGAATTCCTATTACTACTAAATGCTTCCCCCAGATTCGATAAATTGGTGAAATTTTGTGATGTGAAGTTTCTTTTTAGGTTATCTGCTGGCTGTCTTTGACAGCAGGAACCAAAAAGAGCTAAACCTCTTAAGCCCAACTGCTGACTGGTTTTGTGTTTCGTCGAGCTGGCTGGTTACTCAGAGAATAACAATAAACTGCTCTGGAGCAAGGCAGATCAGACTGCTGTGGGATTTATAACGTATCTTTCATGTCAAGTGTTAGAGGGTGGAGGAGGGTCCATAATGTGTCCTCCGGGCTGAGAAGACACTTTCACACAGAAAAACAGAGCCAAGCCATTGCGTACCATTTACACCGTTGTGTCCAGGGCAACTTACCAGCAGGGGCAATGGGGCTGGCAGAGGAGATGATTATCCAGACCACTATACACCTGGCCCTATTCTCTGCCCCTTTCGGGCCTTAATCCCCAGCTTTTCTCGATCGAGGGGCACGGGGAGGTCACAGCGTCGTCATCTAGGGTAGTGCCATCTGTGCGCCAGAGGGGAGCACAAGACGGAAGGCGGAAGATGGAGTGTCTTGCCAGCACTGGTTCACCAAGTTAGCGGGATTCATAAACACCCTTGAGCAAATGTTTACTTTGTGGCTAATTTAAGGCAGTGTGCTGAGGTTTTTACCCACCCAGGAGACTTTGTGGATAGTTTTGTATCTTAAAAGTGACCACACTGGGGTGGCTGGGTGGCTCAGTCAGTTACTCAGGTCATGATCTCCAGGTCCTGGGATCAAGCCCCTTGGCTCCCTGCTCAGCAGGAAATCTGCTTCCTTCTCTCCCTCTCCCTCTGCCCCTCCTCCCTTCTCCCTACTCCCTCTCTCTCAAATAAATAAATAAAAATCTTTTTTTTTTTAAGTGACCACATTTCCTACCTAAGTTGGTGCTCTTTGACATGGCAAGTGAGGGGCTGAAGGAGGTTGCTTTTTCTGACAATCTAAGGGCCCAATCCTTGCCCCATACCCCGCTGTCAGCCACTCTTTGACCGTAAGGTGTTCCCTGGGGACACTCTCTGGGCCTGTGTGTTGCCCATTCCTTTCCTGTCCTTCTCACTTGGCCAAATAAACTCCTGCAAGACACGGTCCCAGTGTTGCTTCCCGTTTGCAGGGCTGATGTTTCTTCCTCTGCACTCTCACTGGAGCTGTGGGAGTTTTTGCATGTTTGCTGTGATCTCTGGGCTCATTTGCTGTTACTATTAGACTGTGAAGTCATTAGGATGGAATCCTACTTTATTTGTCTTTGTTTCTCCACTGCCTAGCATGGTGCCTGGCATGGACCAGTAGGTATTCAACACATCTTGTTGTACACATAAAGACCATATTAATTATGTTCAAAACATTTGGTGCATTAAATTGTAATTTTGGATAATTGGTAATCGGAGGTTGATAACCAATTCTCGGCATTCAGAATATTTTATTTTATGACATGCAAAATGTAAGATGGAATAAGTCGATTTTTTCTTCAAAAGTTGTCAACACTTACTCAGTTCATGTCCTTAACATTCAGAAGGGCATTACTTACTTTTGGGCGTGTGTGTGTGTTCAGTACTGAGAAACTATTTTATTTCAATTCCTCTTTTCACAAATGTATATCTTAGATGCATGCAGGAAAAAACATGGACTCTGTCACCGTGAAAATGGTTGGCCATGACCATGCAAGGTCAGGTAACCAGAAGAGATGGAAGAATTAAAATAAGAGGGAATATTTATGAACCATTAACTCATCAACCTGAATCTTGCTATGTTAATGATATACTAATTAAGACTGCTTTTCTAATAATCCCGTATTTTATATGGCAGTGAACTGTGCATATATAATACAGCCAGTTGGAATGCTGAGAGCGTGAAATGTGTTCATGTGCATCCCTACAACAGTCAACTGGTATGGGGCAACCACAGCACACACAGAAGAAGACAACCTCTACCTGAAGTGAAAAACTTCAGGGCTGCTGGTCTTTCCTGCCTTATTTTTATTATTTTAGATTATTGATGCAGCGCAAGTAAATAGGCCTTTATTGCAGAGGATTTTCAGATGTCTAGAAATAAGGCAAACTCATTTATTTTAGCTTTAATGGAATAAACCTTGACAGGGAGCCATACTGTCATAAAGTTCTTCAGTATGACCAATAAGATACATTGCTTTTTGTGGTGTCTTTCTGGATTTCTATTAAACCATGGTGACAGGTGGAATATTGTACCCAGCATGTCTGCTATCCAGATGAAGGAGAGGGTTAGCACAAAGTGCATAATAAGAAAAAAGACAATTTTTAATTTCTTTTTCAAATAACTTTTCAGTAACCTTGACACAGATTATCACAGGATGTTTTATGCTGAGCATAAGGAACTCTTTTTGGTAGTCAGGAATCTTCTTCATTTTTGTCTCAGAGAAAAAATAATCTTGAGGAGATCTTGGGCTGAGAGATTTAGATTGAAAAGAAATTTATCTCAATTTCCAAGAGGACTGAATCACTTGGAAATACTTTACAGTCGGTAGGATTGGGGACACAAACAATCCTGGGAAGATGGCCGAGAAAAAGGGGTAGATAATAAAGGCCAGAAAAAAATCTGTTTCAGAAACAACCAGAACATTTCAAAGAGCAATACACTTTCTTCTTGTTTTATTTTTTTGTTTTAATTTAAAAAAAATTGGAACGATCTTAAATTTATAAAGAAGTTGGAAATATAGCACAAAGACCTGTTTTCCTGACCTGCTGGAGAATCAGTTGCCACCCTGATGCCCCATGACTCCTGGATATTTCAGGTGTATTTCCTACATACACAGTCGTCACCATCGGAAATGATACCGATATTATCGCTGTGTTATCGCTGTTCCATTCACTTGTCACCAGTCGTCCCAGCAATGCTCTTTGTGGGAAAACGGTCCCATCCAGAATCACATGTTGCCTGTCTGTCCCGTGTCCTTAGGCGCCCTCAGACTGGAATTGTCCTTCAGACTCTCTTTGCTTTTTATGCCCTTGACACTTTTGAAGGTCACAGGGCAGTAATTTGGGCGAGTACTTCTCAATTTGGGATTGCCTGCCGTTTTGTCGTAACGGGATTCAGGTTCTCTGTCCTCGACTGGGATGGCCCTGGAAGGCTGCTGTGTTCTCAGCACATCCTCTGAGTCAGCATACGATCTGCAGTGCCCCGTTTCTGATGGTGCTCACTCGGATCACTTGGTGAAGGGGGGATCTGCCAAGCTTCTCCCTGGAAAAACGACTCTTCTCCTCTTTGATTTGTTACATTATTTAAATAATCCCTTCTCATCAAACTTCAACGTATTCGTGTATTTTACTGCTCGGTATGGAATCACGATTTCCCATTTATTCAGCAAGTTCTAGTTCGTAACTGGCATCTATTTTGATTCCCGCATTGTCCCGGATCTGGCCAGAGGGAGCCCTTTCATCGCCCTCGCCGGCCCCGCTGTTCTTCCGTCATCCTTCTCTGACCACGTCCTTTCTTTCTGGCACAGCAGGATGTTCCAGCAGACCTTGCACTTTTCCTGCTCTGGCCGTGGCAGCCACTGTTTCTGCATCTAGTGCTCGTTCTCCTTAGGGGAGGATGGTGTGTTTAGGAACCAAGAGCCATAAGGTGTGTTTGTTGCTTTCGGGGCAGAACCCTTCCCAAGCCCTCTTCATGGGCAGAGGTAGGGATGTGTGCATGTGAACACACACACACACACACACACACACACACACAGCTTTGTATTATAAATTGTTGTGTAAGGGCTCATCTATCTATTCTGTTTATCTACCTACCTTCCAGTTGCACGGACGCCTCCAGCCTGAATCTAACCCTGGTTTCCTCATTTTTGTATGCGTGAATCTCTTCTCTGGTGATGAGCAGCTTGTCTTCATCCTCATAAATATTCTCACTGCTCTGGGCAGTGTCCCTGTGTGTGACCATTCTCTATCACCGCCTCCCTGCCCAGGCTCCCACCCTGCAAGCTGGCCTCCGTCCTCTGCGGCCACCCTGCCCGTCCATGGGGCCCAAACACCCCGTGCTCCACCCCAATCCAGCCCTCCATCCCTCTCAGGCTCCGTACCCCACTCTGAGCCTCTAGAGTGTCCCTCCTCCTCGCCCCTTCCCCCCGTGGGGCTGTGAGCCTCCCTTGGCCTCATCTAATGGCTTCCTGGTGGCATCGTTGAGGAAGAGAAGGGGTAAATCAAGAAGTGGAATTTAACTATCGCAGGGGAGCCAATTGTTGCAGCTGGGAAGGGAAGAGCCGTCGTACAGGAGCTCAGAGGCACATTTGCAACCCTGCTTTGAACGTGGTACCCTCTCAGGGCGGCCCGCGACACCCGTGGGAAAGGAAGTCTGTACGGACGGCGAAGAGCCCCTGACTGCAAATGTGCCCGCGGCTCTGGAACCCGTGTGGGGCGTGTCCGTCCCAGAGACGCGGATGCCTGGAAGCTGTGAAGGCCAGAGGGGCTGCCCAGAGAGGGGTCAGCTGTATGGAAGGCGCACGTGACCCAACACAAATCCTAGCTTTGTGGCACAGATGGTCCACGGAAGAGAAAGGAAAGGGCGGGGGTGGAAGGGATTCGGCGACAAGACAGTGTCTTCCAGCGGACGGCTGGCTGACTGCAGAAACCCTTCCTTCCTTCAGGCCTTCACCACGTGCCGCCCAGCCCCCGGCTCTGGCCATGTCCCTGCAGTGGGTGTCTCTCCCACCCTGCGTCACCTCTGCGGCCCTTCACCCTGCGGACGTGCTGAGTGTTTGTCCTCTGCCTTCCCCCACTGGCCTGCCCGCTCTAGGAGGAGGGGAGTGTGCGTTGTTCACGACTTCAGCTCCCCCGTGCCCACAACGCCACCCCGAATGGAATCATTGTTAACAAAAGCTTCAGTGAGAAAATGAATGAAACATAACCAGGAAGATAACAATGGACACTGGTTGGAAACAACCTGAGAACAAGGGAGGTTTCAAAGAGGGTCACTGTAGAGCAGTCCTCAGCGACCTGGAGAACGCAATTACCAAGTGAATGAAAAGAAAAAGCGTAAAGGCATGTGTGTATAAGAACCAGAAAAAAGCAAGACTGATGTATTAAAATGAGAGTAACTTTAAGAAAATAAGTAAAATGAGAGTGACTTTTGATCTTGTTTCTAACAGTGGTGGGTGAAGTGGGACTGGAGAGACCAGAGCCTGACCAGACGGACCCTCCCCTGTGCCTATTGAGAGAGGCTGTTCCAAGCCCTGCAGACCTCGAACATTTGCAGACAAGCCCTGCAGCCCAAGATCCCACAGAGACCCCAACCGATTAGACATTTGAGAAGGAAGATGAATTAACAAAAGGCAAAGTCCATTATGTAAAGCAGGATTAGAAATGCATAATGATGAAATTTCAGGCTACAGAATTCCACGGAACAAAAAACAACCTCAGACAGTGCCCCCTCATGTAAGAGACGAAAAATGTAGCAATAGAGCATTACCTAGCCTACAAATATAAATACCACATGTCGATACTAAAAGAATGCTACCAAAATAATACTTAGGAAACTGTGTGACCTCAAATACTTGCATCTGTTAAAAATAAACACAAAGAGAAATAAGTCAGGTTAAAAAAAATAATAGCAGAATTTGCGTAACAAGAAATAAACAGAACTGATGAGCCAAATACATTTATTTTAAGAAATATTAATGAAATTGATAACACTTTATGAGACTAGATTATAAAATGGCAAATAAATAAAATTAGGAATAAAAAAGGATCATAATTGTTAATAAAAAGGGAGAGTGTTCTCATCAGTGGGCTAATTAATTTGATAAATAGATGACATCATAAGAAATAAAATGTTTTCAAATTGATAGGATAGAAAATGCAGAAATTCAGGAATTAGCAACACAAGTAAAATAAAAGTATAAAGTAAGTTTAAAAATACAAGCATAACAAGAATACAGACTTGATCAATTCACTGGAAAGCTTTTTGAAGTCAAATATTTAATTATGACTAAAGCCATCATTCAAAACGTTTTTAAAACATTGGTAATTGTTCGTGTCATTTTTTACTTAAGCAAACAGGAGTTGGGGAGGTCATAACCTTAAGAAATTCATTTTCCAAACAAGACCCCATTTCAAGCATTTACAACAGATGGGAATTAGTGGGATTCAGCTGTTACTTAAGGAACGAGAAGCTATGAGCGAGCCAGGAGATGGTAAGGCATCCCCGAAATTAGCAACAGCAGGACGAGGAGGAAATGGAGCCACAGGACCCATGGCTGAGCTCCGCAGAGCCAGGAGCCCCAAGGAGCACATGCAGGTCTCCGCTGCCACGGTGGGCGAGGGGGAGAAGGGAGCTGTTGGCCAGCAGCTCCCAGACTGGCACCTCTGGAGGACAGGCGCTTGCCTGCTGAGTACCCGGAGCTTCATGCTACATATATGTATGGTTCACTGTGCTGGGTTTCCTCTTCAGGGGCATGTTAAACTTCGTACAAGTCGACGATGTTGCACATTTAGTGACAGACCCTGCCCGGAAGCCCGCAGGTCGGGAGCTGGCATGGTGCCCATGACGCCAGGCTCCTGGGCACTTTGTCTCATACAGGAAGGGCATTGGCAGCCAGGCCAAGGAGCGTGAGAGACACAGCCTACCCCGCAGACTCCCGAACTGGGCCTTGTTGCTAAGGGCCTACCTGTATAGACTTTGATCCCTGCATGAAGAGATCTTGAACTGGATCCTGCCCTCGATATTGACCACAAGATCATGGTAACCGAAAAACCGTGGTCTTATATTCTTGCATGGAATTCCTTAGACCATGGTAGCTGGGGGGCAGGGATAACTCCCAACTTGAAATACCTCTCTGTCTTGTGTGCTGGAGCCTCTATAAAGAATAGATCTCTCTCTGCTTCAGTAATTCTAGATCACGGTGTGAAAGTCAGGTCCAGAAACCTGTTTGGTTTGTCCTATGGAGTCTCCTTGCCTCAAAATCTGACCCCAATGGAAAGAGGGGTTGCCCATAGAAGACAAACTACTGCCATCACATGGGGCTTTGTGAGGTGGGTGGCCTGGCCACCAGCTTATCGGGGAAAGGACATTCTCCCCAGTTCTGTTAGGGGCACCGGGACAATTGTAGAGTTTGGGGAGTACTGGAGGACAAGTGTTGGGCAGGCAGCATTCTCGCAGAAGATTCTGGAAGCAGTGCTTCTGGTGTGGGTCATCCTCATGTGGATTTTCTTAAACACACGAGTGAGGACCTCAGAGACTTGCTCTTTAGAATGCCAGGATATTTCCTGACAATTCCCAGAAATAAGTGAAAGACTTTGATGGAGGGAATTATATTGATGGGGACCAAGAGTTTGATAATTCTGGATATTAATGAAAATGTAACATTATTATGCTCATAACCTGAGGAGGTTTGGTGAAATTCAGATGTCTTATAATTCAGATGCTAAAACATGGTCATAAAAAGTACTTTCACCAAAGGAAAATTCTAGGCCAAATATACATCCAAACAGATACAACAATTCTCAATAGAATTATAGCATATATAATCCTCATCCAAAGGGAAATATGCTGGGATACCTGGGTGGCTCGGTCAGTTAAGCATCTGCTTTTGGCTCAAGTCATGATCCCAGAGTCCTGGGATCAAGTCCTGGGTCAGGCTTCCTGCTCAGCAGACTCAGGGAGTCTGTTTCTCCCTCTGCCCCTGCCCCTGCTCTCTCACTCTCAAATATATAAATAAAATCTTAAAAAAAAAGAAAGGAATATGTTATCACAAGTACATAGAGCTAATGTATCACATTAATACTAATACTTGCAAGATAATTCAATTTAACACCTACTGATACTTGTTGACATTTAACAAGTCAAGGAACACTGCCCACGTGTGAGAGAGCAGGATTCAAAGTCATCCAACATGTGTGAGAGACAAATTCATCTCTGTCTTCGTATGTAGTGATTGAGAGGTATGGGCTGTCAGGAAAGATCGATTATATTGATATAGACCACGTCCTGAGAAACTGAAAGTGTAAGAAAAAATATAACTAGACATTAAAGTGAATTATCATTTTTGCCTAATTACCCCAAGGCAGAAAGAAGAGTCAATGTGCATTAACACCTTTTTTCATGCTTTGTTGATTACACTCTTACTTGCCATGCGTGCATCATGATTGTCTACTCACAACTTTATACAAATTAAAGGAAATAATGTGTCCTTTTGCTGAAATGACATGTCCCACTGTCTGGCAGTGGATTAATAGCATCATTTCATAAGGAGAGAAAATTTATATAGCCATATTGTATATAGTATGTGATCTATAAATAATTGATGTACCATATTAATATAGACTCAGCCTCTCCATAAATTTGACATTAATAAATTCTCCTACTTATATGTCTAGCGGCCAGAATGAAAAAATGCAGTAAGGAGAATGAGAACAAAGCCGATTAATACCAATAAGGTCACTTATTTGAAGCTTATAAATGTTTTCTGTGTGCAGTTTTTAAATTTTAAATCAAAGTGTGGGCAAGTTAAAGGTCATTAACCAAACTTTCAAAATATAAAAATGTTACTGCAATTTTTATTAGAAGTATAATTTGAACATAATAAAATATACATATTTTAAAGTATACATTTGAGGAATTTTGAAACTACTCTATCAAAATATAAAATATTTTCAAAACCCCAGAAAATTCCCTCACGTTTCTTTCCAGGCAATTCCCTACCTGAAGCAACCACTTACATTTTTATCACAATAGCTCAGTTTGTGTAGCTGTAAACCGTTACATAAATGGAACAGAGAGGATGTACTCTTTTGTATATGGCTTTGCCTAACACTGTCAGATTCATCTGTCTTGTCTGTCTCAACAACATACTCTTTTTAAAAAAAATCAGTGAATGGGATGCCATTGTATGGAAATGCACTTTTTTTTATCCATTCACATGTTGATGGACATTTGGTTTGTTACGTTTGGGGCTATGATGAGTAAAACCACTATGAACATTCATGTGTGAGTCTTTTTTTGGACATATGTTTTTCCTTTTTTTAAAGTGGATGCCAAGAAATGAAATTGTTGAGACTGTATAGTAAGTGTATGTTTAACTTTATTCATTTATTTTAAAAGATCATATTCATTCATTCATTCATTCGAGAGAGAGAGAGCATGAGCAGGGAGAGGGGTAGAGGAAGGAGAGAATCTCAAGCAGACTCCCCACTAAGTGTGGAGCCTGACTTGGGGCTCAGTCCCACACCCTGAGATCATGGCCTGAGTCGAAACCAAGCGTCAGAGTCTTAACTGACTGAGCCGCTCAGCAGCCCCTGTGTTTAATTATAAGAAACTGCCAAACAGTTTTCCAGGGATGGAACCACTGCCCACTCCCACCTGCAGTGCATGGGAGCCGGGCTGCCCCACACCCTTGCCAGCAGGAGTAAATGGCAGCCTTTGAAATGGTAGTCATTGTAGAGTGCATCAGCCCGAGAGAGAGAAACGCCACTGCACTCTCAAGAGAATGGAAGTCCGAAGCGGGGCTCGGGGGGAGGCACTGCCATTTGCTAGTCATTTAACTCGTTAAGTTTTAAAAAATATTTTAGTGCCAGTATAGTGAGAGTACAGTGATACATTGGTTTCGGGCGTACAATAGAGCGATTCAGTGATCTTATACATTACTCTGGGCTCATCCTAAGTGAACTCTTAATCCTCCTCACCTGTTTCACCCGCCCTCCCACCCACCTCGCTCTGGTAACCAACAGTTTGTTCTCTGTAATTAAGAATCTGTTTTTCTGGTTTCTTTTTTCCCCTTTGTTAATTTGTTTTGTTTCTTAAATTCCACATGTAAGTATTTGTCTTTCTTTGACTGATTTACTTAGCATCATACCCTCTAGATCCACCCGTGTTGTTGCAAATGACAGGATTTCATTCTTTTTTTATAGCTGAATAAAATTTTAGTGTGTGTGTGAGATATGAATATGTATATATACATACACACCACGTCTTCTTATCCATTCATCAGTCGATCAGTTGATGGACAGTTGGGTTGCTTGCATACTTTGGCTATTTTAAATTATGCTCCCATAAACATAAGTGTGCACATATCTTTTCAAATTAGTGTTTTTATATTCTTTGGGTAAATACCCAGTAATGGAATTACTAGATCATATGGTAATTCTCCTTTTAATTTTTTTCCATACTCTTTTCCAAAGTGGCAGAACCAGTTTGCATTCTCACCAGCAGACCATGAGTATTCCTTTTTCTCCGTATCCTTATGAACATCGTTTCTTGTGTTTTTGATTTTACCATTCTGATAGGTATGAGGTGATATCTCCTTGTGGTTTTGATTTGCATTTCCCTGATGATGAGTGATGTTGAGCATCTTTTCATTGTCTGGTGGCCATCTGTAGGTCTCCTTTGAAGAAATGTCTGCTCATGTCTTCTGTCCATTTTTAAATTGGATTATTTTTTCACTTGGGTTCTTTTTTTCTTTTTGATGTTGAGTTTTATAAATTCTTTATATAATTTAATTACAAGCCCTTTTGTGGAAATGTCATTTGCAAATATTTTAACCCATTCCGTAGGTTGTCTTTTAGTTTTGTTGTCTGTTTCCTTTGCTGTGCATAAGCCTTTTATTTTAATGCACTCCCAATAGTTTATTTTTTGCTTTTGTTTCCTTTGCCTTAGGAGACATATCTACAAAGATGTTGCTACTATGATGTCAGAGAAATTACTGCCTTTGCTCTTTTCTAGAATTTTTATGGTTTCAGATCTCACATTTAGGTCTCTCATCCATTTTGGATTTATTTTTGTGTGTGGTGTAAGAAAATGGTCCAGTCTCATTCTTTCTCATGTAGCTGTCCAGTTTTCCCAACATCATTTGTTGAAGATACCATCTTTTTTCCTTTGCATATTCTTGCCTCCTTTGTTGAAGATCCATTGACCATATAATTGTGGGTTTATGTCTGAGCTTTTCTGTTCTGTTCTTTTGATCAATGTGTCTTTTTTTGGTACCATACTGTTTTGATTAATACAGTTTTGTAGTATATCTTGAAATACTTGTTTTCTAGTTTTCAGAGAACGAACAAGTCTTTTACCTCCTTGGTTAAGTTTATTCTTAGTTACTTTATTGTAAATGGATCTTAATTTATCTTTCTGCTGCTTTATTATTACTATACACTTATTATTAGTGTATAGGAATACGGCAAATTTCCATATGTTGATTTTGTATCTTGTGACCTTACTGATTTCTTTTATCAGTTCCAGTAGTCTTTTTTGGTGGCCTTTAGAGTTATAGTATCATGTCATCTGCAAACAATGAAAGTTTTACTTCTCCCTTACCAATTTGGATACGTTTTACTTCTTTTTCTTGTCTGATTTCTGTGGCTAGGACTTCCAGTACTATGTCAAATGAAAGTAATGAGTGTAGGTGTCCTTACGTTGTTCCTGATCTTTGGGGAAAAGCTGTTAGTTTTTCACCATGGAGTTTGATGTTAGTTGTGTATTTTTCATATATGGCCTTATGTTGAGGTACATTCCCTGGCAACCTACTTTGTTGAGGGTTTTTATTATGAATGGATGCTGTACTTTGTCAAATACTTTTTCTGCATCTATTAAAGTGATCATATAGTTTTTATACTTTCTCCTGTCGCTATAGTGTATCATGTCAATTGATTTGTGAATATTGGACCACTCTTGCATCCTAGGAATAAATCCCACTTGATTATGGTGAATGATCTTTTTAATGTATTGTTGGATTTGGTTTTCTAATATTTTGTTGAGAATTTTTGCATCTATGCTCATCAGAGACATTGGCATGTAGTTAACTTTTTTTTTTTTAAGTGCCTTTATCTGGTTTTAGTATCAGGGTAATGCTGGCTTCATCTGATGAATTTGGAAGCTTTCCTTCCTCTTCCATTTTTTTGGATAGTTTGAGAATAGGTATCAATTTTATTTCTTAAAGTTTTAATGTAAATTCAATTTAGTTAACATATAGTATATTATTAATTTCTGGGGTAGAATATAGTGATTCATCAGTAGCATATAACACCCAGTGCTCATTACATCAAGTGCCCTCCTTAATGCCCATCACCCAATTGCCCCATCCTCCCATTCACCTCCCCTTCAGCAACCCTGTTTGTTTGCTATAGTTAAAAGTCTCTCATGGTTTGCTTCATGGTTTGCCTCTCTCTCTGCTTTTATCTTATTTTATTTTTCCACCCCTTCCCCTATGTTCATCTGTTTTGTGTTTCTTAAATTCCACATATGATTGAAATCATATGGAATTTTCTTTCTCTGACTTATTTCACTTAGCATAATATCCTCTAGTTCCATCCATATAATTACAAATGGCAAGATTTCATTCTTTTTGATGGCTGAGTAATATTTCATTATGTATTATATATACATACATACATATGTGTATATACAAGATATATTTTATATATACATACATATTTATGTGTATATATGATATATATGATCTATCTATCTATCTATCTATATGTATATATACCACTCTTCTTTATTCATTCATCTGTTGATGAACATCTGGGCTCTTTCCTTTAAATATTTGTAAAATTCACCTGTGAAGATGCCTGATCTTGGGCTTTGGTTTGATGGGAATTTTTTTGATTCCTGACTTACATTTATTGCTGGTAATTAGACTGTCAAATTTTCTATATCTTCCTGATTCAGTTTTTGGATGTTATGTTTCTAGAAGTTTATCCATTTCTTCTAGGTTGTGCAGTTTGTTGGCATATGATTTTTCATAATGTTCCCTTATAATCTTTTGTATTTCTGTGTTGTGTTTGTTAGTTCTCCTCTATCATCTGATTTTGTCTATTTGGATCCTCTCTCTCTTTTAATGAATCTGGCTAAAAGCTTATCGATTTTGTTGATCTTTTCAAAGAACCAGCTTCTGGCTTCATTGATCTGTTCTATTTTTTTTTTAGTTTTTTTTTTAAGATTTTATTTATTTATTTGACAGATAAAGATCACAAGTAGGTGGAGAGGCAGACAGAGAGAGAGAGAGGAGGAAGCAGGCTCCCTGCTGAGCAGAGAGCCCAATGTGGGGCTCAATCCCAGGACCCTGAAATCATGACCTAAGACGAAGGCAGAGGCTTTTTACTCACTGAGCCACCCAGATTTCCCTGTTTTTTAGTTTTGATATCACTTATTTCTGTTCTAATCTATATTATTTCCTTCTTTCTGCTGGTTTTAGGTTTTGTTTGTTGTTATTTTTTATCTCCTTTATGTGTCAGATTAGGTTATTTGAGATTTTTCTTGCTTCTTGGAGGTAGGGAGTGTTGCTATGAAATTCCCTCTTAGCACAGCTTTTGTTGCATCCCGAAGATTTTGGACTTTGTGTCTATTTTTATTTGTCTCCATGATTTTTTCATTTCCTCTTTGATTTCTTGGTTGACTCATTCATTGTTTAGTAGCATTTTATTTAATCTCTATGTATTTATGTTCTTTCCAGACTTTTTTCCTGTGGTTGGTTTCTAGTTTTGTAGCATTGTGGGTGGAAAAGATGCATGGTATGACTTAAGCATTTTTTATGTTGAGACTTTGTAGCTTAATATGTGATCTATTCTGGAGAATGTTCCATATGCACTTGAGAAGAATGTGTATTCTGCTGTTTTAAGATGGAATGTTCTGAATATATCTGTGAGATCCATCTATTCCAATGTGTTATTAAAAGTCACTCTTTCCTATTTGGTTTTCTGTTTGGATGATCTATCCATTGAATTAAGTGAGGTATTAAAATCCCCTACTATTATTATATTACTATTGATTACTTCCTTTATGTTTTTTATTAGCTGCTTTATGTATTTGGGTGCTCCCATGTTATATCTTCTTGTTGGATTTTTCCCTTTATTATTATATAATGTGCCTCTTTGTCTCTTGTTACAATCTTTGTTTTAAAGTACATTTTGTCTGATATTTTATCAGCTTTCTTCTTATTTCTATTTTCCATGAAAAAATGCTTTTCTCTCCCTTCACTTTCAATCTGCATATGTGTTTAGGTCTGAAAATTGTCTCTTGTAGGCAGCATATAGATGGGTCTTGTTTTTTATCCATTCTGTCACCCTATGTTTTGCCATTTTTTTACTTGTTTTATCATTGATTTTGTAGTTCTCTGTTCCTTTCTTCTCTTGGTGTCTTTTCTCATGGTTTGCTGGCTATCTTTAGTGATATACTTGGATTCCTTTTTCTTTAATTTTTTGCATATCTATTACTGGTTTTTGATTTGTGGTTACCATTAGTTTTATATATAACATCATGTGCATATAGCAGTCTATTAAATTGATGGTTGCTTAAGTTTGAATCCATTCTTAAAGCACTAAATTTTTACTCCCCCCCCCCACATTTTACGTGTATGGTGTCATGCTTTTGTTTTGTGAATCCTTTGAATGATTTTTATAATATACTTAATTTTTACTGCTTTTGTGCTTCCTACTATTTTTACTCTTGCTTATGGTCTTTCCTTTGCACTGAAAGAGTCTCCTTCAACATTTGTTTGTAAGCATGGATTAGTGGTGACGAATTCCTTTAACTTTATTTGTCTGGAAAACTCTTTATCTCTCCATCTATTCTGAATGATAGTTCTGCTGGATATGATATTCTTGGTTGTGGAATTTTTTTTTTTCTTTTAGCACTTTGAGTATATCATACCATTCTCTTCTAGCTTGCAGAGTTTCTGCTGAGAAATCAGCTGATAGCCTTATGGAGTTTCCCTTGTATGTAATGACTTTATTTTGCTGCTTTAAAAATTCTTTCTTTATCACTATTTTTTGCCATTTTAATTACTACGTGTGGACCACTTTGGGATGATTTTGTTCAGGACTTTCTGTGCCTCCTGAATCTGGATATGTGCTTCCTTCACCAGATTTGGGAAGTTTTCAACTATTTCCTCAAAAAATTTTTCTACCTCCTTTCTCTTTCTTCTGTTTCTGGGATCCCTATAATACAAATATTATTATGCTTGATGTTGCTGAGGTACCTTAATCTATTTTTATTTTTTAATCAGTTTTTTTTTTTCTTTTTCCTGTTTAGCTTGATTACTTTCCACTTTTCTGCCTTCCAGGTCATTGATTCATTCATTCTTCTTCTTGTCTATTATTTATTCCCTGTAGTGTATTTTTAATTTCAGTTATTGAGTTCTTCATCTATGATTGGTTCTTTTCTATGTTTTGTATCTCTTTGTTGAGGGTCTCACTGTGGTCCTCCACTCTTTTCTCAAGTCCAGTGGGTATGTTTCTGGCCATTAATTTAAATTCTCTATCATACATATTACTTTTCTCTGTTTCATTTAGCTCTCTTGCTGTGATTTTGTCCATTCTTTCATTTGGGATATATTCCTCCTGTCTCTTCATTTTGTCTCTCTGTATCTGTTTCTATGTGTTAAGAAAGCCAGCTATGTCTCCTTCTCTGGAAATAGTGGCTTAATAAAGAAGACTTGTAGTGCCCTACAGTGCAATATCCTCTGTTCACCAGAACCTAGTGTCTCCTATGTGTGTTGAATTTGCTCTGCTACTGTAGCTGAGTTGCATTTGCCTTTAGTTCAGTTATCTGCAATGGCTCTTTTTGTGTGTTATGGGCAGGGCTTGGCTCCTGTGTTGTTAGTAGGCCAATTTTGGGTGCATTGGGCTTGAATCGAGCCAGATCAGGTGTTTGCAGAGATGCAGTAGCACCAGACCATAGGGTGCTTTCCCTGTGTTGTTCCCTAAGGAGCTTTCACTGGTTGCTAGGGCCTAGTCAGACCAGCTCTCTGTTGGAGCTGCTGTTGGTTTGGTATATGTGGTTATTGTCACCTCTCCCCTATGCAGGAGTAACTTTGGGGTGGCACAGAAAGTGGCCCCTGTTGTGGCTGTTTGCACACTACCACACTTGTGTTGTTGATTTGCATGGACTCTTGCCAAAGATGGGTCTGTAGGAGGATGGATCCACAGGAGAATATGGGGGTGGGGCTGCCATTAGCAAGCTAGGTAGAGAGTGTTCATGTGCACAGGTTCATGTAGATGTCCATGTATCTAGGCTGGGGGGCAAGGGAAGGAAATGGTATCTGACAGCTCTTTTGTTCTTGGAGAAGTCTCCCAAAGATCCCTGCCCTCCAGCACATGCTTTGAGATTAGTAGCTAAGACTCCCTCCTGCCTACACCAGGCATTTTTCAAACTGCTGCTTCCATGTAGCATCTCAGTGGGGCTGTCTATTGTGCAATTTCTTTAAGGGTGGGGATTCAGCTTCCTGTTGCCTTCCAAGCTCTCCCAGAGCCAAGCCCACTGATTTTAAAGTTCCAGGTGTTAAGCTTCACTGATTCTAAGAACTCTTGAGTTGAGGCCCCTCTTGTTTCCAAAGCCAAATATTATGGGGATTCATCTTCCCAGTGCAGCTCCCCCATGCCTGGTGTGCTTGGGGTGTCTATCATGGGGTTCCATTCTTCTCTCCTCTCCAGTCTGCTCCATTTTCCCAGTTCTGCAGGATTCCTGACTGTCTCTACCCTTCCTACCATTTTTGATGTGGCCTTTTCTCTACATTTAGCTGTGAAGAGTCTGTTCTGCCAGTCTTCCGGTCATATTCTGGGTTATTTTTACTGATGTGGGTGTTTTCTAGGTGTATCCTTGGGATGAATTGAGCCTAGGATGCTCTTTCTCCACCATCTTCTCCCTCATTAAGTTTTAATTTTCTCAGCTGTGAAGTGGGATTTGTACCTGTTTCACAGGTTGGTCCTGAGAATTAATATAATCTACGGGAAGAAGCTGTGAACCACACTTGACAAAACCTGTTTCCCAAGGTTTCTCCTACACTTCTGGGATTGCATGGAGTTGTACTAGGATCTATTAAAATATTGAAAGAGCAGAAAATAGAATTACAGGTGAATAATTATGGTTGGTTTATGTGGGAAATCTTTGATGAAAGTGAAAAAGTCTGAAGGGTTCATAGTGGACAGTTCTTTAGAACTAGCACAGCAGTTCAGACAACAAACCTGGAGTGGACCAGCATAGAGCAGCTTGAGGAAACCAAGGGCACAAGCCGATTGGTGATAAAACAATAAGAAGATCTGAAGGAAGGCCAGGATAAGAGACATTATTTTAGCAATTCCTGACTAAGAGCTTGGTTGGTTCTTCATGGAGACACAGAATGGAGGCAAGGTGTGGTGTCAGCCTGGGCTTAGGCAAGAAAATAGAGCCATTTAATACATGTGCATTTAGTATGGGATTTCTGTTTACACATATGGGGGAAGGACTGCGGAGTTAAGGACAGTAAGGGTATGTCTAGAAGGTTGGGAAGAGTCACTGAAGACCTCAGCCAGAAGCACCAAGGTGGCTGCTTTTTAGAACTTTGCCAGGAAGATCCTGGGAGAGTTTCCACCACCTGATTCTCACTGTAATCGCCTGATGGGCTCAAGGAAGTCCAAGAAGCCTTACTCAACCTGTTGCTACCCATGTGTGTGGCCACTATCAGTCCCAGAAACACTGGCCTGCCTCACTGTCACTCTTCTTTTTCTCAGGAACCTTCTGTAGTGAAACATGGCTCTTGGCTTCTCCTTTGCCACATGGAAGGACAACACACCTGCTAAGCACCAGGCATTTGAAATATGCTGTAGTTTCATACAATCCATGGGACAGAGGCATGTTTATTAAATATACTTTTCTGAGATGTAAAGAAGTGAAGCCACAAGCCCAAAGTAGCACTGTTTTTTTTTTTTTTTTAACATTTTATTTATTTGTTTGAGAGATAGAGAGAGAGAGAGTCAGAGAGAGCACAAGCATGGGGAGAGGCAGAAGGGGAGGGAAAGGCAGACTTTGCTGAGCTGGGAGCCTGATGTGGGGCTCTATCCCATGATCTGGAGATCATGACCCAAGGTGAAGGCAGATGCTTAACAATCTGAGCCACCCAGGTGCCCCAGGGCTAATTTTAATCCCAAGTCTCTCTGACTCCTGAGACTTGCTAGTTCATGCCTGTATATTTGTTGTTATTTGCCGAAATATTGGGGCTAATATTTATGTGAGTAAGTAGTGAGTTGTTAATTTAATAGTGTGATTTTTTTTCTTCACTACTTCTGTTATCCTTATAAAGTTTTCATGAAAAAGTATCTCCATGTAGCATTGAGAAGAATTTCTGAAACTGGAGGATCCAGCTGACATTAGGATCAATATGTCAGGAGCTTTACACACGAGATTAGTTGTAGAGACTGAATAAAATAAATAAAATAATTTACTGAACATCTTTCTACCCTTTCCCTTTTTAAACATTGTTTTTGTCGTTGACTTCTTCATTTGTGTATGTATCTCATTAAGTTCCTCGAGATCAAAGATTATGTTCTGTTGTTCTCTTGTAGCACATTATATTTTTATAGATCTATGTTGAGTTTGTGTCTCTGCTGAATGTCATAAAATTGGTATGCTCAAGCTGTAAGACAACTCGCATAAATATGCTGTAAGTGTTCCATTAAAAGCAGGCTGTGAGATATTAAAGTTTGAAGTAATTTGTGTCATTCTATTGTATTTTTAAATGACTACGATTTACTATTACACATTTAACAAATTTTAACAGAAGTACAAAAATAAGACCAAATTATTATCCAATTATGAATATAGATTTTTGTTCAGAAAATACTCACCACTTCTACATGGCATACAAATGGTAGAACTTTTTAATTTTACTTTGAGAATCATCCTTTAGAAAAGTTGCAAAGGAAGCAATGAGCCTAAGTATCTCGTTTTAGTAAGTTGCTTATTCAGGTATACATTCTGACTGGAATCCTGAACTCAGGATTTGCCTGGAGTTCTCTCTTTGACCTCTGTAAGTGAAAGGGTACAAGCTTCCAAGCCTCTCTTCGGAAGGACCGAGTAGAGGATCGAGCCAAGCCCCAAGCCCCTCTTCGGAAGGACCGAGAGAGGAAAGTACCAGCAGAAGCTAAATGGAGGGAACTGTATGAAGTGGACCAGGTTGTGGAGGGTAATAGAACACAGGTGTAATCCAAGTGTTGGGGAAGTACATCTGGGAGGGCTTTTCATGTTGAAATTTAAGCATCTTTATGGAGTGTTCTGGGCATGCTAACTCTTGGATGTGGAAGGGCTATTCGCAGAAGATGAACAAGACAGCTAGCGGAAATTAAAAAAGGGAGATACATTCTTAGAATCACATGTGGTTATGCACATGTACACACACATACACACTATTAGTGATGCTTATGGAGCACTTTTTATGGTCACACATACATGGGGATAAAGTCATTCATAAAATAATTCTAATCCTCACAAACCACTCTGAAAGACACGTGTCATTAAGCTGCTTCACAGATGAAGTGACTGAAGCCTAGTAGCCTAGTAGCTTCCACGTTCACCCAGGCAGGGCAGAGCTGGGGGCTGAGCCTCTGCCGTCCACACAGGGGTAGAGCCGAGGCACGTCGGCTTGGCTGAGCCGAACGGCACGGGCCGGTCTTGCCGGTCTCCTGTGTTTCCAGTTAGCACAGGCTGGACGGAGGGGGCTGTTCTGTAGCGCACTCAGCCTCCTCCCAGCCAGCCTCCCAGCCAACCCTTCGGACGCTGCTCGGTGCTGCTGTGAAGGGCTCCACAGGTGTAGTTCAAGTCTGTCATCAATGAGCTCTGAGTTCACCAAAAGGGAGGTTATCCTGGGTGGGCTGGCCTTCCCACGTGGAAGCCCTGTTCAGCAGCGAGGCTCTCCCTGGGGTCGAAGATGCCAGGTTCGGGGTGTGCTTGGGGCTCCCAGCCCTGATGTTTCCGTGCCGCCTGTTTACCCCTGAAATCTTCAGCTCGTGCTTGTGACGTCCAGCCGCCTGGAGATTTCTCTTCCTGACCTGCTGTGCTGAGGGCTTCAAGCTGCTCAGCCCGTGCCCTGCCCCCGTGAGTGTGTCAGTTGTACACACCCTCCTGCAGGTCAGTCCCGTGTCGTACACACCCTCCTGCTTTTGCTCCTCCGGGTGGACGCGGGCTCATCTGCCCACCACCTTATTTCGGAGGCAGCATTCCTTTCAACCTTGCTCCATGCGCTGTGGCTTCTCCTCTGATATGTGACCACACAGTTCTGCATCTTCATGCAGCCATAAACAAGATAGTTTATTTTTCTTGCACAACTTCTGTTCAAGAGTGGAATGTCTTCTACAGTGAGCTTCATCATGGCTCACTTATCTCTCTCCATGAGAACTGTTACCGCATGATTTCACTCACATGTGGAATGTAAGGAACAGCACAGATGAACATAGGAGAAGGGAAGGAAAAATGAAATAGGATAAAAACAGAGAGGGAGGCAAACCGCAGAGACTCTTAACTCTAGGAAACAAACTGAAGGTTGCTGGAGAGCAGGGAGGTGGGGGATGGGGTAACTGGGGGAGGGGCATTAAGGAGGCACGTGATGTAATGAGCACTGGGTGTTATGTGCAACTGATGAATCACTAAATTCTACCCCCAAATTAATAATACATTATGTTAACTAACTTGAATTTAAATAAAACAAAAATAAATAATTAAAGAGGCCAAATATTAGGGAAAAACCGTAAGATTTCTCTTATGAGTCAGCACTCTGAATTCTCCTGGGCTTGGCTCTAAGTTTGAAAACTGACAGTGTGTTTTATTTCTAAGCCTTACTGACATTTTATTTGGCTCTAATTTTGTTGAACATTGTGTACTTTTCTTAAAAATATTAATGAACAACTAGGAACGCATTGTACCTTGTGAGCACTGAATGACACAATAAGCATGTCCTGACTCAGCAAAACTCTTAGTTTTTTTTTTGGAAGGGCAAGCATTTGGCTATAATACAACTCCGTGAATGGTGCAGATAGTTCAAAGTCAGGAGAACTGGTTCTGGGCGTCAGCGAGCAGCGGGATAGTTGGTGATAACTCGGGCAGCGTCTTGAAGACGTGTAAATCTTTTGTCAATATCCCAACTACGCTGCACTTCCGAGCCCCTTGATTACAGTGTGGCTCTATGTGTCTCAATATCTAGAGGTTCTGGAACATCTAATGTGATAATATTAAAATAATTTACTTTTGAGAGCATGTCGGAGGAGGCAGTTGGCCAAGAGCCTTGCGTGTTCTGCACTTTCTTGCTGAGTGTGCCAGGCTGCAAGACATTTTCTATCTCCGTGTCTCGAGCTAGTCATCTAGGAGCTGAAGTTCACTGCCTGCTCCCCAGAGGATGGCGCACTGGTCTGTTTGCTGCTTGTTAAAGTCTTTGCTATTTGCTCAAGACGTACTGGGCCTTGGGTTTCCTTCTAGTAAAGCAAACACTGTTTGCAGGATTTGTGTAGGCCAGCTGTCACCTGTACGGATGTGGGGAATGGGGAACAGGACGCTCTGGTTACTGCTCTAGCCACAAGCAGTAAGGTCCTTTGTCTTCAACCGGCATCCAGTGGCTTTGCCTGCTTGCATTAAATAGTAACAGGGGGGCGTCTGGGTGGCTCAGTGGGTTAAAGCCTCTGCCTTCGGCTCAGGTCATGATCCCAGGGTCCTGGGATCGAGCCCCGCATCGGGCTCTCTGCTCAGCAGGGAGCCTGCTTCCTCCTCTCTCTCTGCCTGCCTCTCTGCCTGCTTGTGATCTCTGTCTCTGTCAAATAAGTAAATAAATAAAATCTTTAAATAGTAACAGGGAACTTACTGCTCTTCAGTAGGGTGAAATCTCAGACTCTTCAAATTTTTACTAAGTGATCTGCCTTTGTTTAGCACCATGATGATCCTACATTCCTGTAGCTGTCCATGTTGACCATATTAAAGACCCCCACAAGCAAACATTTATGAAGCTCTTACTGTTCTGGATGGGGCACACACAGGCACTGTCCGGAAAACTTCATGTGGTATCAGTTAGGTATTTTTCCGGGCTATGTGCAACGGGAAGTTAAGTGTTAAGGGAGAGTTCCACATTTTTCTCACATGAACAAGTCTAGAGTTCATGGCTTACAGCTGGCGTGGCAGCTCTGTGAGGTCACTGCAGTTCCAGCCCCCGACTGTGTGTGTTACCAGCTCAGCATGTGGCTTTCCCTCACAGGCCCGCTTTCTCCTCAGACCTCTGACACCTTGTCCCACGACTCACCCTTAGCTAATGACTTTGCTTCTTACTTCATTTGGGAGGAGGAGGAGGGAAATATGGAGGAAGAAGAAATGAGATCTATTTCAGAAACAGAAAAAAAAATCAGAGATACCAAAAATACCTGCCAAAACTCTGCTTATATATCTCTAGCTAGAACTGAGGGTCTTGTTGTGGTGAAAAAAAATTGGGATCTCACCAGTAAGGAGAATATATAATGATCAAGTAACTAGTAGCATCTTCAGAAATGTTAGTATCTATGTGACCTTTGGAGCTACCCTTATTATTTGCTTTATGTAGGTGTGGAATAAAGGGATTCACTTGCCCAAGGTCACATTATTAGGTCACAGGCCTAATATTGAACCCTACTCTCTCCTGTTCCATCCTGGAATTGCTAGTAATCATATACAGTTGTTAATGGTCATAGAATATTTGTAGAATATTGGTAGGTAGGTAGAATATTGGTAAAATATTATGGTAGAGTCTATGGGTAGATGTATTTTTTTTCTTGCTGCTGAGAAGTTTATATTTGCAATAGGCCTGGTAAGATACAGTCACATGAAAGGAAGGTAAGGGCAGATTCCTGAAGTTCATGTTGTCAGAGTTCAGAGGAACGGCTATCTGGCTGGTCTGAGAAGACTTCAGAGAAGAAGGTGATCTGCTCTGGGTCCCAGAGAACAGGTCCACATTCTATGAAATAGGGTGGCATTAAGGGGGCAGGAAATGATCTGTATCTTGGTAGTAATGATGTCATGTCCTTTCTTGGGATAGGTTTTGAGGAATAATACTGAGGAGACTGGTTAAAATTTTAATGCATCCTTGCATAAATGGAGACAAATAATTTTAATAAGCATGTTGTTGGTAACTTTACCAGTTGAATGTGGTTGAATGTGAATTTATAGTCATCTCATATCATTAATGAATAGAAAATTACTCAGTTGGTGAGCTGAGGGGTGTGGGAGCCCCTGAAGGCAGGGACCATGCTCTCTGAATGGCAGTTAATCTCCCTACTGGGCATCTGGTGCCTTACCTCAGTCTGTTGGATGGGTCAAGGTTGAGTGCATCAAGCTTCAGAACCTGCCACACACACAATAACTTTTTAGTAGTGGATGATTTCTTAATTCCTTTTTTGCTTATTTTTGTAATTATTGCTTTGTTATATGGGCAAACCCAGTTGCTACTACTGACTTGGGGTGGCTGCATGAGCCAGAAGGAACCATCCATGGGCTGGTCTGATGGCACCAGCCACCAGTGGTAGTTTCTATTTTTCTTTTTAAGATTTTATTTATTGATTTGACACACAGAGAGAGATCACAAGTAGGCAGAGAGGCAGAGAGAGAGGGGGAAGCAAGCTCCCCTCCAAGAAGAGAGCCCGATGTGGAGCTCAATCCCAGGACCCTGAGATCATGACCCGAGCCGAAGGCAGAGGCTTAACCCACTGAGCCACCCAGGCGCCATCTGTGGTAGTTTCTTAAACCTTGCCTTACAGGTGCTCTAATCCAGTAGGCATCCAAACAGTGCAGTCCAGCGTACCGGCCCTCAGTTCTTGCTGAAGCAAAAAGCAAGACTTCTTAGGCCGATAGGGACAATTCCTATTTTATGACACATATATGGACAGGTGCAGGATGTCTAGCTTTTGACACAGTTGAGTGGTACCAATATGTCTGAAAGAAGACCCCAAGGGTCTCTCTCACTATTCTTGTTCTGTTCTTTGGTGAACTGGAGGCCATCCTAAGACCCTCCTACATATCCAATACGTCTGTGGCAAGGGGTGCAGGAGAAGAGAGGTGTGCTCCACACGGCCGGTTCCACATAGAGAAGTCTGGGCAGGTGGGTGGCCAAATTCTCAGTGGCTGGCAAGGTACACTTGTGCTGTCTGGAGGTAGTGGGAAGTGCAGCCTCCCCCAGTGCCCTGCTGTAATTCTCAGTGTAGTTATTGGTCTGATTGTGCAGAGGTCGTTGCCCAGGTGAGACTCTACCCTCTCCCTGTCATGTGTTCCTTGGTGGAATGACTGTATTTCAAAGCTCTAGAGCAGAACAGACACTCACTTATGAAAATACCACCTGGGTGGCACTTTCCTTTCCAGCACCTCAGGTAATATGGGGCAGACACAGAGGTGCTCATACTCCTACCAGTAATCGTCATATAGGATTCTGAAAAAGTTAAATGAACTGAGGTTAATGTGAGCATTTAGTCTGTGGATGGTATCTGGGAGCTGAACACACTCCTCCTCTCTGAGGCCCCAGTTTGAATGTCCTTTTCATTACTCGAAGTGGCAGAAGAAGTGGGCCACCTGCTCTTTTAGCTCTCCACCCCTCCCCGGCCTCACGTCCTCTACCCCTGCCCCCGATCAGCTTTGCTCTGGGCCCACTTCCCAGCTCACTCGCAGCCCTTCTGCTGTGAGGGCTCTGACTGCATCGTCGTGTTCTCAACTTTGTGCTGGGTTTCTTGGCTTACTCTGATGGCCACATTCATGTACAAAAGCACCTTGAATTTGTATGCTGGGGGAAGGTCTAGGTGCCCTCCTGTCAGACCCACCACCACTTCTCTTCTTTGCTAGAAGGCAGCAGGTGGCTTATGCTCCCCAAGGCCGCACTTTTTCTGCTGATTTGGCACAGAAAACACTCTACCTCCTAGGCCTGTGGCTGGTTCTAGACAGCAGAGCACAACTGGAGTGCCCTAGCGATCTCCCAGGGAAGGTGCTTCAGAGCTTGTCTGAGTGTTGTAGGTCATTCTTTTCCCTGGAGAAACACAGGTGCCACACAAGGACAGAAATGCAGCCTGGATCCTGAGTGGCACGTGGAGAAATGCCCTGTAACCCCTCAGTGTTGTGTAGGTGGGAAGAAGCCTCATCAGTGAACTGTTGGATCGCTGAGATTTGGGTCTGTTTGTTACTGGTACTGAGGCCAACTGATTCTTACTAACTCTTACTAATTTAGAAGCTACTTGTGAATGTTTTCCGAAGTGACATGCTATGCTATGCTTCTCCAAGAATGCAGTCATAAAGTTGATGTGAAGTCTACTTCTTGGCCACATGTTCCTAGAAGATGCTAGAAATTTGTCCTAGGAAGAGGAGATAGTCCAGAAATAGGGCTATTGGTAAAAGAAAGAGGAATGGACGTGGAGAAGCAGGAAGGATTCAACAGTTCTGCCTGGAAACCTTCCCAAATGAGGAAAGGAAAATAATTCAAACTCACAGATTCAGAGGTTGGGAAGAGGAGAATGAATGGAATCCACACAGGTTTCAGAACACAGGGCCCCATATACTAAGAGAGGAAGAAGCAAGAGAAAGCTAACTGCAAAGCAGCACAACAAACCCATGGGGACCTCCATGGCTCCATTTGTCAAGGGATGCTTGGGACCCTGGTTCCCCTCAGATTCTCATTAGATGCTCAGTAAACTGGATCAAGAGGTGTACAAAAAAAGGAGAAGAAAAGGCAGAGTAGAGGAGTGTAAGCAACATGACTATCAGTACAGATACCCCTTGGGGTGCATATCCAGGGCTGAGTGCCCGCTCTAGTGAACCCAGACCAGAAGCCCAGCCTCTCATGAACCTGTTAGGACCATCACACCCCAGGTGATAGCTGCAGAGGCCTTCCCAAAGCTTCTGTCTAACGCTTTTGTTCTGCAGACAGAGAGACGTGAGCCAAATGTGCAATTACAGTCAGGAAGGAACGGGCGTGGAGATGGCATAGCCCCTGGTCAGGGCACCTTTCCAATCTAGACCCTTTTGATTTCTGAGCATGGCATCTATGCTATGGCAGATCAGGTTCTTCCTGGAATTGTGGGCGTGACTGGTATAGCACAGGCTCTGACCAGGTAAGCCCCCTAGCTTTTCTGGTACAGTGGAGACTTTGCCCTAGCTAAGACAATCTGGGTATCCACCACCCCACCCCACCCCCGCCTTTCAGAGTCCGAGTCAAAACATGGACTTGATTTATTTGTACTTTGTTAGTCGCATCACTGACTTCTGGGACCAAATCATGACTATTTTCTGTCTGGGAACTTTATTTATTGAGGTGAAATTTGAGAGAGCAGGGCTGACACACTGTACGAAGTAAGTCCTCCAGAGCCTACCGCCAGGGCCACAGAGCTGGGCGAAGGTTGTTACTCCGGTTCAACCTACAGAAATATGACTGGTTGACTAATACATCTGCAGTCACATAGTTTATGCATAATGTCAATTAAAGCGGCAAGAGAACCTCAAGGAGTGAATATTTTATGTATGAATTAGCCATGCAAGTTTCAGTCGTGAATGTTAATTAGAATCCAAAAACATGAGATCACCCCTAAGAGTTCAACAAGCACCTCTGCTCTCCCTGCTGTTCCCAAGAGGAAACCCAGGCATGCCCTCCTCAGCAGTGACACGCTACCAAAGGGCCAGGCCTCCTCTTGTGGTACCAACCAGGCTAAAGAAACCTCTCTGGCTCATGTTGGCCTAGAAGCATTGAGTAGCAGACTTCCCATGAACATGAAATTCCACAGGGCCACGAGTGGTGGGCAGAATTGTCCCCTCAAGTGTCCATATCCTTATTCCAGGGTCCTGAGATTATGCTATTTTACATGGCAAAAGGAATTTTGCTGATGCAATTAGGGTAAGTGTTTTGAGATGACATTATCCTGGATTATCTGGCTGAGACCAGTATAATCATGAGGGTCCTTCAAAGTGGAAAAGGGGAGGCAGAAGAGATCACGATGATGCAGCATGAGAAGGATGCAACCCGCTGTTGATGGCTTCTTGAAGACGGAGGAAGGGGCCATGAGCCAAGGAATGTGGGTGACCTCTGGGGGAGGCTGTACAAGATAAGAATGCGGGTTCTCCCCAAGAGAATCCAGAAAGGATGAGGACAGGCAGACACTAGGATTTCACCCAGTGAGACCCATAGAGGACCAGTGCCTCTGTGGGGCAGGTCCTTTGTCCTTGTCTAAAATGATAACCCTTATACCCGTCACTCTCTGTCCTGGTTTTATTTTCATCATGAAATTTCTCACCACCTGAAATATTCATGTTTGTTTCATTTCTTGCTTGCTTATTTTCTTCCTCACTTTCCTAGAATGCAAACTCTGTGAGTACGGGGGCCCAACCTAGTTTGGGTTTTTTTTTTTTTTTTAAGATTTTATTTATTTATTTGTCAGACAGAGAGAGAGAGTGAGCACAGGCAGACAGAGGCAGAGGGAGAAGCAGGCTTCCTGCTGAACAAGGAGCCAGATGTGGGACTCGATCCCAGGACACTGGGATCATGACCTGAACCGAAGGCAGCTTAACCAACTGAGCCACTCAGGCGTCTAGTTTGGGGTTTTGAACATGATAATCTAGTATGCTTCTTCCCAAGCAGATGGATCAAATACCAGCATTTAACACATCCAGGGCAAGTGAGGAATGTGGGACCCTCCCATTTCATCTGCATTTCCTCTGCAGGCTTGTTTCTGTACCTCCCCTGTAGGAACTGAGTTTTCCCCAGGAGCTCCCACAGAAAGCACTGAGCCCAGGGCAGCTTCTCCTTTCTAGCTCATCTACCTGGTAAGCCTTGTCCCTGCTGGAGGAAAATGAGGGAGGGATAAGGGACAGGCCCAGAGTGTCCTCCTGCAGAAGACCCCCAACACAGATACAGGGGAGTGGAGGTTCCAGATTAACTCCAACCATGAACCCCTGTGCATCTCTAGTGCCTAATACCACTCCTGTCATGTGGGAGACAATAAATAGAGTTCAGGGTCTTATCAATGAATGTATACTTCATTTCATGTTTAGGACAATCAAAAACGTGTTTTGTGTCTACTTTACTGGGGAGGCTGAGGTAAATTTCCCAAGCTTAATTACTAAGTGACAGTGCTGGGATTCAAATCCAGTTCAACTTCCCTCTGCAGCCCATCACGCTGCCTCCCAGAGCAGCCCTATGTTGGAAGGAAGCAGCCATGACAGGTGTGGTAAAGTCTAGTTGGTGGGCATCTGCTCAGGTGGGCATCTGCTCAGGTGGGCATCTGCTCAGGTGGGTATCTGCTCAGGTGGGCGTCTGCTCAGGTGGGCGTCTGCTCAGGTGGGTATCTGCTCAGGTGGGTGTCTGCTCAGGTGGGCGTCTGCTCAGGTGGGCGTCTGCTCAGGTGGGCATCTGCTCAGGTGGGCGTCTGCTCAGGTGGGCGTCTGCTCAGGTGGGTATCTGCTCAGGTGGGCATCTGCTCAGGTGGGCGTCTGCTCAGGTGGGCATCTGCTCAGGTGGGTATCTGCTCAGGTGGGCATCTGCTCAGGAGTCTACAGTTGAGCTTTCCGGGCAACGGGGAGTGCCAGTGTCCGTAAGGGGGTAACCCTGCCACTTCAGGCTGTGGGAAGTGCCTGCTGAAGGCCAGATGCCCTTGCTGGGGGGCCCAAGTGTGCGAACACGCCCTCAAATCGCATCACTGCTGCTCAGGGCGTGCCTGACACTGAAAGGATATTGAGGAGCGTTTTTGACTTTCCCTTGACTCCATAAAATTTCTCTGGGGAACTCAAACCCTTCATGGCTACTGTTATAGCATTACCCCCCAAATTCTTGGGAAGGAGGTGAGGAAGGGCACGGACTCATTTTAGAAAGGAGCAGGTGGAGAGACGTATCAACTGTCCTCAGCATTTTGAGGACTCAGCCCGGGGCTGGCATTATCAAGTTTGTGGTCTGAGCACATTTTATTTTCTGACCCCCCAGGAGTATTTGCATTTGCACTATAACTTAATTGTAGAGACTGCTTTGAAGAACATGCTGAGGACCATGACCAACGGGAACCTTGCGTTCTGAGGAATTTCATAAACTAAGAGGAATTACCAATTCAGCAAAGATTATAGCAGGCGTGTTCTGTAAAAAATGTTTTTATCCCCACACGCTCTCTCCTGCGTCAATACCCACCACCCACCTTGTCTGCAGTGGCCCCCCCACAGCTACTGGATACAGAGTTAGCAGGTTGTCCGCTGTAAATTTTAGCTAGCTCTAAGACCGCACTTCCTCGTGACACCACATAATTCTTTAATAAATCACTAGTTCCTCACATCTCGACACGGGAGAGGGACATGTGTGTCAGCATCCCTCCCTAGTCCCAGGCTTAGCCAGTGAGCACACGTGACTTCCTTCACTTTCCTTCTTATAAACTCTCATTCCAGCTCCTTTACCCTTCTCACCGTGAAGTTTAATGGTCTCCATAAACTTTTATCTTGCATTTTATGTGGTTGCTACTAAATCCCATGCTGTCATTTTAATGGTGAGCTTTCATACCTATTCCGCTAGCTCTCGGCTGTGGCATGGGGACCCGGCATCTGGGTCGTTTCTGAACGATGGTGATTCTCCCCAGGGCCACTTCCTGTTGGGCCACGCTGGGACGTTGGTTTCGAGGAGTTTCAGGGCTGAGTATATAGAGGTCCTCCTGCTGTGATCTCCTGGGGTTCCCATTCTCCGCAGACTTGAAGGCCAAAACTCTATTTGGGAGACATGTTCCTGTGCAGGATGACATCTTTCTCCTTGAACTCAAACTAGTGTCTGGGCCATTCACTTGGCACCTGATGGTCTTTTTCCGTTGCGTGTGTTTGAATCCCATGTATGAACACTCTGTATTGCGTGTGTTTTGAATCCCGTGTATGAGCACTCTGTATGCACTAGGACTTCACATTCTGTCCCGAGACGGTCTGCCACTTACTCTTAAAACGCTTCTCACGCCCCACGCAGCGGTGAGCACTCAGGAGCCTGTTGGTAGACGCTGGCCTGAGTGTCAGAGGGTAGTTCATCTCGTTGCTTATTGTGGTTCCTCTTAGGGCTTCACTGTATCCTTAAAGGAGAAGCCCATCCACTGGAAAGAGTTCCCATTGACTCTGCATTCAGTAAGGGGCAGCTGGCCTGGTGATCTGATCTGATCAGGAATTACACTACTGGTTACCCTAGAACTCTTTTAGACCTGCTCTAGAATCTGAGGGACATTTTGATTCAGGACTTTAGACAAACCACTCAAGTATTTTTCAACAAGCATTAATCCACACTTCGTAATTAACTCTATAGTTTTTTAATGATATACTCCAGGATAGAGCTGATTATAGCAATATGCAAGGATAGTTAACTTTAATGTGTCCTGGTGTTGAAACTCATTCCTTCAAATTAAGTTACTTATAAACTTCATAGCCAGGGATGGGTTAGGCCGTTGCTATTTTGATATGTATTTTTGTTTGTTGTTCTGAGTCTCTCCATGGGGCCTGTGCTGGTCTGCAGTAATTCATGGGACAGCCATTTCCTTGTCTTTGAGTTTATATTAGAATTACGTATTTCACAAAGAATGTTATTGATAGGTGCCATATAGCAGAAGTTCTCCATACAAATGGGCTCGTAAAATGCCTGGTTAGATCTGTCTTTACCATGGGATTTCTTAGAGCCTCTAATTCTGTGATATGCTGTAGCAGGGCTTCAGCACAGTTGGGCGGAGCTGAGCTGCCAGCTGATTAAGACAACAGGCCAAATGAAAGTATCAGTCCAGCCTTTACTCCCTGACCGCCATGGGCCAAGCAAGAGGCCAAACCGGCGATGGCGCCGCCCACGGTCAGACCCAAAAACTCGCACATAGGAACTTGACCAGGTGCTATACTCTGCATGCATAATGGCCTTCCAAGAGGAGGAATCACATTGGGGCATTTCTCAAACATAATTATCTACAGAGTTTTTTTTTTTTTTGTTTGTGGCTGGTATTCTGATTATAGAAGTAGCAGTTTTTCTACCTGAAATTGTTCAAAGACTAGTCTTTATAGAACATTTTCCCCCCTAAATGCAGAGGTTTCATCACTAGCATTTCTTTTGATCTAGCTAAAAATTCACACAGCTGTGTCTTTCCTGCAGCACTTATATGTTTTTCTAAAGACAACTGCAAAATGCTCTATCTGGTGGGAGCCGTCTGTAGGTCAGCCGGGTGAGCTCCGGTCAGAGGGATTTTTATAGAACATCCTGAACTGGCAGCAAGAAAGTCTCTGCCGAGAGTGATACGTGGCTTACCCCCCACCTGAAGTTTCCTGATGATGCTACAGCACCTGTGCCAAATGACACCTCACGCTGTTCTTTTATCCCACCCGTGGTGGCCAGTGTGCGTGGGCGTGCGTTCTGGATCGTCCAGTACTTGGGAGGGAGGGAGTGCCAGGTAATAAAGTAATTTTTCATTTGGTCTGTAATGGCCTAGGTTTGGTGATTCAGTAGCTTTAATGGCGACATTTCATTTCACCACTTCCACATGAAAATTCATTGGTATTCTCTATGGGGAGATAGGCTGCCCAGACCGTCAGGTCAGTTGGGACTGTCCTCTTACCCTTGGGTCGTCGTTCAAATTGCAGCAAGACATTTTGGAATCAGGAGCCAGATTCACCTATTGGCATCAGCTTAGTTCCCTCAAAAGCAGCTTAAGCTAAGGGAGTTAAAATCCCATCTGGTTGTTATGAAAGGCTTCTGTTCTTGGAAGTTCTTCTTGTCTATATGCATCAACACTAGGTTATAGAATTTGGATGTGCAGATCCACCGTGGCCCACTCTGGGCAGGAGTCTATCGCTTAGGAGAATGGTCCTTTCAGTAATTTTTACCTCTGGAATGCTTTCTTCAGGGGAAGTCTTATGAGGAATGTCAATACCTAACAGTCCAAGTGGATCATGGGTGACAGTGTAGGGGAACGGTAAGGCTCTCTTCTTTGTGGTGCTCTGGGGGGCTCCTGGAATAGCACTGGTCTGTTTGCACAGAATGGGGATCAGAATCACATGTGCTCTGGAGGTCTAACCCCGAGAAGACAACTTTCTTTAACAATGCGTGGATATTGCCCAGTCCAGGATTTTAAGAAGAACAACAACACAAACCCAATAATGGTAAAGGACTATTAGGGGGCAGGCACCATCCTTTGCCCTTCACGTAGATTGTCTCACTTAATTCTCGTAACAAATGAAGGGGATGGCATGACGTTGGGGACCAGTCCCTTCTGACTCTGTTTGCGGCTTTGGGTGTAGCCAAGATCCCTCCTGTGAGTCCACAGACTCGCTGAGAGCAAATATAGTCATGGTTCTGGTTTAGTCCAGCAAAAGGGAGGATGTGTACAGGGTGAGTCCAGGCAAGTCCCAAATGCAGATCTTCTGGTCGTCCTCTCCCTGTGAAGTCACAGACAGCGCCAAACTCTCCCGGCAAGGACGGGCAGCAGTGTGCTCAGAACATTGCCAACCAGGGAAGCTCCCCTAAGCTGGGATGTCCAGAGTTTTTACTGGGGCTTGATCACATAGGCCTGACCAACAGTCCGTGTTGCTGACCTGAGTCTCCAACCCTTCGAGGTTGAGCGGATACCTACAAGACAAAGCCCGCTCCTTAAATCACACTGTCAGACAGTCTTGTGTGACCCCAGAAACTGCCCCTGTCCCCCGGGGAAACAAAAACACTTTGATGAGACAGTAGATCACCAGGCTGAAAGACTGTCCCCGGAGCTGGCAGCAGGGGCCGTACTTTGGGCCACGACAAGTTCTTTACCACACGGGGAGCTGCTGGAATTATGCTGCATTTTACAGATGAGAAAACTATAACTTAAACCAGTCAAGTAACAGGTCTGTGACCTTGCAAACTAGGTCTTGAATCCACAGAATATAACCCCAGAGGCTAAATCTTAGCTACAATGTCTTACAAAGGTGTTATCCAGGAAGAATCATCCGTGCTCCCCAAAATGGTTAATTGAGGAATCACTCTACGTGATAGCAAACAAGTCCTATTGAGGTAAGCCAACAGCATAATCCCGGTCTTAACGAGCCATCGTCGACCTCCAGGGAAATGCCCCTGCAATTGCCAGTCCGTGACCCCGTGCTGCCTGTGGCCCCACGAGCTCTGTGTTCGGCCGTGAAAACCGCCCTGTGCTTGCAATGCTCCTGCTAGTCTCTTCTTTAACTGCTAATCCCACAGTCCCGGGGTGAGCCTTCCCTCCAGTGCATATGTATTTGAAAATACATGTTACCAAACATTTTCCTGTAAAAGGCCTGTGGCTGCTTCTAATTGTTTCTTTTCTAACTGCTGCAGTTGGAGAGTTTATAAAATATACTGTGGGCTACCCCACATCCTGCGATAAGTATGAGAGACTCTATCCTTCCACCTTCTACCCTAGACTTGCTTCTGATACCTCGCTTTCTGCCTGGACCCCCCGCCACAGCAACCGTGGCTAGGCACATCGCTCCTTCTGTTGCTTGGGTTTTGCCGTAACTGTGTATGAAATCCTTGGTGGCCATATTTTCTCAGCCAAAATTTGGGACACATGGCCAGCCGGGATGACTGTACATATGGGTACACAGGACATAATATTTCTTTCCCAGAAAACCTGAGGCATATGGCCTCCATATGTACAGAATCTATGGCCTCTCGCATGTCTATTTATTGATGCATTTCTAGTCACATGAATATGTAACAATAGTAATGTGATTTTTATAGTTTCGCTGTCGGGGCCTTTCCATTTGGGAAAGATATTCATCATTTCTGCTTATGGCAAAATTACTTCTCAATTTAGTGTCCAGCCTTACATTATAAGTTATATATCTTGGATTTGATGTTCTGTACTGAATATATTTTCTTCTATTTTAGGGATCTGTGCTCTGTCTAGGCAAAAAAAAAAAAAAAAAAAGAAAAGAAAAGAAAGGCTGTGTGTATTCATTTGTTCTGGAAATGTCTGTGGAGGAGGTTGCTTGATGGGGAATCAATGTGGGGAATGATTTCAGGGAAGGTGTGTGGCGAGGAAGCTTTAGAATGTATATTAAGGTTTATGAAGTTATTCCTCTGTCAACAAACACGAGTATTTTGAAAGGCAGAATAAGTGATTAATGAAGGGAGGACAAGAAAATGGCAGAAAATAGAAGTCATAAGGGTGTGGAAGGTTTTTTTCCTCCCCGGCGTCTGTCTGTCAGCCTGTGCCCAGGCCAACAGCAGTGACGGGAAGTGGAGAAGACGTAGGTGATACCGGGTGGGGGGGGTCGGCGAGATGTGTTTGAGAAAAGACAAGCACAGGGAGCACGCCTATCCTGTAAGTGACAACTAACGGTGTTCTGGTAGAGGGAGATAACCCCCACGGTCAGCAAGAGATGATCTCTTTGATTGGAGGAACTGAAACGAGAAACTCCAAGAAGAACAATGAACACTGCGTAGCTGTTGAACTAAATCCGGCAGGATGCGGCTCATTACGGTGACAAGTGAAGCAGCCGTGACCGGCAGACCTTAGACATCGCAGACTGACCTTCCGACAGACGTGAAATCCAAGTGTAGGGCTCTGAAGAGTGGGATGAGCGGGACAGGAACCTCCTTAATAATTTTTCGTCATGAGGTGGATTTCAGCTAAATATAAACTCTCCTCGAAGTTCTGTGGGTTTTGGTAACAACAGTTATCCAGCCTCTCTCTCCAATTTAGTCCCGTTTTTCACGGGGCCGTACAAGCCATTTGTCCCTTCCTGTCTTCCACTCTGTGCAGGGAGACCATTACGACTTGCTTAAAACATGAATCATTTCCCATATTCGCAGAAGAGGAGAACAGTCCCCAGCACAGCTTGGTTGTTCTTTGCCTACTTCCCCTGTGGTTACCCTGATGTCCCAAGGTGTCCCCTGCAGAGCTCCCTGGTTGCGAGGGGCTGTGCTGCTTCTGGCCCCGGCAGGGAAACCTCTAGCACTTCTTATCCTCGTTGACCCTTGCTCAGCTGTCCGGTCTCTGCTCATATGTGCCCTCCCCAGGAACGCCGCTCCTGGTCCTTCGGGCAAGTCTGGGTTGTGTGTGTTTAAATGCCTGGGTGTTGGACTCAGTATTGCCCGCAACACCGTTGTTCTTCCTTGGCCCCCTCTGTAAACTGGGTTTGCAGATATGCACCTCAGGAGGTCGTGGTGAGTGCACAGCCGCGGCGGCGATGTCTCTGAGGGTCCGGTGCCGGTTCTGGCTCCTGAAGTCCTGACGCACATCCACGGAGCGTGGGGGCTAAGAGCACGGTCCGTGGACAGGCAGCTGCCTGGCCTCCTCTCCCCGTTCTGACACGTCCATGCTGTGTGACCACAATGAAAACAAGGAGCTGCTCTGTGCCTCAGCTGCTCCCCACCTCGTGCAGTTGGAGCCTGTCTGCCGTTGGGGTGGGGGCATTGGGAGTCTTAGCGCCCTGACCTTAACCCCAGGAGCAAAGTCTGGCTTCATAGAAGATGGCTGTGACAACCAGGGTCCCGATCTACAAACCTTGATCCTGTGCTTTTCTTATTTTCACTCTGATGATTTTTGAAGGTTTTTTTTTTTTTTTATCGTCACAAATAATTTCTGTGTATTTTATTTACATAGCACCTGTCAGTGTTATGGGGGTGTTGAGACAAGTGAGTTATTTTTGTTGTAAAATGGTATTTTGGGGCTAAAGCAGTAGAGGAGGGGAGGGGAGACCTACCCTGACAGTGAAACCGGCCAGATTACTGGGGTTTGTGGCCAGACCCAGACCACCATGTTGCTCCTGGTTGTGCCATTTCCAGACGAGGCAGGAAGGGCAGGGCACGTGCTCCTGGGCGGGGCAAGCTCCCCCGGCACAGGTGCTCGGGCTCCTCCCTTCACCTTCTCACCTCCAGAGAGAGTTTGAAGGCAGGCCACTTACCCTTGCTGCTTCTGGTGAAAGGACAGATCTAGGATGTGACTTCAGCTGCAGCATTATTTTCGGACTTGACAAAATGGGGTGTAGACCGCACAACCTAAATGTCTAAATGGAATGTGCTCTGCAGAACGGAATCCAGTGTCTTTTGTGAGGCCAGGAAGTACAGAGAGATTTTCCTTGGATTATGTAATTGTTCACCTACTGCGGAGGGCAGAAGTACGAGTTCTAGGACTGGGGGAGAGAAAGCCAGTCTGATCTCTTTTTCGGCACCCTGTTCATTTCCACAGGAAGATTCAATTATTCCCTCATTTTCGAGGCTATATAGGAGTTTGCTGGGCCGGTTCCTGACACAGGCTCTCTCATCATTATTCAGACTGGCTTTCACTTTTCTAAACTGGTCTTCTGCTTACTGCTGTTGGAGCCTCGCCAGCATTTCGGAAGAGGATTAAATAATCACTCGCAACTTCCTACATGTTGTGCTATTTTGTTCTCTCCCAAATGTCATCCTCTCCTCACACACACGCACGTTTCCCGCGGGTGAGGACGGCGAGTGTCTCCAGGGCTAGTTTCTCCGTGGACCGCGGGGCCAGCGGTCCTCCACATGGATGCTGAGCCGGAGCCGGGGCTGTTGCCACGGCAGGGAGGCAGAGACCACTGTCTGCCCGCATGAGCAGTGCGCTCGGGCGGAGAGAATCCATGGGGAGCACTCCCCAGGACAAAATGCTGTCACTTGGCCCCGCGAGCAGCTCCGGACCCTCGACGGGAGTGGCTGGCCTGGCTGGTGGCTCCTTTGGCTCTGTGGGTGGTAGACTTACCCCGACGTACTCGGAGAGTCCTCCCCGCACCTCCGGAGCACGCGAGGGCTCGGGGTGCACTCGCTGCCTCTTGTGCGTTAGGTGTGGACCGTGCTTAACACACATGACACCCTCCTGCGTGTAGATCCTGGGAGGAGGGCTAAGTGAGAGAGAAATTTTTTTTTAAGATTTTATTTATTTACTTGACAGAGAGAGACACACAGCGAGAGAGGGAACACAAGTAGGGAGAGTGGAAGAGGGAGAAGCAGGCTTCCCTCAGAGCAGGGAGCCTGATGTGGGGCTCCATCCCAGGACCCTGAGATCATGGCCTGAGCCAAAGGCAGACGCTTAACTGAGCCACCCAGGTGGGAGAGAATTAATGTCACCTTTCAGGTTCCTGTCCTTGCTCCCCATACAGAGCCCTCTTACCTCCAGTTTCTCCACGTGGTGTGAGCATATCGAGGCAACTTCCAGCCCCTCAGACGTGTGGCAGGATCTCCAGCGCGCTTGCCCGGCAGCACGGCCCGTCCTGTGGACCGAACTGGCCTTCTGTCGAGTGTGTGAGTGTGTGAGTGTGAGAATCCCCCGCTTCTCCCACTCTCGGCTTGAGCTGCGTGGTACCCTCCCCCGGAGGCCCCTCTCGGGGTGGATACTGCCCCCTCGCACCCCTGCATCCGTGGATGGTGCCCAGGCAGGGGTGTCTAATGCGCGGATGGTGCCCAGGCAGGGGCGTCTGACATGTGGGCCGGCTGAGGCTCACTGTGCTGCCGGGACTCAGAGCAGGTGAGCTCACCTGACCAGGAACTGTGGCTTCTCTGGTCCTAAGGATCTGTGGCGGGGACTGGGGACTTGTGTAAACAGAAATAGCCCAACAGCAAGTTCCATGACGCTGTGACCCCCGTGACCATGAGGCTGTGAAGGCTGCTTGTGGAAGCCCAGAGGAAGGGACGCGTAGCTCACCTGGTGGAAGCAGGGAAGCCCCAGGAGATGGGGCCTGGAGGTGCACGAGCTTTCTTGGGGGACAGCCGCTGAGCAGAGGGAGCAGCAGGCTTGCAGGCCGGGAGGTCCCAGGCCGCACAGGGCAGGAGGAGGGAAGGGCTGTGGTGAGACAGACGTCCTGGAGGGATGGAAGGAGCTGTTGGCAGCCGGTGGGGGCCAGGCTCAGGTGCGGGTCCTCACATCAGGGCCTGCAGAGGTTTCTAGAGCCAGATGGCTATGTGGTCAGTTCCTTGAGGTAAAATCACGTCCCTGGTGTGATGTGCAGGGTGTGCTGGGGTTAGACTCCCCGAGGTCAGAGAGGTGAAGGGACCTGGACTGGGAGGGGAGGGCAGAGGACCGGGCAGGCTGCGGTCTGAAAGTGAATGGACACATTTTCAGAAATGACTAGTTTTCAGGAGCAAAGGAGGATGGATCCCGTATTTTGGGGCTGGGTGACAAGTGGACGGTACTGCCATTAACGGAGGTTGGAGGCAGGAGGAGGGCCCTTTGGCTTTTTTCTTATGGAAGAGAATAAGCTCAAGTTTATGTTTGTTAAGCTTAAGGCACCAGCGAGACCCCGGAGAGAAGGCAGCAGGTGGATAGTGGTACCGCGGGTCTGGGCTGCAGGTGAAGGGGAGGAAGAGGTAGATTTGGGGGCCTGGGCCTTTGGGCAGAACTGTGGACAGGTGAGAGGGTGGTGACCCCCGGGAGGAAGAGGAGCAGGGTGTGGAACTGCTATTGGGTGAGGAAGGCAGAGGGGAAGGAGGCCCAGAAGGGGCCGGGGGAGGGATATTCAGAGAGGGAGGAGGGAAAGAATTTGTAGAAAGCAGGGCCAAGAACGTTTCCTTCCCCGACTGATTCTGAGTTCATCTGCAGGACAGCTTGGCCTCCTGGGTCCAAACTGAATTTTCCTCCCCTTCCCAGGGCCGCTCTCCAGGACCCCTTCACATTCAGTCACAAGCCAAAGCCTCTCTCTCTCTCTTTCTCAGATTAACCCCCCAGCCCTCTCCTTGCCATGACCTTGACTCAGGGAGGAGTTCTTGCAACAGCTTCCGAATTTGTCTTATCCCACACACCCCTGCCTGCCTGCCAGCCCACGACCCACAAAGCCCTGGAGAACGTACAAATGCAGACGTGATGATGTTGGCTGTGGCTCACTGTGACCCTGGATTCAGTGTCTTGAGTGTGAGGCGTGATCTAACTTCACCAGCCCTTCCGCACCACCTGTCACTCTCCCTTGGTCATCCCACAGGAACGGGGCTAGACTCCTTCCCTTCCTGGCTTCCTCTGGGTGTCCTACAAGGCCTTCCCCAATCTAGTAAAGTCCTACAAGCCCTTCAAGTCCCAGCCACAATATTTCTTCAGGGAGTTTTTTTTTTTCTTTATTCCAGGACGAGGGAAGTCCCATATCACGAGCTCTTAGAGCATCTCTCTCTCTCTCTCCATCTCTCCCTTTTTTTAAAATTACATTTATGCCAGGGATATATGCATAATGACTTGTTTAATAGCTGCTTCCCACAGGACTATAAGTTTATGGAGAGAAGGAATCCTGTTCATTTTACCCCCTAAGCTTAACATACTGCCTGAATGTGCTTAAAACTATTTGTAGGAAAACAAATTAAAGACAATGCACATTAAGTGTGTGTTAAAAAATGAAAACACCCAAGTAGCTGAGAATCTATGGGTAAATTAAGTAGGATAATGGTTGAAAATAAACAATTCAATTGGCCAATGATAAAGTCAGTGTGACTTCTATATTACAAACTTAAAATACAAAATAAAGTGATGGAAGCAGAAGCAGGTTTACAGAGTGGAATGACTGAAAGTTCAGAAACAATGGAGATCCTACTCCTCGCTCCCTCCTGCAAAGGGCTTTTCTCAGTCCTTCACCCCTCCCTTGTTCCCTGGTCCACCTTGGGGAGTCTCTCCTTCATGAGAACAGTAAGAACAAGTCTTGTTTGTTCACCACTCAGACTCAACATCTCACCCTCATCAGGGTCCTTTGCGGGGCTCTGGATGGCCCAAAACACCTCCTGACTGTCCCCTCCTGTCACCTCCGGACTGTCACCTGCTGTCACCTCCCGACTGTCACCTCCTGCCACCTCCCGACTGTCCCCTCCCTATGGTCACCTCCCGACTGTCACCTCCTGACTGTCCCCTCCCAACTGTCCCCTCCCGACTGTCACCTCCTGACTGTTGCCTCCTGACTGTCACCTCCTGACTGTCCCCTCCCGACTGTCACTTCCAGTCGGTGTGATGTCTGTGACAGCTTCGTCAGAGTGACTGATTAGGTTTCTTCGTTCAGTTTATAGATCCGTTGGTCCCAGGTCTTCTGCAGTCCCTGAAGCCTGGCATTCATGGCAAATTGCAATCGGGTTCACAGCCCACTCTCCGCATTTAGCTCCTCCAGTGCTCCCAGTGGGAATCGCATGCCACCTTGTTCTCTCCATCAGCGTGCGGCTTGCTTAGCAAAACTTTCTGTGCCCTGCATGGTCCTATTATCCCCGTGCCCCGCCAGGATGGACTTTGAGGGTTCTCAAAGTCCTTGAGGGTTCAAATCAAGTCAGACCATCTCAGGGAAGACTGACTCAGTCCATCAGGATTTCTATGTGCTGACGACTCTCACTGTCTACTTCCCGTGAGTGCAGACGTTCTCTCCCGGACGCGTGTTTCCACGTGCCGATGTGCTTCCCTACTCCTGAAGAGGGGAAAAGTATATTCTGTCTCCCAGGTGTCCCTCTGGGAATGCACTTCTGTACAAAGAGTGAATAGGTTCCCAGTGTTCAGACATAGAAGAAAATACGAGCCTCGTGTAAATTAAAAAGAACTTTAAATATATCGGAAATTGTATCTGTGCTGATTAACAGGTTGGTTCTAAGGTACAAGTGAAAATGATCAACGTGTGATATGGTACAGTGGCCTGATGTGTGTGTCCTCCCAGATTCCTCGATTGAAACCTAATCCCCATTGTGAGAGCGTTTGGAAACGGAGCCTGTGGGAGGTGATTAGGGGATGAGGGTGGAGCCCTCAGGAATGAGATTAATGCCTTACAGAGGAGACCTGGGAGAGCTCCCTGTCCCTTCTGCCACGTGAGGACACAGCAAGAGGGTGGCCATCTGTGCCCAGACACCAAATCTCCTGGACCTTGGATTTCCACACTCCAGAGCTGTGGGAAATCAGTGTGTGTTTCTAAACCACTCAGTCTTTTGTATTTTGTAACAGCAGCCCATATGGACGAAGACATGTAAAATTAATCATTTTAACCCTTTAAAAGTCTCCAGAACAAGAAATACGGGGTTGCAGTTCTCTAGTGCTGGTTTCTTCACCTGGGCTCTGCGGACGTTTTAGTTGGCTGATTCACTGTGGTGGCCTGTCCTGGGCACTGACTCGCATCCCAGGTCTTTGCCCTCCAGAAACTCTTTCCGGTCCTGACATCCCGAATGTATCCACTCGTTGCCCAGTGTCCCCTGGGGATAGGTCCCTGGTCAAGAGCACTGCTCTAGTCCCAAGTTTGACCCTGAGTGAAACTTACAGCCCTGGGAAAGGTGGATGGATATCCTGTTTTTCCATGGGGAAGAGAGGGAAACCGTCACCACGTATGGACAGAAATTGGGCACACTTCCATGCTTCTGCCCTCAAGAGGACTGTGTCTGGATGCCGCCTTCCAGGAGACCCGTGGAACATGATACAGTGTCGGCCTTGCACGGCGGCAGACTTGTACAGTGGCCTCTGAGCTTAAACGATGACGTTTGTACTCAGGAGTACCACGGCACTGGGGTTAATGCCCCAGTCGGTCTGACCAAGAAACCAGTAACTCTGCACAAGGACCTTCCCTCCCTGGCGAAGCTGCGTGTCCCTACAGGTCCGAGGGGATGCGATGAGCAGCTGCTGTGGGGCCCGGCTGTCACTGCTCCGGACGCTGCGGGGACGTGAGGACAGTGCTGTCTGGCCAGCGATGAACGTTCAAAGTTGGAGGTTCCTAACCAAGCTGGGCCGCTTTCACAATCCACAATCCCAGGGCCATCTGACCTCCCTGGCTTTCGTCCGATCTGTTATCCAGGGACGTGTGTGTGTGTGTGTGTGTGTGTGTGTGTGTGTGTGTGTGTGTGTATGCAAGAGTGGGAATGCTCAGAGTTTAATTAAGCATCTGTCTTGGGCTTGTGCCCAGATGCCCTGTTATGGGGGAGTCCGAAAATCAATAACCACAGTGAAAGACAGATAGGCTAACGCTAATGAGCTCAATAATAACCACTTGTAAAACAAGGCCCAACTTCGCAGGCTTCGGGGGGGGGGGGGGGGCGGGGGGGTTGGCGCATATCTGAATGCCCAGGAGGGCTGAGTGTGGAGATTTGGGGGGGAGTTAACAGGGCCTCCAGTGTGGGTCACTGAGAAGCCCTGCTGACCTGGGCGTTGCTAGAGAAGCGGGGGGGACACCCCGTGGCAGGTCAGGCAGGCCTGCCACCACCACTCAGTAATTCTGAGTCCCTTCCTCTTCCCAAAGTAAGACCAGGCCCGGCCATCGGTGTGGAGATGAGGGGAAAAGGCTTCCTATCCTGAAGTGCTCCTCGGACGGTGGTGGACGTCGGTGGATGTCACCGCCCCACCCCACGCAGCTCCTCTATCAGCGAGGAAGAACCTGGCTGTTGCCCCTGGAGGAGAACTTTGAAGGGGACCAGGAAGTGGGTCCTCCCATGGGCCGGGACGAGAGCCCCTCTGCGAGTTCTGGGAGTCAGCAATCAAGTGGTCCCTTGGTGCTTACCCAGCTTACCCAGCTGGAAGGAAGGGTCAGAGGAAGTGTCACCCCTGGGTCCGCAGCTGGGCCGAGCCAGCGGGGGATGGGAGGAGGCTGGGCGACAGCAGGACTGGAGCCCAAGTGGGGGTTTGGGGAAACTCGTGCGCCTCTGTGAGTGAGTGCTGAAGTCTTAGACTAAGTGAGGTTTGGTGGGGTGAGGTTCTGAGATGGTGACCAAGAAAGAATTCTTGAGACATCTTTGGTACAAAATGGTGTTTATTAAAGCACGGGGACAGGACCCATGGGCAGGAAGAGCTGCTGCCCCAGGGTTGTGAGGAGTGGTCCATCATATGCTTGCGGGTGGGGACGGGGTCAGGGATGATGAAAGTCTCTTAGGAATTTTAGAAGCAAGGTTTCCAGGACCTTGAGGGGCTAGCTGTTGTTGGGGAAAATGTCATTCACTACCAGTAATGACACCTTTGTCTGAGACCCTGTAGATATATTATCAGTGGGCAGTGGGCTCAGGAATGATTGTCCACACTATCTTGAAGGGTTTAGAGATAAAGTTTCCAAAGGAATTGTTAAAGTAGACTTACAGGATCCTGGTTGGGGGTAGGGGCGGGTCAGGCTAAGATTGCCCTTTGCCCTTAGCAAAGCTTTAAGGTGGAGAGTCCCTAGAGGAATGTCACTCTGCCTGTTTCAGGAGCTTGTCAGTGGATAAGGAAATGTAATAATTTTTCTTCTGCCTCTGTTTCCCACATCAGTAGGACAGTGGCCTAGGGAGACCCCCGTCAGGGACTATACAGAGTCCTGTTGCTCATCTGGGCACTCCTCACCTCTGCAGCCCTCTGTCCCGTATGTGATGGCGACACCATCCAGCAGCGGTGACTTCTGCCCACCATCCGTTCTCCAATCCCGTCCACGCTCTCCTTGTGGTGACATAATAGAGTGTACCTTTTGCCATTTTAACTGTTATTAGGGCATAACTCAGGGCACTTACCACAGTCACACACTTTGTGATGTGAAGTGATGTGATGTGAAGACAGAAGCCGTCGCTTCTGTCTGTTCCTGAGACCTCTGGTTTCACCCCAAACAGAAGCTAACTATTCATGATGCAGTGACTCCCGCTCCCACTCTTCCTGCCCCTGGTCACCCCTAATTAACTTCTGTTTCTACGAATTTGCCAATTCTAGATTTTCATGTAGGTTGAAACCTACAATATGGGACCTTTTGGGTCTGGCTTTTGTCTTCCCTTACTGTTTCCGAGTTCGTCCATCTGCAGCATTTGTCAGTACTCCATTTCTCGCCGTGGCTGAACACTGCTCTGTCCGTTGTACGGAGAGACCACGTTTTCTTTATCCGGTCGCACGTGGTGGACACTTGGCTTGTTTCCACCCTTTGGCTCCTGTGAGTAATTCGGCGACGACCGCTGGTGTACAGGTTACTTGCTGAGTTCCTGTTGGCCGTTCTCTGGGGTGCATGCCTGGGAGGGGGTCACGTGGTAACTCTGTGGTTAGTGTTTGGAGGTGTTTGCTCTCACCTCCAACCTCTCCTGGAACCCACAGAAAAGGGGGTTCTGGGGAACATGGTCCCAGCTGTGGGTGGCAGGGCGAGGCCTCACTGACACAGTCTAGCACACTCCTGGACCGTTTGTTGTCCTTTCCAAAGGAGCCCTGTGAGGAGGGCTCTGCCAATAAGCTGAGCGGAATGACGCTTCTGGAATCTAGACCTTGGACCAGTCAGAGTGCTGCGGATAGTCAGAGACCAGAGAGGTGCTGGGCGAGGTGCAGGGCCAGAGGCAAGCGGGGCATATGGATGCCCGGAGAATGCTCGTGTCCTGAAATGGATCCCGTTTCCTCAGGGGCCTCCTCACCTACCTGCGAAGGGATTGCCCTTGGTTCCTTATTTCTGTATGTATTTTACCAGTAAATTCCATTTCACAATGTAAATTCTGTCTTTAGTTCCTGCGTACCCAAGGAGCCTAATTAGAACATACACTTGTGCGTGCGCGCGCGTGCACACACACACACACATGCGCACCCATGTCCTAGCTTGCCCCCTGACCAGGCTGTGTCGTTAGCAAGCTTGGCCACAGGATTTGTGCCCAGCATCTCCCCCGTGACTCACACCATCTCTTGGCTACTTCTCTTTGCTCCCATAGATACTTGTATACTCGTTCGTGTCAAGTTGTAGGCTTACACAATTGAAGCTCAATGAAGAGGCCCAAAAACCATGCTATAAATTTAGGCTGCAGAGAGTGCCAAACTAGTTAATAAAAACAAAACTAACAGAAATCTTTCTGTGGGTTGAATTAGTAAATCTGGACAGTTGCCTTCAGTTATTTCTGGACCATATGTAAATAGAATGTGAATAATGGATTTGGTTATTGGTTCAAAATAACTGATAACCAAATATTTCTTTGTCCCCACATGCTTGGGAAAACTGTCTCTTCCCACTCCCTTTTAAAATGATGGCCGAGAGAGTGAGGCCGGTATTAAAACCTGCTGTAGATATCTGAGGGTGAGGGGTTTGGGGCCTAGTGCTGCACCCCCCACGGGCTGCGCAGGGGCCCGCGTGCACTCTCCCGGGCGGTCTCAGCCCAGGCAGGGTCAGAGGCCTGGCTCTCCCCCTGCACTTAGGACTATTACTTTGTTAACTGGGTTGAGGGGCAAGGCGCAGAGGCTCAGTGACCCCTGGGGTAACTTTTCTGTCATTTGCCAGCTGTGCATCTAGGACCAATACAGAATCACCCTCTCTCCTCCTGTTTGCACTCTTCGGGGGCGGGGAGGGGGTGGTAATACCCGTGGCATAGTTATGGTGAGGATCATTCAGAGGATGGAAGGAGATACATTTGGGGTCATTAGTGCTCCTTGCAGTAAGACTTAAAATGAGGGCAGAGGGGCTTCACGGGCCCCTCAGACATGACTGTCGCCTTTTATGCAGCTTACCCTGGGTCAGGACACTCTGCAAGGAGTCCTCGAAAGGCACAGCCTTTAGCTTTCAACGTCTTCTTAAAATAATCTCTGAAAGTATGTGAGGCTCACTGCTCTTGTGCTTTCCTTTCCGGAAATGCTGCTGTGATCTCTTTCAGAGACTCTCCAAAATTCTTTCTATCATTGGAACCTAACTCAGCCTCCCACTTGGCCATTACACTGGGCGCTGACAATGTCACCCTGTCCCCTACCGCCGGTGGCCCTTCTGTTTCACAGCGCTTTCTGAGGCAATGCGGGAAAAAATAAAAGGCTTTGGCTTTGGGGAATTGGTGTTACCGGGTTAAGGGATGGCTCCGTTTCAGCCTCTTAGCTCGTTGTTTAGACTGGACTCATTTTACAAAGAGCTGGTCCTCCCCAACCAACACACAAATCAAATGCCTCTTTCACACAGATCGATTCATGGACGTTTTCTTCTATTTCTGACCAGGGTGGGCAGGTAATGAAACTCGGTCCCCAGGTGTGCAATAAACAGCAAAATAAAATCCAGGGAGAGGTTTGTATCTTTTCCTATAAAAATGCTTTTGAATTTACAACGGTTGCTATTATTCTATTCAGCCTGGCAGCTAACGCAAATTCCACCCCTAACTGGGCAGTGAAAGAATTTGAATCAGGTGGGTAGTTCATTATATTATATAAGTAGGGAGGCACTCTGGAAGAATATAAAGAGGCCATAAAAATGGATTAAAATTCAAAAGGTTTCGATGGCTTTTCTGTTTATTCAAATGCAATAAGTGATAGATGGAAGTCATAGTTTATTTGAACCAAACATTTCCTCTCATAGGAGCGCCTTCCTTTCATATATTTGCATTTTGCAAGTCACCCGGCATTAATAAAATACTTAAGAAAACAAAGAAACAATAAATGTAAACCCAGATAGGTTGCTTCTCTCTTGGCCTCTTGTGCGAGCCCACAGGACGTGTGTGCGCACGTGTACGCTCACGTGTACATGCAGATTTCAAATCCACTTGCTCCTCTGCGTGGCTGGGCAGAGCCTATTAGTGGAAAACTGTTCCTAGAAGGAAGCGGTAAAATACATAGGCAGGTAGGTCTTCGGTTTGGGAGTTAACATCCTTTGATCTTGTTTCTGCCTTTTTGGGTAGATCTGGGGACCCGGAAGATGACGTGCCCGCTGGTCTGCGTAGTCGTGGGACCATTCTCTCTGGGTTTCTCTGCAGAAACTCCATGCATCCGGCAAAACCACGAGCTTTCTGAAGGCAGGAGCTAGGCCTTAAACTAGTGTTAGGAGGAGTTTAATGGCTGTTTTCATCACATGTTGCAGGAAGTTACCTTTCTCCTGTGTCCATTCAGTTTGGTGCTTCCTGGTAACGGTCGCTGGTTTTCAGTGGGGTCAGTGTGGCTGGCACCCATAAGGTCACAAGCTGTGGGTAAATGGTATCTTTAGATTAAAACATGTCCCTGAGGAGGGTTCCTCCCTTGAGCTCTCCAGTCCACAAGGGAGTAGGAAGTGACTTCTGCACCAGGAGCTCCCTGAGGGACTTTGGCTGTCTCCAGACTTCGAGTTGTACTTCTAACTCAATTTGCTTATTTAATATGTACGGGAAACGGATTCCACCAAGGTTAGTATTCTTACTTCTGCTCTTGATGGATTATCCAGTTAATCCTTATATGGCAGGAAAGAAGTGGAAATTGTTTTTCCCCATTTTTCAAACTGGTCAGGCATGAGGCTGGGAAGGAGGTAAGCCTGTCAAGCAGGCAACACAAGGACCTCATGAGGAGCCTCTCAGGTCTCCCCAACTCCCAGTTCAGCCACCCACCAGGCAACATCACTTTCAAAGAGCAGGACAGAATTCTATAACACACGATTCACTTCAGTTATTTAACAAAAATTTTAAATTTTTTGAGGCTTTGGATAAATGAGTTCTCAAATATTGAGTCTAATTCGAAATAAAAGCCAAAAAGATGCCCAGATGGATTATTTGCAGATTTAGAAAGACAATCATTTCCTGATGCTAAGACATTACTGCTGTTAAAATGTGAATTTTATTTAGTTTTTATTAAGCTCCTTGCAAAGGAAAAGAGGTCAGCCTGATCCCTGTTGAATTTTCAAGATGGTGCCATAGACAATGACAAATAAATTATAGAATTAAAAAAAAAAAACACAAAGGACCAAATACCCTCTGAAGACAAAATATAAAACCTGCTATTGTTTTACCTTCTCTCTAGACTGGCCTTGGGGACAATGACAATTTCTTTGTGCTAATACAAATTAGAATCAACTAGCGGTTTCGATTGTCACAAACCAAACGTTTATCTTGAGAAAAACGTTTTTAGCTCGATTAACATTACGATTTACAAATGCTAACACTCATCTGTACGTAAGTATTCCTGTGCCTGGAACCCAGTGTGCTGTGGCCATGTGCCCCCAAACCTTAATCTTGGTTTATTAGAGGAGCATCAGGTGTAGGAGACCAGACTGAGCCAACCCAAATAGGCCCTTTTGGCAGAAGGATTATTTTGAACTGATTATTTTGAGAAATCGCAGACACAGGGGAGACGCTGAGAACAGAGTAGAAGTTCCCCTTTTGAAGGGGAAATTTACATTTATAAAGGAAATCTCAGCGTGTGCCAGGAAGGGGAGGATTTCTCTAATCCCTAAAGAGGGGAATGACAAAATCTGCATAACAAACCTTACCCCGTGGACCAGACTCCTGGTCACTTTCCTGTAACTGGCCTCTCCCCAGCCCCCCTTCCTTTGGTTTAGCTGGGGGTGGCTCTGAAGCCCAAGCCCACCCCTTCGTTACTTCTCCCTGTTCATGGGAGATACACAGGTTAGAAAACTTCAGTTTGTTTTTCTCTTCTGAAATCGTCTGCTGTAACAGGAGGCCCAGCTCAGAATATCCAAGGATAGAAAGGAACGTTTTGCTTATTCCCCGGTAGGGAGTCCCAGTCATGAGAGCCACAAGTCCTCATCTGCTGTCTGTTCTCCCTTATCTTCAGAAAATTAGTGATGGGAAACCTCACGGAAGCTCAGTCCTGAGGTTTCAGCAGCGGATTGCAGACTTGGCCCCAAGGGCATTGACCTTGCTGGTGGATCCCACTCCCCAGGGGGCTTTCCTCATTCTCCCCCCAACCCCCACCAGTAGCTCCATTCCCAGTTTCCTCCCCTGGCTCTTAGTTCCTAACAGCCCTCCCAACTTACCCCTTTCGTGCTTGAACAAGCCGCCTCTCCTTTGTTCCCTTCCATTGGCTGATGGTTTTGCCTCAGCTTCTCTGTCCTGCACTGCAATTCTTTTATTCCTGAATAGCCATCTTTTGCTGGCAAGATAACCTGCAGTGTCTATTTTTAATGTTAACAATCTTGGAATGCATCTTCTGTCCTTTTAACCTATCATCAGGATTTTTTTCTTTCTTTTTTTTTTAAAGATTTTATTTATTCATTTGACAGAGAGAGAGATCACAAGTCGGCAGAGAGGCAGGCAGAGAGAGAGGAGGAAGCAGGCTCCCTGCGGAGCAGAGAGCCCGACGCAGGGCTCGATCCCAGGACCCTGAGATCATGACCTGAGCCCAAGGCCGAAGGCAGCGGCTTAATCCACTGAGCCACCCAGGCGCCCCTCTTTCTTTTAAGCTCTTAAAAATTATGTAAGTAATGTTCATTGGAGAAAAGTCAGATAAGCCAACAATATTCACTCATAATCTCACTCACCACCCAGAGAAAACAATGATTAAATTTCTGGACATTTCGGACTTTATAGTTCTCTCCGACTATCAATTCAGAAACAAAGCAGGATCATATTATCCAGCATTTCCTGTGTCCTCTTCGTTATTAATATATCGCAAACACCTTTCCATATCAATAAACATACATACTTGTTATCATTATAGAAGAAAATACTGTGATGGCTTAGGTTGTCCATAATTTACTCAACTAATTGCCAGTTTTTGGACAGTTAGACTGCTTATAATTTTTTTCTTTTTATAAACAGCATGATACACATGTTTTCTGTTTATTATGCAGTAATTTTCTTAGGATGACCGTCTACAAGTGAAACTTGGGGTCGAATGCCTTTGCTTTTATTAAAGCCTTTGCTAAATTGCTCTCAAAAATATCTATTTGTATTCGTATATATATATATTACTATTTGGCAACTGGGTAGATAATTATTGCATTTTATGGGTTCGGGTTTATGCTGTTTGTTAGTGAAGAACATTTTTTCATATACTCCCCAGAAATTCTTTTGTACTTAGTTCATTCATATTCTTTACCTATGTTTTCATCAGGGTGGTCATCTACAGTATTATTTATTTCTAAGAGTTTTTAAATCATATATTAAGCACATCAATTACTTGTACAGCAGACCTTTTGGACTTTTGTAGACCTTCTCCACTTGTCCTGGTATCTGACTACGCAGACTCTACTCATGGGCCATCCTTGTGTGTGTTCCCTGTGTGTCAGGGACTCAGGCTCTCCGTCTTCTTTGTAGGTTCTGTGTTTTACTCAGAATGAAACAACAGTTCCCCACAGAGGTATGGGAATATTCATCTGTATTTCCTTCTACTAATTATAGGATTTTAATATTTATGATGAAAAATTGAACCAGCCTAGGAAAGAAAGAATCACCATTGACCCAGACTGGTTCCGTATGTGTTGAAAATTTTGTCCAGGCTTCCTTCACTGAGTCAACCATCCAGTCAGCATGGGCTGTCTGCTTTAACCCAGAGGAAAGGTGTGTCCTCCTTCGAGGACACTGTAGACCCTTTCCTGAGAGCAAATGGGCCCTTCGTCCCCTTGTTTGAGACCTCAGGACCTCCGTCTCCTGATCTGAAGCTACTTTCCGGGCAACCCAGGCACCCCCGGTTTGGATGCCCTTCTGAGTTCTTTCCTCTTCTCTTCTCTGCCTCAGCACGGGTCTACTCAGGGGTAGGTTTTGTCACATCTCCCCTTCCTCGCTGTTCTTAACGTGAGAAGCCGTGTGGTCCTCAAAGGAGCAGCCCCCGACCTTGGCTCCCAGCTTCCCGCAGACACCCAAGCTCTTGTTTGTGTCTCTCCTATCCACCTCGCCCTCAACGGCTTTGATTCTGCTTTCAGGGGACAAACACAGAAATGCCCTGCTTCTTTGCTTCAGAAGACAAGTGGCGCTTGGATTGGTAATGCTCAGTGCACTTGACCTTTCCAACAAGGAGCTCTGCTGGGCATTTTCTTCCAATTCTCCTCCTTATATAGGCGCTTAGTTCCGTTTATCCACCCAGCAAATACGCATCGATCCACTGTAATGTGTATGAAACTGGTCAACGTGTTGAAGTAGAAAACAAGCCAAAGTTTCTCAGTTTGGGAGTATTGCTTTCACGCTTCTCTGTATTGCTGATAATGAATTATGCGTCTGTATTGCTGATAATGAATTACGCGCCTGTCCTACTGCTCCTTTACACACTTCACCCGGGGTTACACTTGTCCTGAGGTCAAGCATCCAGGTCTTGTTGGTCTCTGGTCTCCACATTGCACCGAGCACACATCAGGGATTTGGTGCTTCTGCTGAGCTGAAATCATAGAGTAATGCTGCCTTTCCTGTGCGTGCTGTCTCTGTTCTAATCCCAGCTGTAGGGATTAGAACAATCCCAGGGGGATTTGGAGAGAGAGGGATGCTTACTGATAACTTCTCACTTTTATTCATGCCGATACACCTTCAAGTGTTGCTTCTCAGTTTGGGTACTGCTGACATCTTGGGCCAGCTTATTCTTATCGCTAGGCAACTGTCCTGTTGTTGGGTCCATGGTCAAAGGAGCGAGACTGATACAAAGCGAAGGTCAAGCAAAGCTTTATTTCGCGCCAAGCATCGAGAATCAAACTTACCGGCCAGGGCCATTTCTTGCAAAGAGGCAACCTCTCTCAGCCTTACAGACTAGCTTTTAAGGGCAGAGGCCATGTGGTTGGGCCTGGCCATGCACAGGTGACCAATGAGATTGTAACACAGAGAAAGCTGCACAGTCCTGCTAGGTCACCCGTAAGTAACCAATTGAATTACAATTTACCCTATAGTAGATATTTGAACTAGCCTATCACCTTGGTCAGAATTGGGGCCCAAAGGGCACCCGAAGGGTGGGGCCCATATTCCTTGGTAGCTAGGGAGACAGTATGCACCCCCACTGATTGGATACCTCCACCTGGCCTGACCCACCCTCGTATTTGGGCTTTGTTATCTGGGACTGGTTTCCGGGACTTGTTTTTAAGTAAGTTCCCTTGGTGGGGTGGGAGGCAGGGTCAGGATGGAGCTGCTCTGGCGAAATAGGCCCTTACACTGTGAACTGCAGGGTGTTTAATGACATTCTCAGCCTCTGTCCACTAGTACCAGGAGCACCTGCCTCTCTGGTTGTGATAACCAAAATGTCTCCAGACATCACTAACTAGCCCTGAGGGGACAAATTTGCTTTGATTGGGAACCACCGCCTTGAAGACTTCTGAGAGATTACATATGGCCACAAATTTTTTGACTCTACCATTTGAGACACAAGAGGGTCTGTTGTTCCCTTAAGTCTGTGATCACGTTAGCCAGAAGTATACTGCAGAAGAAATGTCATGCCAGCTTCTGAGCTGAGGCCCAAGGGAGCAACTTGACCTTGGAGTTCTTAACCACCTTGGAAGAAACCTGATTGGCCTGAGGCTACTATGCTGTGAGATCTGGAGGCATGTGGAGAGGTGGAGAGGCTCTGGAAGGGGTGTGTGTGTGTGTGTGTGTGACCGAGAAAGAGACAGAGATCGAGACAGAGTGACAGAGAGAGGAGAGAGACAGACGGACAGAGGAGAGATCTTGTGCACACGTTGGGGAACCCTAGGGTAGTCTTGGAAATGGATCCTCCCTCCAGTCCCCACTGCCTCAGACCAAATGGGTCAGAGATGAACTGCCTAAATGAACGCTTCCTGAATTCCCAACCCCAAACCATGACCAACATGAAATGGTTGTTTTAAGTCTCCGAGTTCTGGGATATTTGAACACAGCAAGAGGTAACTGGAACAAAATTCTTTTTAAAGGGAAAATAGTTCGATAATTGATCATTTACCATATACACATCACTGCTCTAAGTCATAAGCGTAATTTCCACAAGTGAAGAGTGTGGGAGTGCAGGCATCTGCTGTGAAGCCGCCATTACTCTTGTTCCTGACGAGCAATCCTCATGACGTTCTTTCATTTCTCTCCTTCTACCAAGGTGACAGTAGGGCGTGGAGAATTGGTAACATGCTTTCTTCTCCCTATTAATATTTAGTTTTTAAATTCAACAGTACTTTATCATTAGCTAATTCATTTAAGCCTTCTAAAATATGCAAATTATCTTTCTCAATTAAGGTTTGATAATAATAGAATAAATTGGAAGAGAACTTTTAATTTTATTCTATCCTCATTACATAGAGATGTAGTTAGAGAACAAGGACTATTTGTTAAGGGAATTATTTTGCTCTAAGTCACTAAATGAATGTAATAGGGAAAAATGGCATGTAAATATGGTAGTAAGTATGGAACTGCAGTTTTTTGAATGTGACTTTTTCCCCCTGCTATCTTGCATAATTGTGTTGTGAAACCACGTCACGTTACGGTTTAGGTATGTGTGCTGACCTATTGAAATAACGGATATGTGACTCAAGACGCAAGTCCGCTTTGAACTGTCTTAGAAAAGGTGCTGAGCCAAGGAAAATTTCCTGGCTGTGGGAGCTCAGACCTCCGCATCTCAGTTCTTTTTCCTGGACACTGGTGTGCTTGGTCCCTGATGCATGTAACTACAAGCTTTTAGGTTGAGATATTTCCAATTTTTAGCAAATACAGTCGACATTGAAATTGGCTTCAATTATAGTGACACTAAATAGAGGAGAAAGTGCTTCTTACTAGAAAAAATACCTCTCACAATGTGCTTATTCAGTCCTAACCATCCAGCGTTGTTGGTGTTATCATTTCTATTTTGTAAATGGAGAAATAGGCTCTGTGAAGTTTGGTGACCATATGTCCCAAGGTCCACAGTTAACGTGGTAATCCGGACTTTGGATCTCTGGACTCGGGACTCCTCTCCCAAGGACCTCACAGGAGGATTTTTCCTCTGTCAGCAGATGTCACGCAGGATGGAAGCGTCACTCTCAGGGCACACCGGACTGGGTTCAGCATGACCAGTAGTAGGCTCTTGGAATCAAGTGTGAGCAGGTGGGTTACAAAGGGTGGAGTTAGTTTGGATACCCCTCCTCGTAAAGACAGCTCATTAGACACCGCTAAGGGATCGCTGGATTAAACGCAAAGTCCTTAACTACAGGCTGGTTGACTTGTGTGGCTTCCTGGCCCTCATGGTGCCTCTGAACTGAGAATCTTGCTTGTGGTTGATGGGTTGAGCAAATAGTAAGTCGAGGGTGTGACTTTTGGCCGCACGTTAAAATCTCCTGGAAACTGAGAAATCTGAGAATCCTGAACCTTTCTGCTTCCAGTGGGCATATTTGGTGTAATAACTGTGCTGTTTGTTTTTTTTTTTAAGATTTTATTTATTCATTTGACAGACAGAGATCACAAGTAGGCAGGGAGGCAGGCAGAGAGAAAGGAGGAAGCAGGCTCCCCACTGAGCTGAGAGCCCGATGAAGGGCTTGATCCCAGGACCCTGGGATCATGACCTGAGCCAATGTCAGAGGCTTAACCCACTGAGCCACCCAGGCACCCATGTAATAACTGTGTTTATTCCTGGCTCTCTTCTCTGCTGTTTTTCAGATTTGTGTAATAATTACTTCTCAACAATTATTTGTCCAACAATTACTCATCATGTGATAACACAATGTTTTGGTGACTTTACATTCCATTTTTTTTTGGTCACATTCATGACAATTTCGCCTTCAGGGATAAAGTAGCGGTGGTTTAATCCTATCAGCACAGTAGGAGAACTTGAATGTACGTCCTCTCCTGCCGGGCACTGCCTTTGCCCTGCAAGCCGCAAAAGGGGACCTCACTGCAGCCATCACACCCTCCCTGGTGTGAAAGCTGTGATCGTGCATGTCCAACAGCTGCTCTCAGGTGCTCCCTGAGCATCTTACTGTTCTTTTAAACTTAGAATTCACTCAGAATTTAACTTAGAATTGGCCACAGAGAAGAAGTTACCTAGGAAGGGCTCCTCCTGTCCCTCCCATATTTCGCACATTTTCTTTTATAGGCAGGATAGGGTAGCCAGTGTCTGATGGTGCCCCAGCTGTCGACCTTGACACCTATAAGGTGCTCCTGGAAATGGGGGTAGAGGGAGCAGTGTGGCCTCTGAGCTCCATCCTGATGGTATGCCCTTCCCACACTTCACAGGGCTCTCCTAGCTCTCTACATTCCCCGCATCCCTGTTTACTGTCATAGGCTGGTCTCATGTTCCCATGGGCAGCTTTTGACATAGCCTTAGACCCTTAAGAAAATAGTATCTCTGGGCGGCTCAGTTGGTTGGGCTACTGCCTTTGGCTCGGGTCATGATCCTGGAGCTCTGGGGTCACATCCCACATCAGGTTCCCAGCTCCATGGGGAGTCTGCGTCTCCCTCTGACCTCCCCTTTCATGCTCTCTCTCTTTCTCAAATAAATAAATAAATAAATAAGATCTTAAAAAAGAAAATGAAAGAAAGAAAATAGTACCTCATGGTCAAGCTGGCCTGCCCAGCCCACCTGTACAAAGGCAAAGCAGAACAGACCTTCTTCACCCTTTCTGTTCCTGGATCTTTGGCCATCTAGTGAAGTCCAGGGACCCCTTCTTAGAATAACGTTTCTAAATGCACAAAACCCTACATTTACAAAGGAAACAAATAATGTAAAAGTGTAGTTATCTACTCAGAAAGAATAAATTTGTGATATTCTAATATAGGTGCTTTATTAATGAATGAAATGACGTCTGATGTGCATCAATGACCAAGATGATTTAGAAGCCCTGATGAATGACATTTGCAACAATTGTATATAAAATGAAGCAAGGCTGGTGACCTCGCTTTGGTGGGCTTCCGGCTCTAATAATCGAGGGAGATGCTAAATTTTGCATGAGGGGTGAGTGACATAAGGACAGTCTTTTCCCATCCCAAGGCCCCGCTATGTTCCATCCACAGCTCTGTAGATATTTACAAAATGGAGTTTTGCAGGATGTTAATAGGTATTAGGATTTAAAACAGCTCTGTGCTTAGAGACACTTGGAACACGGTCTGTTGAACAAAGTAAAACAAGTTCCTTTATTGCAGAGCTTTTTAAGATCCTTCAGATCTATTCCAAATCTCCAAGGGGCTGTTTTCAAGCCACGGCACCAAGTAACTCTGGAGAGGAGTGCCTCCTGAAGCCGGAATGCACTTCGGGAAGAGAAGCAGCTGCGCAAAGGAGCCCTGGCCAAGCCCATGGAGGGAAGGACTCCCTGGGGTTGGAGGCAGCTCAGCCCTGGGGTCGGGGGTTGTCTGGAGCACGGGGGAGCGTGTGCATCTGCAAGGACGCAGTGCCCCTGCCTGGGGAGCCCTGCAGACCCCAGAACCCGCAGCTGGTGAATGTGGCCCTTGGCAGTGGCTTCAGATTCTTGAGAATCAGCAGCCGAAGTGCCCACAGACACCCTGTGCATACCCGGTCTGCCTCAGGCCGCATTTCCCACTTTCTCGCCTTCACCGCCAGACTTCAGGGACACGGAGACCCATCCTTCTCATGCCGGTTGCGTGTGTTTTTTATCCCTCTTCTTTCTGGAAGGGAAACACATTGTTTTTCTTACATCAGGGACACAAGGCTCAGTAATAAATGTTACTTGCCGAGCGTGCATTTCATGCCAGGTGCTATGCTAAGGGGTTCACTCCTGCCCTGGCCACAGAGACTGTGCTCCAGATTCTGGATCACAGCCTCCAGTGAGGAGAAAGCCGGTGACGGCCCGCTTGTGCAGGTCTGGGCCTGTTTGGCTGGTGCCTGCAAGCTTCGTGGCTCTGAGAGTGGTGGCTGCCATTGGAATCTGGGAGGTTTACGTGACAGCCTTCACTGTGCCTTGTCTCCTGGCACTGGGGAGGGATGGGATGGGATGGAGCCGACTGGGTTGGGCCTGGTGAGGGATGTGGAGTGCGGGGACATCACTGTGTCGACTCAGCCTGCCTCCTGGAGACGACCAGCTGCTGTCTCTTGCCAGAGAGCACACCATCCTTCTTTTGGATGACCAAAGAAATCATTCAAGAGTGAAACGAAGGGCTCCTTATCTCCCTACAGGATCCAAGCTCAATATCATGAATTGAGAGGGCGATAATTGGCCAATCACACGTTAAATGAATATGCCAGACCTTCACCGATGACCAGCAATTTCATGCCATAATTGACAATAAACCACTACTCTGGAAAATACTCCTGCGGTAGCATCAGGGGTGCTACGTTTCCTGGGCATTATATTTTCCTTTCAGAACATACAATCTCCTTTTAACCACCGCACGCTCACCCTACCAACTCAGTGCTTTCCACGTCCTCCCAGATTTTCAGTCTCCACTTATTGGTTTTTCTTGTTGGATGTTTGAAAATATTGAAGCTTGAGGCTTCATATATATTTCATATATACATGGCTACTACTCACATATTTTCTTATCATTGATATGTACCAGATACATAAACTAGAGGAGTTGGCATGTGTTTTATATCTAAATGTTTTCTATTAAACATGTCATTTCATACAGATACATCAGAAAAGTGATTTGAAGTTCCTTCACTATATAGTTTGGGTTGAAAGAGATTCTTAGTTTCTTCAAAAAAAAAAAAGACCAGTCCTTTAAAATTGTTTATTCTTTTTACAAACTCTCACTTGCTGAACGTGTGCTCCCTGCCAGGCCCTGTGTTAGGCATTTGGATACAGAGAGAGGCTCAGTGCAGTTCTGCTCTGAGAAGAGAACAACAGAATAATTTTTGTTATTAAAGAGACAGTTTAATCCAGATGTCTAGGGAGAAAAGAAGATTAAAATACAAGATTGAGTAATCTAGTTATCCCAAAGAGAATATCTGAGGAAAGAGATATTAAATTTTTAGAAATGTTGCATAACCTTATTTTGACCAAGATGACTGAAACTAAAGTTAAAGTAGTATTTATTGCCCATACTTGAATGTGTACACAAGTATATAATATGTTTACGAATATTAAATGTGGGGGCACCTGGTTGGCTCAGTTGGTTAAGTGTCTGCTTTTGGCTCAGGTTGTGATTCCAGGGTCCTGGGATGGAGCCCTGTGTCTCAACTCCCTGCTCAGTGGGGAGTCTGCTTCTCCCTCTCTCTCTGCCCCTCGTGAATGCTTATGTTCACTCTCTCTCAAATAAATAAAGTCTTTTTTAAAAAGAATATTAAATGTATACACAAATATGGTAGAACATTTAAATTAAAACTATGGCTAAGAATTTAACATGACTTTGGAAATGTGTGTGTGTGTGTGTGTGTGTGTGAGCTTGCGCGCATGTGTATTTGTTGGGAAAGCTGTACATAAGCCTCAATAAATCTGAATGTAAGGTTTAGGCTTTTATCCAGGAAATACATTACAAAGACTCTGGAGAAAAAGCAAGTTGATAATTTAATGAAAAATTTGGACAATCCAATGAAAACTAAGCCAAAGCTATGTGCTACCAGAGGTTTTTCTAAATTCTTCAGAGCTTACTTTAGCTTCAGGTATTTAAAAGTCAACCCTGTTTTGATTGAAAGGTTTAAACAGCTTAGAGTTTTCTAACAAAGATTTAAAGAATTTGAGGAAGGGCAGGCCAGTTAATCCTAGATGAGAATTCAGTTGAAATACTCATTCCGGGTTTAAAAAACCATAATAGTTGGCAGAAATGGGGAAGCGTTCCATTCACGTGATCTACGTTTGATGTTTAAATTAATCTTCAAATGCTTTTTTGGTGATCAAAGACAAAGGTTGACAACTGGTCTACCTTTGCGCCGCTGCTGAGTATAATCAAAGCAAACACTCAGCCTTTGTGATCCCGGACGCAGCCCCCATACCCGTCTCACGGATCTGCTGGATTGTTGCCTCCCCAGTGAGTGGGTGTAAGGCAGTGACATCCCAGGCAGGCTCTGTTCTGTTGTGTTATAAGGGAGGGGAGACCTAAAGCTCTGGTGAATGCAATAACATGCTGGGAGAGATTGTGGGTCAGGACAACAGGAAGAAATGCTCAAAGCCAACACTGAAATAACTCTCCGATTCTTGGTACAGTGAGGATGAAGTCTGAAACAGTCACTCATGGTGGTTTAGAATTTAAACTCCAGAGAAGAAAGGGAGAGCGTCCTGGGTGATTCTGTAGCGTAATGGGGAGAACTCTGCACGGAAAGGTCTGGAAACCTGAGTCCATCCTAGCGAAGACCTTTATGGGACAGTTACAAGTGGCAGCAGATTGGAAAGGACAGGGGGCTCTTGGAGATCTTGGCGTTAGCGTCCCTCTTTCCCTTCCAAGCGCCCTCATGGGGACACTGATGGTGGCTTTGCTAGTGCTGGTTGGACTGTTGTGAAGCAAGTCACTGCCCTTTTCAGCCTCAGCGTCCTCCTCTGTACAGTGGAAATAACCCATGTGCCTCGTGCTACACACGGTATTGTTGTAGAGTCATATCAAACCACACAGAGTAAGTAGTATATTTGTAATGGCTATGAAACATAGTTTAGGTGTGTATGCGTGTGCGTGTGTGTGTGTGTGAAAGATTTTTCCAGTCTCCTATACTTATTTTTAACCTTGATTCCCTGCTGTATTTACTGTACATCCTCCTTTTTATTCCATTTTATTTTATTTTTTTTAATGTTTTGTAACATAAAACAATTTATTTCTTTTTTTTTATAAACATATAATGTATTTTTATCCCCAGGGGTACAGGTCTGTGAATCACCAGGTTTACACACTTCACAGCACTCACCATTATACATACTCTCCCCAATGTCCATAACCCCCCTTCCCTCTCCCAACCCCACCTCCCCCCAGTAACCCCCAGTTTGTTTTGTGAGATTAAGAGTCACTTATGGTTTGTCTCCCTCCCAATCCCATCTTGTTTCATTTATTCTTCTCCTATCCCCCTAACCCCCCATGTTGCATCTCCACGTCCTCATATCAGGGAGATCATATGATAGTTGTCTTTCTCCGATTGACTTATTTCACTAAGCATGATACCCTCTAGTTCCATCCACGTCATCGCAAATAGCAAGATTTCATTTCTTTTGATGGCTGCATAGTATTCCATTGTGTATATATACCACCTCTTCTTTATCCATTCATCTGTTGATGGACATCTAGCTTCCATAGTTTGGCTATTGTAGACATTGCTGCTATAAACATTCGGGTGCACGTGCCCCTTCGGATCACTACGTTTGTATCTTTAGGGTAAATACCCAGTAGTGCAATTGCTGGGTCATAGGTTAGTTCTATTTTCAACATTTTGAGGAACCTCCATGCTGTTTTCCAGAGTGGTTGCACCAGCTTGCATTCCCACCAACAGTGGAGGAGGGTTCCCCTTTCTCCGCATCCTCGCCAGCATCTGTCATTTCCTGACTTGTTAATTTTAGCCATTCTGACTGGTGTGAGGTGATATCTCATTGTGGTTTTGATTTGTATTTCCCTGATGCCGAGTGATGTGGAGCACTTTTTCATGTGTCTGTTGGCCATCTGGATGTCTTCTTTGCAGAAATGTCTGTTCATGTCCTCTGCCCATTTCTTGATTGGATTGCTTGTTCTTTGGGTGTTGAGTTTGATAAGTTCCTTATAGATTTTGGATACTAGCCCTTTATTTTTTAAATAAAGATGGTATATATTTAAGTTTTACAGTGTGATGATTTCACCTACATATACATAATGAAAAGACTACTACAGACAAGCTACCTAACATTATCTTTTCACATAGCTACCATTGTGTGTGTGTGTAGTGAGAACAGCTGAAATCTACTCTTTTAGCAAATTTCCAGTATTCAATATTAACTGTATTATCATTATTAATTGTGGTTATATTATTAACTGTAACTATAATTTGTCGTGCTGCACATTACATTAGATCTCTAGACCTATACTTCCTATGTAGCTAGCTTTTTACACTCTACCAACATCTTCTGATTTACCCCATCTCCCACTCCTGGTAATTGCTGTTCTACTCTCTGCATTTATGTATTTACCTTTTTTAGACTCTCCATATAAGTGAGACCATCCAGGGTTTATTCTTTCTGTGCCTGGCTTAGTTCACTTAGCAAATGACCTCCCAAGTTCATCCATGTGGTTGGAAATGGCAGGACCCTTTTTAAGTTGGGAAAAATATGCCATTGTATGTATAGAACACATTTTCTTTTTCCATTCGTTCTTTGACATTTAGGTTGTTTATGTATCTTGGCTACTGTGAATAATGCTGCAGTGAACATGAGAGCACCAATTCTCTCTCCCAGGTTCCAATTTCACTTCCTTTGGTTATATACCCAAAAGAGAGATTTCTGGCTCATATAATATTTCTATTTTTAATTTCTTGAGATTCATAGTGTTTTCCATAATGGTTGTACTAATTTATATTCTCATCAGCATAGTACAAGGGTTTCTTTCTCTCCACACCTTTGCCAACACTGATGTTTCCTTTTTTTTTTTTTAATATTTATTTTTATTTGTTTATTTACAGCATAACAGTGTTCATTGTTTTGGCATCACACCCAGTGCTCCATGCAGTACGTGCCCACCCTATTACCCACCACCTGGTTGATGTTTCCTTTTTTTTGGTGATAGACAACCTAACAGATGTGAGGTGGTTTTGCATTTGCATTTCCCGGAGGAACAGTGCTGCTGAGCATCTCCTCATGTACCTGTTGGTCACTTGTATATCTTGATTGGAAATATGTCTATGAGGGTTCTCTGCCCTCCTTTTAATCTTTTTTTCCCCTGCTGTATAGTTGTGCAAGTTTGTTATATATTTTTGGATATGAATCCCTTATCAGATACATGATTTGCAAATATTTCCTCCCAGTCCATAGATTATTCTTTCATTTATTTTTTCTTTTTCTGTATGGAATTTTTTAGTTTAATGAGTCCCACTTGTTTATTTTTGCTTTTGTTGGCTGAGTTTTTAGTGCCATACACAAAAAATTGTTGCCAAAGCCAAAGTCAAAAAGTTTCTTCCCTATGTTTTCTTCTAGGAGGTACAGTTTTAGGTCTCATGTATAAGTCTTTAATCCATCTTGAGTTTAGTTTTGTGTATGGTGTAAGATAAAGGTCCATTTTCATTCTTTTCTATGTGAATATCCAGTTTTTCCAACACCACTTATGGAAGAGATTATCCTTTCTCCATTGAGTATTCTCAGATCCCATGTCAAATATTTGTTGACTGTACATGCAGGGTTTTACTGGGGGGCTTTCTGTTCTGTCCCATTTGTCTGTAGGGCCTGTTTTTATGTCATTACCAAAGTGTTTTGATTACTATAACTTTGCAAAATAATTTTAAATTAAGACTATGATGCCTTCAACTCTCTTCTTCTTTCCCAAGATTGCTTTGACTGTTCAGGGTCTTTTGTAGTTCCATAGGAATTTTAGAATTATTTTTTTCTTTTTCTGTAAAAATGCCATTGGAATTTTTGTAACCATTGCACTGTAGATCTGTAGATTGCTTTGGGTAGTATGGACATTTTAACAATATTAATTAATTAGTTAATTAAACAATATTAACATATTAACAATATTAATTCTTTCCATCTATGAACATGGTATCTTTCCATTTCTTTATGTCTTCAGTTTCTTTGATCGGTGTTTTATACTTCCCAGTGTACAGATCTTCCACCTCCTTGGTTAAATTTATTCCTAAGTATTTTATTCTTTTGGATGTGGTTGGAAATGGGATCATTTTCTTGATTTCATTTTCAGACATGTTGTTGGTGTAAAAGGTGGGACTAATTCTGGTATGTTGATTTTGTATCCTGCAACTTTACTGAATTTGTTTGTTCTAACAGATTTTTCTTGTGTACATCATTCTCCTTATGACACAAACTGCGTAACCAGGGGGACAGTAAGGGTAACAGTAGACGACTAACTAAAACTAAATTAACCAAGTAAAAATCTCTTTTTTTCTCAATTCTTTAAGCCAAAACATGTTTGAACTGAAATATTTGAAGCAACTACAACTTCACTTAACTTTTGCTGATCAAATAACAAGAGAATCAAATAACAAGCAGAATTTCCAGACGAAAAACCGCATCAAGATTAGTTTCTTCTAGTTTGCCTGGTGCCTTGGGAATGCCATGCAGCCGGTCCAGTATTCAGGCCTTTCCCTATTATAATGAGCAAAGTTAACCCATTTCATATGATTTTTGGGAGAGGAATGAGTAACAATTCCATTGCTTAGTGAAAAGTGAAGAGACTTTGTCAGTGTTTGGTGATGATGACAATTTTGATAATAATGGTGTTAAAGACACCTTAGTGGGAAGTGTTTTTGCCGAGGCCTTCAGTTTACTTCGTCTCCTAACTTGAGCAGGTGCAAAGGGAAGGAGGGATACTGCTCTGTGCTGAGCGGCGTATTGAGTTTGTGTTGTGCAGAAAGGGGGCTGGGACCCCGCTCTGACAGCAGTCAGCCTTGCTGACATGTGAGGAAGACCACACACAGAGGAAGCTGACTTGGACTGAAATCAGGGTTGGCTCAGTCATCAACTCTCTTCTCCCAGGGCTTCCAGAGGGACAGTGTGCAGGTGCATGGACTTTGGAGGCTGAAGGTGTGGGGTGGAGGGGTGTGGATATTAAATATTTAACAACTATTAAGGCAGGGCTTGGGCACAGCCAATCAGAAGGTAGACATGTAGCAAGGGCCAAGTCATCAGTTCTGGGCGGTGGGAAGGCGGAGGGGGCCTGGAAAGGTGTCAGGGTGGCCAGGGCAGTGGCAAGGGGGACAGGGGATAGAGGATTGGAGAGAGTTTGGGAAGTGGTTATTTACCAACCTGTGCAACACAATTTCAATATTTCCCTGACCAGTGCAGCTATATCAGTATGGGCTGCCTGCCTTCCAGAAAGACTGTTTTTGACCCTGACCAAAGTGTTGGCCTTGGACAAACTGTTACTTCTCAGACTTGCAGTTCCTTCATCTGGAAAGTAGTGTTGTTAGTAATACAGACTTTGTAACATTGCCTTGAAGGTTAAATGAGATAATGAGTGAGAAGTGGGAGCTTTGAGCCCAGCCCACAGAAGGTGTTCAATGAATGGCAGCTGTTCTATTGCTGTGGTTGTATGCTCTCTGTCTGTCCTCATTGGTATTTTAAAGGATTTTAAATGGAAACAGCTTGGTGTGTATTGAGCCCTTTTTGGGAAGAGATTAGATATTGCTGTTTAGATTTTATTTGTGCAGAGATTTCTGCTTAAATTTTATGATAATCTTAAAAACACTGATAGGAGAAAATGCCAAAACGATGCTTTAATTTGCCGTGTTATTACTACCATAACTAAATGATAACAGGCTCACAGATTAAGAGTTTCTGAGATGCAGAAAAATCTTCATGATGTGCTTGAGGACAGTGTCTTCATTTTTTCAGTTGTTGGGGCTCTTCTTCTGAATCACAGTTACGTTTAGAAGCTCTTTTTTATCCTGCTTTTGGATGAGGGAGGGGATAAATGAAATGAACTCTGATGGGAACGAATCTTTTTTTTTAAGATTTCTGTAATCTTAAGAAAACACTTTGGAACATTCAGGACAAGCGTATCTGTCACAGAAATGTTATGAAATACTATGTGAAGAGAATGATTTTGAATGTGCAAAGGAGCTCACTAACTAAAAGGATATTTTGGAGCAAATCAATTTTTAATTTATTTTTTATTTTTTTAAATTTTCCTTTCACATATTTACCTAAATTACTCTACATGTGTGTGTGTGTGCTAAAGTAGATATTCTTTCTTAACCAACAACTTTTTGAATGATCATTCACATGGCCTGCAGCTCATCCATTTAACATCTACAGTTCAGTGGTTTTCAGTATATTTGCAGAGTTGTGCAACGATCACCACAATCGGTTTTGGAATATTTCCATTGCCACAAAAAGAGGGTTCAATGTACTTGTATTTGTGAATTTCCCAAAAATCTTGGATTTATTTCTAATTATATTCCATTGTTTATATAATTTCAACCCTTTAAGTCTGGAGGGGGTTGTTTTATGGCCTCATATGTGGTTTACCCTGGAGAAGGTCCAGGTGCACTGGAGGAGAAAGTGAGTCAGTGGTTGCTTGGTGAAGTACTGTATAGACGTGTGACATCTGGCTGGTTTACAGGGCTGTTTGAAGCTTCATTTTCCTTGTTGGTCATCTGCCTAGTTATTCTACCCGTTGTCCATTATTCCATCCAATATTGGGGTATTGAAGTCTCCAATAGCTACTGTGAATTGTCTAGTTCTCCCTTCAATTCTGTCTGTTTCACTTAATGCCTCTCAAATCCCTGTCAAATCCCCTGCCTCCCAGACTGGGGGCTGGGGAGAGGGAGCCCCGTGGTGTTGGCAGCTCTCCCCAAGAGCAGGGATTCCATCTTGCAAGCAGTTGTGAAATTACTCACCAACTTCTTTGTGATAGAGACCCTCCACTCAGTTAATTCTGATAATGATTGTGTTCAGTTATAATCATTCAATTATATATCAATTATAAATAATTTGATTACATATCAATCAATTATAAGTTGATTATATATTCACCTTTTGCTGATTGCAGGGGAGATGTTAGAATAAACATTTCTGCTTTCTGTAGTGACACTGTTTCAAACGCACTTTCCACTAATTTGTCCTGTGATTTTTAACGGTTAACTTCCCATCTACCTATACAGTGTACATAGTGTTATTATCTAATTACTCGCATGGATGTAGATATAAACAATGTGGGTAAGAATAAATGGCCCGGGGAACATTTTTAGTACAAAGTTCTTGACCTGACCTTCTGAGTTTCAAGCACACAGCTTTATTTCCGCTGGGCACCGACCCCATCCCTTGCTCGGGTTATCTGTTCACTGTTCTTTTTAGGATGATAATTGTGCATTTTTTTGGTCTCACTTTTTGACTGTTATTCCCTGTTTCAGAATGCTTCCCAAATATATCTCGTCTGTCCTCTGCTCCCCACCCCAGTTTTGTGTGTGTCTATGTCAAATCTCTTGTGGCTGTATAATAATGAGTCTCTCACTGGTTAGCAGTGGAATGATCTCTGTAACGTGTGACTTGTATCAATGTACACTACTACTTCGGTTTACACTCTGAGTAATTAACCCGTGGCTTTACTTAGTACAAGTAATTGTAAATATCCTTTCACAGGCCTGTGCAGTACTGTGTTTAGGTCTGTGTTTAGGTAGGAACTTGCTCTGTTTTCATTTTATTTTGTTTACACTGAACTTTAATATATAATTTGCTTCAGAACTTTCTTCCATAGGAAGGAACATTTCTAAATGTTCTTTTTTTTTTTTAGATTATTTACTTATTTATTTCACAGAGAGAGATCACAAGTAGGCAGAGAGGCAGGCAGAGAGAGGGGGAAGCAGGCTCCCCACCGAGCAGAGAGCCCGATGTGGGACTCGATCCCAGGACCCTGAGATCATGACCTGAGCTGAAGGCAGAGGCTTAACCCACTGAGCCACGCAGGCACCCCATTTCTAAATGTTCTAAGGGAACATTTCTCCCTCATTACAAATAGTTTCTATTTTATACAAATGAATGTGTACAACATGTAATACTTTAACACCATGCAATATTGGTCCTTAATATCTTATTTCTATTTGTGGAGAGATATTATTTAGGAATAAAGTTTCTCATTTATTGGCTAATCTAAACCTATTTAAATCCATAATTTCTCCTAGTGATTATAGAGACTTGATCACAAGGATGAGAGAGCTATTTTGAAAGTTAACATTTATAAATTTCTTTTTAGTTACTTCAAAATAAAAACCCCTTGATTCTTTTCTTTACTTTTCTTACATTGTATCTATACCCCTCTTCACGTTTAGAGGCAAATAAAACAAAGTCTTCACCTGCGCCAACCAGTTTAGGCAACTGCACATGTCTTCAGCTTGACATCGGAGATAAGAGTCTGGTGGGGGTCTTACCTGTGGAGAATCCACAGAAGCCAGCACTGTGCTTGAGATATTATTATTATTATTATTTTATTTTATTTTTTAGCTCAAATTGATGAAACCCAGAATTTGTTAGGTCTTGGAACTTGAGTGGATCAGTCTCTCAGAAAGCCTTGAGGAAGTTGGTACCTAATAAACATGCAGACACTAAATGAAGACATCTGGGAGACAGAAACCCTCCTAATATTTTTATTCCCTGATGCAGTCATTTGAGGTCCTGTGGGAACCGCTGTGAGTACTGGGATGAAAAGACGTGGCAGGACATCTGCCCGCAGGGGTGGGCCTGCCGTCCTACTGAGAAGGAGACCCCGCCAGAAAGCTAAGTCCTTCCCATCCGGCGCACACATGGGGGCTCCCAGGAACCGAGTGCGCACCATCTCCAACTTCAGGCGGAGACGCAGAAGTAGCTGAAGTCTCCGTGGTGGTCAGCACCTCGGAAGGAGGTGGGACTAGAACACAGAGCGGGAGCTTCATTTGCGTGGCGTGTCCTGGGCTGTGTTCCACCCGATGTGAGAGAAGAATTCAGAGTCCTTCCAAGAATGCCACACGTTTCTCAGAGAGGCAATTTCTGAAGTCCTCTAAGTCAATGTGCTGAGCGCTTACTGGGTGACAGGCACTGCTCTAAGAGATTGGTGTGCAAATAATTACTTTCCCTTCCAGTTGCTAGGTGTGCAATCACACAGCTGAGTGTGTGCTCACCTTTCCCATGGTTTACTGAGGACGGAATGGATTCTGCAGTCTAAGTCAGTGTACCTCACTGCCCTGGTGTCCAGAGGCGGCTAGACATTCCCTGGTTTCCAGAGGTGGCTAGAAACTCAGGGAGAGTGTCAGTAGCACTGATTGGGAGACTGATCACTGAGGCACGGAGGGTCAACACTGAAGGTGAAGGGTGAACGGGGAGAACCCGCCCTTACGAGCGTGTTGCTAAAAACTGATGGACTTCCTCTGAGGACCCACTTGGAAGTGATCTGTTCTGATCTGAGTGGAGCTTCTGTGATCTGAGTGGAGCTTCTGGGCCGCGAACAGCACCCACCTCTTTGCTCAGAAAAGCAGGAGGACCCACCGCAGAGGGTCTACGGGCAAATCTGTTGCTCATTTTTGACATGGACATTGAGGCAGGATTGTAGCTCCTTTTTCCTTTGTAAAAGAACCTCCAAGGAGGCAGTACCCTGACCTTTAAGAGGGTTGATCACCCATGGGGCTAGTGAGGAGGCAACAGCAGACTTGGAAGATTGAGGCTTTCCTCCAGCACTCCTCAGTTTCACCTGAAATTCCAGTTTCATTGAATACTAGCACATACTGGTTTACTTTCTGTAAATCTGGTGTCCTTTCCCTTCTTCTCTTTCCCTTCCTCCCTGTCTTCCTCCCTTTCTGTGTTCCTCTTTTTTTTAATTGAAGAAATATTCACTGAGCACCTGCTATGCTCCAGGCAATGTTAGGTGTTGGGCGTTCAGTGATGAACAGCAAAAATATGGCCCCTGGTCCCTGGGAGATCTATTTTAATGGGTGAGGCATTCAAAGAGCCATGTAAACTCAGAAGTGTGACAAGAGCCCAGAGAGAGCGTGTGATTGTGTGAGACCAGAGGCAGGGAAAAGCAGGGCAGGCTGTCTGATGAGATAGTGATTAAGTCAGGACACAGGGGATGGTTTGGACTCAGGCTCACTGAGTCCGTGAGAGTGCCCAGATTGAGAGAGGTCCCTGTGGGGGATGCAGAGAGCAAAGAGTGGGGGGAAGGGAAGCTGGAAGGCAGGGCCATGACCAAGAATGGAAGACGTGCTCCGTCTGAGGAGCAGTGATGTTCACGGGGTGGATGGGCGGACTTGCTTTTGGAGAGCGCACTGGCTCCAGAGAAGGCAGACTTTGAATGGCAAGCAGGGCTGGACTTGCGGTGATGCACTGGGGACGCAGGGCACAGGCCTGATGATCCCCTGAGACATCCCCAGAAGGATAGGTCAACTAAAGGGGCATTTGGCCTCCAAGTTCTCATGTTATTATGTATCATCTTTTTATGAAAAGTGCAAAAAAATAGGGAGTTCAGACAAGCCTCGGTGTTACTGCTTGATGAGACTCTAAGTGTTATAGAAGCCCCCCAAGGGCTGGTTACTGGTTCCACAAACTGTTTCTTTGCAGGCAGCAGAGTCATTCTAATACCGAGGCTCTTTTCCTCAGACAGTTTGGAAAAGAAGGGGCTTTGATTCATGCTTGTATCAACTTCAGTATCAAGGATATACAGGCATAATTTTAAATTTACTTTTCATTTACTTTTATCAGTTTTGGACTTGTGTTTATGGTGAAGATAATTCTCAGTGAAGCCTGTCATGACTAAGCTAGCTGCACTTGGTATGTGTCCTCCTCTCTCGTCTCAATGCCTAGCTTTTCTAGTCATCCCCACTTATAATCCAAAGAAACGCCGTAGCAGAATTCAGCACCCACAATGTGTCGCTTGGTTTCCTCTGCTTTTTTTTAAATTATTATTTATTCATTAATTTGAGAGAAAGTAAAGGGGGGTGAGAGGAGGGACAGAGGACAAGAGAGAAGCAGACTCCCCACTGAGCTGGGAGCCTGATGTGGGGCTCCATCCTGGAACCACAGGATCATGACCTGAGCCAAAGGCAGATGCTTAACTGACTGAGCCACCCAGGTGCCCCAGTTTTCTCTGTTAAATACTTGTGTGTGGACATGTCCCAGAGGGCTTGTTGGGCTCTGAGGATGGCATTGAGGCTGAAAAGGGAAGTAGCAGATGGTCCTGGGTTTTGTGATGTATGTTATAAAGTTTCTCACTAGTACTATCTACACTTAAATGTGGGCTAATGATTGAAATAAGTCCCTGGATGAATGAGATAATATGGGATGGTTAACCCTAGAACAACACAAGTTTGACCTGCACAGGTCCACTTATATGGGGATTTTGTTCTATAAATACAGTCTAATATTATGTGATTTTCTTAACATTGCTTTCCTCTAGCTTACTTTATTGTAAGAACACAATGTATAATACATATAACATACAAAACATGTGTTCATTCACTGTATATGTTATTGATAAGGCTTCTGGTAAACAGTAGGCTATTAGTAGTTAAGTTTCTGGGAAGTCAAAAGTTATATGCAAGTTTCTGACTGCACGGTGGTTGGCAGCTGTAACCCCTACCCTGTCCAAGGGCCAACTGTACATCATGGAGCATCTTGCTCAACCATTTAATCTAACGGTGTGCTTCAGGTAACATAAAATACAAATTGGGACAATAATTTATGTCACAATAAATCTGAAATGAAAAGATTTTTAAAAAACCCTTACGTACACAAAACATCACATTTCCAAAGTCAGTGCTTCCTAAAGATCCATTAGAGATTTTTCAGAACTTTATTGGCTTTGCTTAAGGTACATAGTATTTCCAAGATCATTGTGAGAACAGTCAGAGGGGTCAAGGTGATATGAAGAAATGCATGTGAACTTTGACAGCAATAAAATGTGCTGTAGGGAGAGAAATCTTCATTAGGATGGCATCCAACTACCACAGCAACAAATGTGTTTTATCTCCCACAGTCATACCCCCAGAATTCCACTTCAACTCTAACTCGAAGTCAAATTCATTGCCATTTTCTACCTGTAGACTATTAACAGGATATGAAACATAATGATATTATGATTATCTTAGATGGGAAGAATTTTCAAGGTAGACAGAAAAAGCTCATTCCTTCAACAAATGTAAATACTTATTAGCCAGGTACAATGGAAGGTACTCAGAGGAAAGCAAGTGAACAAGAAAGTATAATTCTTCATTTCAAAGACTTTACAGCCTAGTGGGGCAAGTTGACCATTAGAAGAGCAATTACATACTGTATTTAATACATGCTACCCTATATTCCAACGAGGGACACACAAAGTCCTACCAAGACAGACTTCCTAGGGGAAGTGGCTTCTACACCAGTAAGAGTCAGCCAGGGATGGGGGGGGGGGGGAGCCTGAGGAAGGGTTATTTATACCGACACAATAACATGTACAAACACAGTAGGACGGTGCTATCTGGGAAGTGATGACTGCTTACACCACCACACAGAATAATGGGCTTAGGGCAGGACCCCCAGTGGCACAGGATCCTAAATACTGCCAGGCTTAGTCATGGCTGGCTCTTGCTCTTGATGAGATAAAGCAAGCAAGGCCTTGGAGTTTCAGCAGATCAGGGTATGGAGGTGGTAACAGGGCCCGACACCTCCCAGTGCAGACATGTGGGTTTCCCAAGGCTCTTGTTCCTCTCATACACTGCAGTCTGTTGGTTCTTTACACAGAGGCATGCTATTAAAAAGGCCTTGGGTCATGATGAGTGAGAAGAAAGCACCCCTTTGTCCTAGAGACCATATTTTAAAGGAGGAAAAGTGCTTTCATATATGCTGTTCATAATTGTGATTCCTTCAATTTCACTGTGGACCAGTACTTGCTCCTGAGAGTCCTCAGAAAGAATTCTCGGGCTTTGGTGCTGGTGGTCAGGCCAAGAGAGTAGGCTGGAAAGCGGCGCTAAGTTGGAGCTATCCGTGGTGCTCACCCTCTTGGCCGCCTGGTCAGCTGCTTCTTGGGCATTAGTGCTCAACCTAGTTGCAAGCCATTTTGCTTTCATCCTCCATCAGGACTCCCAGCACACTGGTCAAGCCACTGATATTTTGGTTACACTGTATGCTCGACCTCCGCAGCTCCTTACTTGGCTGACCACACGTTCTCTTACTCTGCCTGAATCTACTGATGCCTGGTACATTCAGGGGCCACATTGTTCTGCTCTGGTTTCTGCCGAATGCCCTTGGATTTCTTTTCTAGTCAAGAAAGAACCCTGTTTCATTGTGAACAATGAAAATGTTCTCTGTTTTTTAAAATTTAAATGAGCATCTAAAAAAAGCTTTCTGGCTATTTGATTCCTATGGGCTGAAGGCAGCTCTCATCAAAATAATAATGGGAATGGAGACAGGTCACTTTTATTATAAGCTGTTGTCTTCTAGGGTTGAATTTTTAATTAAAAGTCATAAAATATCATTTGCAACCAGTATATTTAGGGTTTTATTTCAAGACGTGAAGAAAAATATTAGCTCAAACTTAAAAAAAAAGCGAAGAATCTTGAATTGATTAATTTTTCAATTATTCTTCATGACAAGGGACTTCTCTTTCAATTCCGGATGAAAATCAAAGGGAGTTCATCAGCTCAGGTAAATGTTGACTCTTCTGTCTCATAAAAAAGCACTTAAACATGATGGATGGAATTAAGGGGTGAAATGAGGTCTCTTAGCAAAAACAAACATTCTGACAATTCTCCTGATTTTTCTGTCTTCTTGCAAGTTAGATAACTTAGAAGTGTTCTGCTAAGAATTATAACCCCAATTTTAGCCTTTCAGGAAATTAAGTGACATTATGGGTCTAAATTAAAAACCACCTGTAATACTGAAAGCACTGAATAAAATACATGACAGATTTGAGTCTTGACGTGTGTGTGTGTGTGTGTGTGTGTGTGTGTGTCTATGAAATAACTCTGCCATATTTCAGATATTCACAATACCTTCCTTACTGGAGCCTAAACATATGGGACAATGCAAAGCCTACAGAAGTTTTTAGAATTTATTTATGTAATTTTAAACGTTTCTTCCCTAATTGCTCTGGGGAAATCATAAAGGTTTTATCTTTATGTTTGCCCTCCCTTTTATAATATTCTCCCTATAGTTCAACATGTATGTACTACCTTTCTGGGACCTTTTCTGTTTTTGCTCTAATTCCCGATCTGTCTCTAACTGTACCACAGTGCTTGTAGAAACACACACTGTCAAGATTCTGGGAAGATGGAAGTTCGAATGTATCCTAATGCCTTCCTTTCTTAACTATTCACTATTGACCACATTTTCCTAGCCAAATAGTGGTGTGGTTTATCAGAGGGCGTGGCGCAAAAGGTGAGTGAGGCTCAGGCTTTGCCAGAGCCTAGACAGTCCCATTTTGGGTTCAGGAGATTAAAAAGCAGAGATTACTGGAGTGGGAATTTGGTGGATCATGGGGGAGAGTCTTAGCTTTTAAGCGTCTGTGAATTTCTCAAAAGATGGCTAGAATGTTCCCATGTCCACGAATCCCTAAAGAGATCTGCTGCACTTTCATTTTTATTTTTTTTATTTTTTAAGGATTTATTTATTTATTTGAAAGAGAGAGAGCAGGGGGAGGGGCAAAGGGAGAAAATCTCAAGCTGACTCCCCACTGAGCTAGGAGCCTGGGTGTGGGGTTTGATCTTAAGACCCTGAGATCATGACCCAAGCCAAAATCAAGAGTCAGACGCCTAACCAACAGAGCCACCAAGGCACCCCTCTGCTACACATTTAGAAAGCAGAATTACTGAGCATGTGGACCAAGTCTATTCCATTCACTCTTCTCTAGGCTAAAGACTAAGGAGAGCAGGGAGGAGAGATGCTTCTTCCTGGTACCATGGACAAGGGACTTCAGCTTACCTGTTGGAACATTGCTAACTGACTGGGGAAGGCCTGGATTTCTGCACACACACGTGTGCACTTGCCCATACACACGTACAGGCACTTACTGTGTTATAGGAGTGATTGCTCTCACCTGAAGTCTCTCACCAGCTTTGTCAGAGTCCCGAGTGCGTAAGAACAAAGTGACAAACAGGGAAAAGAAGAATTGATGACAAGTGAAGTGATGAGAACAATTAGAGCATATAAGGAGACTTATTATAGCATGCAAGACTTTCAGAACTGAAAATGTGATATTAAAGAGAAAATACAGGTGAGGACAGAATTAGTGCTGAGAAGGCTAAAGGAGGACTATCTTAAAACATAGAACAAAAATATAATGAGAAATGGAGAGGGCAGATCCCGGCAATGTAACACACAGAAAACATCCGTTGTGAAAAGACCTTCTGAAGGAAGTGCCGTAACTAAGCCAATATTAAGTGAATAATAGTGGACTATTTCCTGGAGGTAAGTAGGACTTGAGTCTGTGGTTAAATGTGTCCCTGAGGCTCATCCAAGGCTGACACACACAACACACGTGGACATACTCCAGTTACTGTTGGACGCTCAGGAATAAAGAGGAAAGCCTTTATACTCTAAGAAAGAACAGCCAGGATCCTGTGAGGGAAAAGAAAAGTTTAGAAATGGCTCATCTGCAGCTCTGGAAGCTCGTCGGAGAATATGTATAGATCTCCAAGAAGAAGCTCCTCTTCCAGGATCATGAAGCAGATACCATCACCGGCCAGGGTGAGTGAAATTTATAAATATTCATGATTCAGAGATTGTGTCATCCATAAACCTCATCTAGACAATGCACAAAAACGGACTCTAGCTAAACAGTAAAAGAACCACGACAGGTACTTCATATGGGAGAGAATTAAAAGGAGGAGGAAGCAGAAGTTAGTAAGAACAATCCTGCAGTAGGTATTAAAAATCTATAAGCAAAGGAAATAACAAGAGAGAGAGAGAGACAAACAGAGAAAGGATGCTCAACTCTAGAGAACACACTGATAGGCATCAGAGGGGAGGTGGGGGGGGAGGAACAGGTGATGGGGATGAAGGAGGGACTTGTGATGGGTGCTGAGTGATGTATGAACTGTTGAATCACCATATTGTACACCTGGGTCTTATATAACTCTGTGTGAAACTATACTGGAATTTAAAATAAAATAAAATTGAATTAAAAATAAATAATTACATTCAAGATTTTTAAAAAAACCTAACCGTCCGGGGCGCCTGGGTGGCTCAGTGGGTTAAGCCTCTGCCTTCTGCTCAGGTCATGATCTCAGGGTCCTGGGATCAAGCCCCGCATCAGGCTCTCTGCTCAGCAGGGAGCCTGCTTCCCCTCCTCTCTCTCTGCCTGCTTCTCTGCCTACTTGTGATCTCTCTCTGTCCAATAAATAAATAAAATCTTTTTTTAAAAAAATCTAACAGTCCAGAAACAAAAACATTAGAAGTATTAAATCACATCATTAGAACCTAGAATGGGAATGATGGTACAGGAAAGGAAAGAATAAGTGAAGGTTCTTGTTTTGGGGAAAAGAAAGCAAAAATACCCCAAAGATTTCCCATGATGCGGCCACAGGGCCAGGGGCAGACCAAGAAGGGAGGATAGACTGTCTGGTGGAGACACAGCTCCGATGACTGGCTTTCACACAACACGAAACAAATATGTGTTTGATAGTGAGTTTATGAGAGGTCACCAGGGGAAAATGTCAGAGGACAAGAGAACCTTTTACATAAATAATAATCAATAGGAACATGAGTGTTTACTTGACCAAAGCAGGGACAGAAGTAAAAGAAAAAGAGAAAACCAGAAAGCAGAATGAATACAATGGAAGGTATAAAGCCAAAATTAAAAATAAAAGGATGAGAAAATAATTCTTGGACAGCAATGGAAACAGAAGGAGATCGAGAATGACAACAGTATTAGACAAGGTGAAACTCGTAAGCACTTGAGGTAACAGAGACCTCTTAGAGTCACAAAACACCCACTCATTAAAAAGAAATGTCATGAGTTTACACACACCAGCTTGTAAGGGCACAAAGAAATTAAGTAAATAATAAAGAAATTTGAATATGTAATGTATATTTTTGGATTAAGAATATAGTTTTGTTTCTTCTTTATATTTAGTGAAATATGAAAAAAAAAAACTGATCATGCCCTGACCACAAGGATCACCTTAGCAAAATAACCAAGATAATTTACAGGACACATTCTCTGATAATAATAAATTAAATATTATAAATTGATAACAAAAATATGAAACACAGTGTCAATATGAGATCAATGGAGAAATCTAAGAAGAAATGAAACGGATCAAGTGTCACACAAAAATATATGGGATCAGAGAAAGTTGGTCCTCAGTGCCTTGATTAATGAGAGTACAGACCAAGAACATAGGAATTTATGCTCATTTGAAAAAATTATAATAGAACAAAGTTAAGAAGGTTGGAAAACAGAATTAGCAAAACTAAAAGTTGAAATATATGTGAAAATATATGTTGAAATATATGTGAAATATATGTAAAAATATATGTGAAAATTTATCTTTATTCAAAAGATAAATAAATGAAAAGTATCTTTTCTCTGGAAAAGCTCAGTAAATATGTAAGCCCTCTAATGAAAATGATAAAAATTATACAATAATTAGAAAGAGGAAGGAGAAATAGAAGAAATGAAGATAATTAGGAGATAACTATGTGTATTCCTTGGCCTCAAATTTGGAAACTAGAGGGAAATGGGAAATTTGGAAACTAGAGGGAAATGATGATTTTATAGTGAACCATAAATTACCGAAATTGGAATGAAGACAAAGGAAATTCAAATAGACATTAGGGATAGGATTAAATTCTATTATTAAAAAAGCCCCAAGGATTGATAGTTTCATATCCAAGTTCTAGGTGACATTTAAGGAAAGATACTTTCCAAGTCACTTACATTAACCCAGATTACATGTGGAGGTGGGAAGATCCCAACTCATTTTTTGAATCCTATAAAAATTAAATACCAAAACGTAGAGGTGGTAAAGAAGAAAATAATATAGATCAATGTCACTTATGAGTAGAGACACGAACATTTCAAGTAAAATGTTAACAAAGAGAATAAAAGAAAAATATACTGAGCAAGTCAGGTCTATTTGAGGAAAGCAAGGAAAGTTCAATATCAGGAACTATATCAACCTACTACATCAAACTACATTTCCTCATTGGAGGAAAAAAAACCAACATGGTCGTGTCTGGAGGCATCAAAAGTATTTGATATAATACACTAAAAATACTTGTTAACTTTTGTTGTGTTGATAAAATAAAAATACAAAGTAAAGTATAAATAAATAGTACTTCCATATATTGAAATTTCTTTTTCTCTTCCTTTTTAAAAAAAATCTATTTTCACTCCAGTATTTAAATTTTATTTTCAGTCCCATATAGTGAGAATACAGTGTTATATTAGTCTCTGGTGTGCAATCCAGTGATTCAACAATCCCAAACATTGCTGGCACTCATCAAAGGTGCCCTCCTTCATCCCCATCACCTACTGAAATTTCTTTTCAAAAATTACTGTCAATAACTAAAATGGAAAATAATCATAGAGTGATTTCTAAACAGAGATGAGTTTCTTTTATCTTTTAATGGATAGTTGAATAATGAGTAAATGAGTGAAAAAAATGGAATAGATGAGTGAAAACAAAATCACTTAAATTATTTTGCAGATTCTACTAAAGTTCACAGGCGAAAAATTAAATAATTTTATGAAGATCAGAAAATAAAGGATCTTCACAGAATGATCCAGTCTGGGCTGTCTCCTGTCATGGAGGAGATCCGGGTGACTTCCACAACGTCCCAGGGTACTGGTTACGGAATAGGTTTTACTGATAAAACGGAGAATTGGAACCTGGCCTGTGTTCCAGTCTCCTAGAAGGATGCCGCTTCTGTCGATCTCTCTTCCTGGAGCATGAACATGAGAAAGGAGGTCTGTCTGTGGAAGATGACAGAGATGGAAACCAAGCAGCCTGGGTGTGTAGTGATGGGTATTCCCAGGAGATTCTGGGAAAGTCGGTTGCCTTGTACCTGCAGATCTGGATGAAGGTTCGGACCTTGGTGGCCATGGGGCTGTACAGTGACCTCAGCCAGAGGGAAGTCTCAGTTGAGTCTGAGTGCAGCTCGGCTTCCTGGCAGAAGGGAGACGCCCTAGACTGAGTATCATGATCACTCCTACTTCTTGAATACTGGAAAGAAAAGCAAAACATTTCGTTTGCTTAGAGATATGATTTCATAAAAGGAAAACCCAGAAGAATACTTGATGAGTATAAGATTAACACATAAAAATCAATAGTTTCTTAACTGTTAGCAATGACCAGCTAAACACAGAAATGTGGAAAACTTAATTCACAATAACAACAAAAGCTATGAAATATTCAGGAATGACTTTGATAAGGTATTGACATTAAAAATAATTATACAGTTTTTTGAAGGATTAAAAAATGTTTTTCAATTAGCACAATTACCTGGCCATGGATGGGAATATTTAATTACTGAAAATCATTAATAAATTCCTCTACAATTTACATATTATGGGTTATTAAATCCTAAATAGAACCACATTTTAAATTAAATCAAAATTCCCTATAGAAGATGAATACCTGAAATTGAGCAAAAATAATGCCAGATATCAAAAGGTAATACACAGTCCCAAGTAGTATAAAGAGAATCATAAACAAGTCTCGGATGTAGGGGGAACTTAATATGGGACAAACTTAGTGTTTCAGTTCAGTTGATATATATTACCTTAATAAAGTTGCTATTACAAATGGAAGTTTATCAAGAAGAAAAGAAAATTAGACTCTTACCCATACCCCAAAATAACAAAATTTCAGGTAAATTAAAAAAGTAAGTGAAAAACACCCCACATCTTAAAAGTTGATTTAGAAGACTGGGAATTGAGAATGCCTTTCTAAGGAAGACAAGAAATCCAGAAGCTGTACAATAAAGATACCACATAAACAACATAAACAGACGATGGCTTAGAAAAACACTGGCAAGGAATGTTCTGTCTTTTGCTTAAGAAATAAGCCTCTGAATTTGGGGAGAGAAGGGCCAATACAGGTAAAATCGTCATATATGATACAATTCCATTTGTATGCGTGCGTGTGTGTGCATCTGTGTGTTTATAGAAAGATATGTGGGGTGTGCTCCCCAAATATTAATGGTGGTTCTTTTAGGATGGTGGTGTTTTAGGTGACGGTACTTATTTAAGCTTTCATGTATTGCTAAAAATTTTATCATGATCATGTTCAATGCATATATCGAGCAAGAACTTTTTTTCTTAAAAAAACAAAACCCCAAAACATAAAACCAGAAAGAATCCACATCCTTCTGGGCATGATTGTGGGCATTCAACCACGGAGACCTCTGATATTCTGATATTTGCACGAGAATCGCTCTGGTTAAAAAAAAAAATTAACCTGTCACTTCTGGAAATGCTTTCCTGTTTAAACATGGTTGTCAATATTGAATTCAGTTTTTGACAGAAGCCTTTGGTCAGGAAGCATAATGAATCTGGTAATGCCCTATTTCTGCGGGTTTTGACATTCATATTTGTATCTTTTATTCTCTCCTTGCTGACGGCAGCAACATCTACACCCCAGTCAGTGCTCGTGGGTTTCCTGGATCGGCTCTCTTGTGGATATGCATCCAGGACAAAGGGACAAACCGTGAATGGCGTCAGAGGTACTCTGTCATTTATTTTGTGGGTGTTGAAAGGCCCTGGCTGCCCTTCAGAAAACCAATAACTCCTCAGGAAGAAAATAGTATAATATTGCGTGCTTTCTCTGTGTTAGTTAAAAATGGGATAGCAATCCCATAACGTTCTACGGTTTTAGATTATTAGTATGGGGAATGACCTTCAGTCAGATGTTTCCCGTCAGGGGTACAAGTCGACTTCAGTATTGCAAAAGTTTACTGACACTTGCTCACCAGGTTTTGAACGGAGGCTTGTGGAGCTCCTGAAAGTGACAGAGAAAGTTGGTGAAGGATCGCGACAAGGAGCCCTCCACATAAGACTAACGGAGCCTGAAGGGAATTCAGGGACCCTCCAGTCTCCTGACTTTAAACAGAGATGTGCTCATGACTTGAGTTTTTCCAAGTCAGATCTGTGTAACCATGTACTAATTTAGATTTTTCTTTTTTCCTGTCTATGTGGTGGGACACTTTACATTGAAATTTATTAAGAAGGTGCTATTTACCAGAACCTTTATTGCTGGGGCGGCAGGTGGCTCAGCCAGTTAAGCGTTTGACTTTTGATTTTAGCTCAGATCATGATCTCAGAGTTGTGAGGTCAAGCCCCCTGTTGGGCTCTGTGCTGGGCGTGGAGCCTGCTTAAGATGATCTCTCTCCCTCTGCCCTCCTCCACTTGAGCTCTCTCGCTTAAAAAAAAAAAAAAAAAAGAAGAACCTTTATTACTAAATTAATCTGTGTTTGTGAAGTTCATAAAAATGGCTAAAACAGAGACTGAAGGAGATTCTTTCACTTGGGGTATTATTGTAAAGACGACCAAAACATTATTGAGGTGGACCAAAACACTACTAAGGGATTAGAGAGACATACAGACAGTTACTTGGTTAACCCCAGCATAACTAGCTAAATGCACTTGCCTGAGTGTGTGTGTGTATGGACATCTCTAAGGATACGGGTCTCATCTCTCACAACACCACTGGCGTGTCATAGGTGCTCTGAAGAGGCTTCACCGGTCACGGCACTCTGATGCTAATTTCCTGTTCCTTCCAACTCTGAAACTGGAGAAAACCATCCATTTTAGTCTAAGGCTAGTTGATTTTTCTTCATCATCTCAGCTCTGTGTTCTCTATTAATCTTCCTTTGTTCACGGCAATTATATTCCTGAATAATTACTTGCTTGCATCGGGGGCATTGAATACCAGTTGGTCTATGATTGTTTCTTCCACGAGAATGACTCTCCATCTGTACAGGGTGGTGTCTCTCCCTGAACGGAGGGTCCTTCCTCCACCTCAGGGTGGGAGAGCTCATGTGTTGACTCTGGCTTTTGTCACGAAGGTGGTGTGGCACCGGGAAAGGTTTTCTATTACACAGGAGTTACTGAGGCTCTGGACACTCTTCTGGGCACCAGTATCAAACACCCCTTCTGGCCATTAGCAACTGGGATTTGTGCCTAAGCACAAATATATTTTTTAAGTCTATTAGATTTGAAATTTATAGCATGAAAATGAATTTCCATTACACAATGGTGTCACATTTTTATTATACCTGATTGTCTTCTCTCTTTTTTCCTCTGCTTGACTGTAAAATCCTGGGTGGTTCTTCTTCTCTCTTAGTACGGTGCTTGGTCCATGTTGAAATACAATAAATTTTAGTTTCCAGGTGTCTTCTGCTGGTGGATTTTGCCATCATTTATTTGAATGAAAGAAATCACATTAACAGGCTTATTTATATTCCCTGTTCATTAATTAAAACAGCAGATCCTGAGTGTTGAAGTCAAAGACTGTTTGTCATTAAGAAAATTAGGATTTCTGTATTGGTGATCAGGTCCCAGATTAAAGATAGTTTTGAAAAATGTATCTGGCTTTCAGAAGAACAGCGTTCATAGATGGAAAACACTTTAGAAACTGAAAACTACTACTCTGTGCATTTATAATATCATCTTTTGGGAAAGACTTAGAGTATGTAGAATACTTTTACCATCATCAAACCATATCCGTAGAGGAAACGTGGTAGCAGGGAGGCATAAAAAGGCATAGGCAGGCTTTCTGGTTTTCTTACTCCTAACTCGGTTATGAAAATTGGTAATAAGCGGGAAGGTGATCACTTTCTCTTCTGAATTCTTGATAGCAGAGCAGCGTTTATGGAGCCGAGTACCAGAAAGGACAGAAAACGCATAATAGCCTTGAAGTGGACCCGTTTTCCTTAGATTTGTGGGGAAGCGACTGGATTGGTTTTCTTTCCTTTCTTTTTTAACCTAATGGTAGAATAACGAGCAGGGAGCCGGTTAGATGAGCCTGTCATTTCTTTATTGCCATTCCACACCATTCTACTCTGAGTACGTAATTGCTTCTGTGAATAGAAAATCCACGTTTATGGCCCCTGTTTCAAGACAGTGTTCTGCAAAAAGATGGAGAAAACAGCACGCTTACCAAAAGGAATAATAATAATAATAATAATAATAATAATAATAAAAAGAATGCTCAGGTTTCTTAAAACTGCCTTATTTTAAAAGTTTCTTTGAGACATGAGTCCTTTAAACACAAAATGGACAGTCTGTACTGTTTCCTGTCCGGGAGGGGACGAGTCTTGAGCTGAAGGCTTCGGGAATTCGTTCCTGCCCTGGCTGGGAAGAGCCAGCAATCCTCCAGCATCGGGGCTTGGGGACCCCACAGAGTCCTGACCGCTGTGCCCTGGATGTGCCCTGGGGTGGGTGCCGCCGCTGAGGGTGCCCCCGACCATGCTGCCCACTGGGCGAGGCGCTGCTCTGGCTCCCTGCCTGCTGCTTTTCCCTCGGAGATCGGATTCGATTCCCACTTGGCTCTGGAGACGCCCGGGGAAGTGTCCGAAGAGGCCTGTAGGTGAGGGCATTTCTCACTCGTTTCTCATTCTGTTCCGGGATTCGGGCTTGGTTCACAGCTTCGGCTCTGCCACTTCTCATCTCCATGTGACCCTGTCTCAGCTTTCTCGTTTTCTCTGTCCCTTAGTTTCTTCTCCCTGCGGGACACTGTCTCCGAGGCACAGAGCAAGGTCAGGGTTTCCGTAAGAAAAGCGCTGGACCAAGGGACTCACGGCTCAGGTCATCGTAACTAAGGGGAGGTCATGCAAAGTCCCGGGGCTCTTCCAAGTGCTGGTGCGGCAGCCGGCGGGAGCTGCAGAGCATTCTTCCCCCCTGAGCCCTGAGAAATGCAGCAGAAAACTCCAGTGTGCCTTTCCCCCTTCCCCTAATAGACAGGAATCAGACCACAGGATCACTGAGATGCCACTGGATTTTTTTTTTTTTTTAATTCTCAACTTCTTTATTTTTCCAAATTGTAAGACCTGCTGCTCTATCATCTCCTAAACATACTTCATCTCTTCTCAGCCTCAACTTTCTTGCTCACTAATAGCAGTACAGTTTTTTCCCTTCCTCGTAAATACTTTACATGGGGACGCCACATGTGTAAGGAAGGAGAGGGGGAAAAAGGGCTTGAGAAATTACCTGAAGGATATTTATAATGGAGTTTGGTTGGAAAATTGTTCTGACGTTATCTAAAAGGAAGGCAGGGACATGTGTGCTGACATGTGAGCAGAGGTGAGATTCAGCTCACTCCCTGCAGAATGTCTTGGTCTGGCTTCCTCACAGGAAGCAGAGAGGAGACAAGGATGGGCGTAGTGGTGGCTCGCTAGGGAGAGTGATTCCTGGAAGCGAATAGTGACAGTAGCGAGAGTACCAAAAAACGAAACAAAACAAAGAAAGTAACTAATTAAAGTTGCCTACTGTGTCTATGCCTTGCACTCGGTGCCCTGTTTCATTCTTCAGATCTTCATTTCATTTCATTTCTTAAGATCTGCTGGAGAGTAGATCTTGCTACGCTTGTCTTAGCAGCAGGCAGCAGGGGCTCTGAGAGGTTGGGTAACTTGTCCGGGGTCACACAGCTTTGCTCACTAGCATGTCTGGTTGGAGTTTTCCCTCAGACTCCCCCTCCCCCGCCTGCCAACGAGTTTTGTGAACCTAGGGACCTCCTTCGGTTTTAAGCAGGTATCTTCTAGAACACTGCCTGTCACGTGGCCACATCAAATATGGGCTAAACAAAAAAATGAACATGATGTAAAACGTATGTTTTTCCATAAATTGCTTGCTTCTCTTACTAGACAATAAATTTGCACACAAACGAAGTTTCTCTTTGGGTTCTGACCATCTGCCAATTCAGAATAAAAGTGTCTATTCCCCTGCAAGGCTTTCTCTTAATTCTTGATTTCTAGCATAATTTTCTTTCACCTACTTTTTTAACTTGTCCCCCCTTTTTTTGGGCTCCTACTATTTGAATTTTTTAGTCCAAACTGCATAAAATCATTTTGAACAGAGGAGGGCCTGCGGTGGAACCAGGATCTGGGGGTCTGGGGGACCGAAAGACGGACGGCAGGGATGTGCTCCCAGAGGACAAGCCGTTAGGAATCGTACTCTGTCTCTGAAGATCAAAATAGAAATCCCACATTAATGACCTAGAATTTTTTTTTTCCACAACAAAATCAGTTGTGATCAAATTTGATTTCCTTAACTTTGCAACTTTGTGGCCTGGCAGAGGTGTTTGGCTGATGTGCCTTTTGACGAGCCGTGAGTAGCCGTGTCCTGGGCTCCCCTCCTGGGGGCCCTTGGAGCCTGCTTACTGCATTCATTCCTAACCCCCAGGGCAGAGACCCCTGTCTTACTCTTATTCTTGTCTTCCAGACCTGATAAAGCAACAGTAACCAACATTGTGTACTTACTCTGTGACAGGAACTATCCTTTACACAAGTATTTCCTTTATGTAGTGGATACTCAGAACGTTTGTTAGAAAAGCTACATATTTTAGGCTGAGTCTCTCCAGTCCTCACAGGGCTCTGGACCATCTGGTCTCCCCCGCCCCTGACTTCCCGTTCACACAGGCAGAATCCACAGGTGAAAACCCAGTAACTCAACCCCCCATGAAGACTGGGTCTCTTGAATACTGTCAGCGGCCCCTCTGCGTTGGTGACCCACTCATGTATTCTGTGCTTGGCCGGCTTATAGGGGAAGGAAGGGAAAGGGCTTGAGGAGTTAGAAAATGTGAGAAGCCTGAGTGCCCCACCATCAGGAAGATGACTTAGAACATTCCTGCAGGGTTGAAGCAAAGAGAACATTTCTCTCCTGGGAGCCCCGATTCCCAATAGAGAGGAAAACAAAGGAAAAAAGAACAGTCCTTATTACCAAATTGACTTTTTAAAAGATTTTTACTTTTTTTTATTTGAGAGAGAAAGGGGCATAGGGAGAGGGAGAAGCAGACTCCCCACTGAGCAGGGAGCCCAAGGAGGGATTGGATCCCAGGACCCCGGGATCATGACCTGAGCTGAAGGCAGATGCTTCATCAACTGAGCCACCCAGGTGCCCCTACCAAATAGGTTTTTAACCTCATGTCTGGTGGCTTTGGTCAAGTCACAGGGGCCAAGATCCTGTGTGTTCCATGTCTTGAAGAGAAGGAATCGGCTTAGGATGTGTAGGACAGCAGCAGGAGCTGCTTTCACTCTGTGCATAGTGCCGGCCAAGTCGTTTTCTCGCCCTGACTTCTTCTGAAGCCAGCTTTAAAGGGTGACCCTTCGTTTGTGAGAGGGGCACGAACACCTGCAGGTGGCTTAGCACCGGAAGCGTGGCTAGACCCAGATTGCCCAATAGCCCAGCAGAGCTCAGGGGTCTAAGGCTGTGGGACCCCCACCTGACAGTCATGGGGTAGATAACTTGCCACCAAGTTTCTACCCATTCATTCACTAATATAACACCTTATACTTTCTCTCCTCTCCTCTCCTCTCTTCCTTCTTTCCCTTCCCTTCCCTTCCCTTCCTTTCAATGTGGTAAGAACACAGCATGAGATCTACTGTCTTAAGAAACTTTGAAGTGTATGAGCAAGTATGGTTTGATCGTAGGTACTGTGCCGTACAGCAGACCTCTGGACCGTATTCATCTCGTCTTCACAATGGGGCTTTATGCCCATTGATTAGCAGCCTCCAGTGTCCATCCCACAGGCCCTGGCAACCGCCATCGTAGTCTCTGATTCTCTGTGACCGTTTTCCTGACCCTGCATGAGTGCAGGGGTGCGGTCCTTGTGCTTCTGCGACCGGCTCAGTCACTCAGCAAAATGGCCTCCAAGCTCCCCCTGGTCGTCAACGGAGCATGACCGTCTTCTTCATTAAGGACGAACAATATTTCATTGTATGTATTTACCTCACTCTTTAAAAAGGCTAAACGGCATTTTAACAGTATTTAAGAAAAAGTTAAGCAGCATTTTTAAGTCAGTCATGGGTGTTAGCGAACTTTCACAAAGTAACACCACCAAGGCCCAACGGGCTTAGTCCCGGCCCCACCGCGGGCCCCACCACTAGCCCCGCTGCTCTCTCCCAGGGCCCGGCTGGGCAGCTGCAGATTCTCAGTGCCTGCCAGCTCCCGGGGGGAGGGCGAAGACACAGCTTCTGTTCCAGAAGGCTCTGCCGGGGGTGGGGGGCCGCGGGTCCTTTTATCGCAATCACACTCATCTTCACCACCACAGAACAAGGCCAAGACGTAATACTTCTCGGCGAATCTGCTCTCCAAATTCAAAAAGGGGAGGACCATCCGTAGGTGTGTGCATGGGGTGGGGGATAAAGCCCCTCTGCTTGTCATCCATGTCCCCTGCATGCCAAGTCCCCTCATCCCCCAAATGGTCCGATGGGCCTGAACTGACGCAGACTTGCCTCGCGGGTTAATTTCAGATAAATTAATTAGACCCCCTCCCACCTGCTGCTGGACACGTAGTCTCCATCTCTGCTCTCACTGGATCCGTGCCTGCTTGTTGTTTGCCTTTGCCTCCTACGCATTCGCCAAGCTGCAGCTGCCCCGGCCCTAGATGGTCTTACTAGGTCTTCTCGTGTCCCGGCTCCGGCATCTTCAGCCACGGGACAAACAGCCTTTAGGTGCCAAGAAGCAGAGGAGTCAGACACCCCCAACCCGGTTCTGTTCACCGAGTTACATACTCTGGTCGCGGCCAGCCGCTTCCTCGCCAAGCCCTGTGCGGCCGAGGGGCCCTCCCGCGGGCGGGATGGATCGCGCGCGGGAAGTTGAGGTGTGACTCGTAGAGAGCCGTGGAGGGACGTTCTGCTGGGCAGATGCTGCCTGCCCCACCGCTGGTTTCGAATGAGACAATCGCCATAAATCCTACCCCTGGCTCCTAAACACAGCAGTAGCTCGTAATGTCTGAAAATAAACATTTAGGTTTTCTTCTTGTATCTTGATTTAAAATCACAGGATCCCTTCCCCTTGTTTCTTTGTTCCAACACTGCTTCAAACACGCTCTGTCTCTCCACCTATCCTTAAACATATCCTTTAGGTGAAAAGAACGTGTGGGAGGTGGGAGAGAGGTGCTGGGAGCCTTCCTGTCTGATCCCTTGGCCACCCCTGGGAGCAGGCGGCTGCGGCTCCGTTCTTGGGACGCGCTGTTTGTCACAGGGGCACACGAGTCGGTCGGGGTGGCTAAGTGCAAAGCCACCTCCCCTGTTAGGAAATAACCCAGTGTGTCTCTCCCGGTGTCACCTGCTGTGTGAGAGAGAGAGCCCGCGGACAAGACACAGGTCTCACGGCGCTAACACCAGAGCCCCGGGGCCAGCCGCCTCTCTAGTTTAAACCCCTCGCTGGTCAGTCCTCAGAGCAGGGACTGACCACGACAGAACCTGAGACACGGGGCCGGTCGGAATCGGAAGAGACACACACCAAGGGCAGCCATTGAAACCCTCCTCTTAGGACAAAAGGAAGGGACTGGAGGAAAAGCAAAATAGGCCAAGAACGCGTTGGTCCTGGACATAGAGAGGTTTCCACCACGAGCCTTAAAGCTCAGCACGTCCTTGCGGACGGCAGGTGGCCCAGCGTGTGAGACGCAGCGCAGCTGGCCCCGAATACAGGTGCCCTTCTCAGGCGGCAGGTGTGCGCGGGTGAGGAATGCGGGTCCTGGCTTGTCGCCAGCCATGAGGCCACCAAAGGGCCGGCTGGGCACCCTGCCCCCGCTCCACCCCAGGGACTTTCCATTTGTTTGTTTTGTTTTCCTTTCTTGCCTCTGTGTGGGGCCTGGGAAGAACAATACCATGCCCAGTAGAACATCATGCAGCAGGGGTTCTCTCTGACCCGCCCCTTACTGCCTTGGGCTCACCCCAACACGGAGGAATGCTTTCCTGAATAGGAGAACTGCCCCAATTCAGCAGAAAGGGTCACGTGTAAGGAGGGATGGGGAGACGCGGGCACTGCCACGTCTGGGGCCCCTCTGGGTCTGGAGCCGTGCCAAAGAGGCAGGTGCGCAGGCGGATGGACCCCTGCAAGCGGGTGCGCCTTAAATATCTGCGCAATAAGGGACAACTGTCCACTTTCCTGTGAGCAGGTTTTTCTTTCTTTTTGGTAGTTAAAAGAGATTCCTTTATGTACCAGAATAAAAAGCTTTAACCTAATTAAAATTACCCTTAATTTTGTATTTTTCCTGTCACTTATAATTGCATGGGGCTGGTTTCTTCACATGTGTTGGGACTAGAAGTGTCTTAAGTAGAGGCAGTGACCAAGACAATCAACATTGTGTCTGGAGGAGAACTGACCGATGCACCTGGCGTGGGTTTTTCTTTACTTTTACTGGAGTAAAGGGATATAGTTGGTATACACAAAATTGTACATCTTTAACATACGCTGGTCGATGAGCTCGTACTTATGCGTGAACCACAAACTCATTGCCACAGTCAAGGTAACAGATATGTCCTTCACCTCCAAAAGTTTCCGTATGTTCCTTTCTTTTTTGTGTGAGAACTCTTTTTAATTAAGTTTTTTAGTTTAAATTCAGGTGTAGTTAGCGTTCAGTAACGTCCAGAGTTACAGTCGTTTCAGGTGTACAATATAGTGGTTCACACTTCCAGCCGCCACCCCGTGCTCCTCACAAGGGAACGCTTACTTCCCATCACCTACTTCCCCCATCTCCCAACCCACCTCCCCTCTGGTAAATCTGTTTGTTCTCTATAGGTTGTTTTTTTTTTTAATTGTTTTTGTTTGTTTTTTAAAGACGGAGGCGGTGTGGAGAGGGGCAGAGGGAAAGCAAGAGAGAGAAACTTAAGCAGGCTGCATACCCAGCGAGGAACCCCATGCAGGACTCACTCTCACAATCCTGAGATCATGACCCGAGCCTAAATCGAGAGCCAGACACTTAACTGAATGAGCCACCTGGACACCCAGTTTGTTCTCTGCAGTTAAGAGTCTGTTTCTTGGTTTGTCTCTCTCTCTTTCTTTTTTTTCCTTTGCTCATTTGTTTTGTTACTCAAATTCCATATATTACTGAAACCATATGGTATATTTCTTTCTCTGACTGACTGACTTTGCTTAGCATGTTGTTGCATCCATGTTGTTGCAAATGGCAAGATGTCATTCTTTTTTAATGCCTAAATAATATTCCACTTTTTACATATATACCACATCTTTATCCATTCATCTGTCAATGGACACTTCCATGGCAGGAAGTCCTCTCCTCATCTGAAATATTTTCGTACCACACCAGAGTCAGATTTCATTTATCCCTCCCTGTCATCCCCAATACTTTCTCTGTCTCTCTCATTAGTACTCTTTTCATTCTGCCTTTTCTTCCATCTTCTAGTCCAAAATGGTCTTACGGGCAAACTACTGTCTTGTTCATCATTGCACTCCCTAGATAGAGAACGTAGCAGTGTGCCTTACAATCGGGAGATGTTCAGTAAATCCCGGCTCTTATTACTGGGAATACCAGTGATACCTCTTATGAATTTTTTTTTTAGCAATTTATAATGAACACGTATGACAAACAGTTTTGACCTTACTTATGTCTCTTTGCTATTAAAAATAAAAATTTCCATGTGTTCTGTTGATGGCAGCATAATTATGAAGTGGTTTTAATTAGCTGCAATCAGTGCAATAGATGATACTTCACTTGAACACATTAGAATTTCTCTACTGTAATTCTGTACTTTGTCCCAATTGTATTTTTACTATAGAAGCATTTGTCTCCGTGGATTTTTATAACCTGCAAATTATAGTCATCATCGTATCATCATCACTAACCATTTCAAGGATCAGGTACCATACCATACTCATTCATCTAGTTATTTTGTATTTTATCATATCTTCCCAAAGTTCAAAAGGAAATGACGGATAAGAACAGAACAGAGCAAAACAAAACACTGACTCTGGGTGGAAATGCAAAAATAACTGCGTATTAACTGTAGGTTTGAAAGGAGGGGCAAAATGAAGCCTTAAGCAACTTATAATCCATGGCTTATGATGAACATGTAAAGCAATGTTGACGCTGTGGTCCTACACATAATTCAGTGCATGAAAGCAGCCATTTTCATTGAGTACATTCTGAGATTGTTGACTTTATTTAAACTACATGGGAAAACAATGTTATAATTTTATAAGTTTGACCCCAGAATTTCCTTGCAAAAGAAATGTACATATTACAATTTTAGCAAACAATGTGTAAAACTTTAGTTGCTGGTTTTTGGGATCAGAGATAGGGCTGACCTTCAGGGACTGACGTTGGAATATTTCCAGGTCTCCGGGTCCCATATCTCTTGGCATTAGTACAGTGTTCTGAGATTTGAAAGACTTAAAGGCTGTGAGCTTCTGTTACAGTTCTCTTAAACCTGGGCAGTGCACTTGGGAGATGAGTACTAGGGAACTAATGTGTAGGTGGAGACTCAGATCTGTAGTACATAGATTTCTAAATGGCTATAGTCCGAACTCTTCCACTTAACTAAGCACAGCTTGTCTGTCGTCTTTCTTTCTTTCTTTCTTTTTTAAAAATTTTATTTATTTATTTGACAGAGAGAGAGATCACAGGTAGGCAGAGAAGCAGGCAGAGAGAGAGAGAGGGGGAAGCAGGCTCCCTGCTAAGCAGAGAGTTCGATGCGGGACTCAATCCCAGGACCCTGGGATCATGACCTGAGCTGAAGGCAGAGGCTTAACCCACTGAGCCACCCAGGCGCCCCATACACAGCTCGTCTTTCCATAAAACTGTGGTAGACGGGTTTACTCACCTCCTCTAAGAGTGGTAGTGAGCCACAGGAAATGTTGCAGTGTCAGGGACTTGTAAATGCCCTCCATGTGGCAGAAGTTGGGAAATAGTGGATCCTTGGAATTCTCCCCCAGTCTGAAAAGCATTATGTGGAGTAAATTACCAATCTTTTAAACAGCGAGGAGAGGCCCCAGGCAAGGCTGATGCTCCTGATGGCTGCAGACTTTTCTGGTACTGCTGTAATCTGTAGTTCCCAGCCTGGAGGGTCTTGGCACTCACAGAGTTTCTACTGAGAAGAAGGGTCATTGATTGCCATGCCTCCTCCCTGTGCCTCATGCTCAGCTTCCAGCAGTGTGACCTGGAATGGGATGTCTCCATCACCAACTCCCTGTTTGCTAGAGGGCTGTCTGCAAGGCCCTTCAGTGACCTCAAAGCTCCCCAGTTTCTGAAGGCCGTGGGGACGGATGTTCAAAGTTATACGTGTATCCCCTGCTTTCTGTACCTGGCCTTGTAGGAGGAAAGGGCCAGGGTACTCTGAGTAACAAGAGAAAAGACCACGTTTCCCAGTTCTTTAGAGTTTCTTGACTGAAAGGGCTACTTTAAGGCTTATTTAAGGATCAAAGGAAAACCAGTAATTTTAATTTGTGGTATGGCTTTGCACATGGCAAGTCGCCCTGTCAATGAACCATTTTAGTCTTTTAGGCAGTTTGTGTCCGCCTGTGTATTGTACCCACTTCACAGATGACAAAGTTAAAGCCTGGGGAGATTGTGACTTGCCAAAGGCAAGTGACCTCACAAGGCTGATTAGTAACAGAGCAATCTAGAAGACAGATCTCTGATCTCCAAAGGTTAACTGTGCCAGCCTGGAGGGCCCTGAGTGAGCAGCAGGGTCCCCTGGAGGGGTGGGAGGTAGATGTGGGGTGCCCAGGTCAGAACCAGCACGAGCGAAGGACCAGCCAGTGCTTGGGGGGTGGGTGCATCTTCTGCCCTGAGAAATGAAGCTGGCATGCTGTGTCCCAACTCTTAAGCCGATGCACAATCCATAAAACTTTTTTGATAGTTATAAATCCATGAAATGATTGTGTATTATCATTAAGACTTTTGGCCTGGGTGGCTCAGTTGGTTAAGCGTTTGCCTTCTACTCAGGTCCCAATCTCAGGGTCCTGGAATGGAGCTCTGCACGGGCTCCCTGCTCAGTGGGGAGCCTGCTTCTTCCTCTCCCTCTGGCTACCACTCTGCCTGCTTGTGCTGTCTCTCTCTGTCAAATAAATAAATAAAATTAAATTAAAAAAAGACTGCTACAAATATGGACAGTGTGTATTTTTCCTCTTGGGGTTTATTTCTTAAGATTTTTAAACATGAAAGGTGCAGGTTCTATAAATTTGAATTAGCTGAAGTTAGTTCTGAATTTTCTTAAAAGTGGTTTTTCATATGTAAAAAATGAATTTCAGAATTCAGCTGGTAATTTCTCCGCTCTCTTCAAAATGGTATTTGAATTTGGCAGGAAAAGAATATTACTGTCGCCTTGTTTCTAAAGAAGATGCTCTGTAGACACACTCAAAGAACTCTCTATCGAAAAAAAATATTTCTCTGTTTTCTTCAGATAGACAATCTTGAAGGGACTCAAGCATACATTTGAAAACGTGACAGCACTTTTTCCCCCGGCAGGTAGTCTCCTGGAGAGAAATCACTCTGATCAGACTCTTGGCGTGCCCGAGAACAGGGGTTGGAGAGGGGTAGGGGACGTGTCTTTACCTGAGCAGCCGGGAGCAGCAGTCGGAGCGGCGGACGGGTAGAGGGCAAGTGCACTGCGGTGCCCGCTGTTTAACGGCTTTCTTTTATAGCCGAGAAAATAAAACACCCTGTGACTTTCCTCAGGCCACATAGCTGGCTCAGTCAGAACTGGGTTGGAACCAGTTTCTTCTAATTCAGTGCTTTTCTCTGTATGACCCAATGCCCCCACCTGTCCTGCTCTTTGGTCAGTAACTTAAAGAAGACATTTCTAAAGCTCTGGTCACTACTCATTAGTAGACACTATTTGTTTTATTCTTTCTGTTTTGTTTTATTTTTTGATGGCACGTAAGGAACGATGGAGTGAAACAGAATGATCAGTCATATCACTATATCTGTGGTGAGGATTTTGGTATTCAATGTTCTCGAAAGAGTAGATGAAACTATAATTTGTTTTTATGCAAATTACTGTTAACTGCTAGAACATGGGTCTACCATTGGTTCACTGGATACCTACTCTGTGACCATGTGTGTCTGGGGACCCGTAGGTGACTTGGGTATAATCTTTGCTGCCAGGACCTCGTGTCAAATAGCAGTGGTCCCCCTCTCAGGGTCTGCAAGGTCAAAACTAATTTCATCATGATAGTAGGACAATATTTGCCTTTTCCACTTGTGTTCTCATGAGCGAATGGTGGAGTTTTCCAGAAACTGAATGGCATGAGACACTGCACCAGACTGAACATCAGCAGATCTGAGAATATAGCTCTTTTCATCGAGCCAGGCACGAAGGAGACTTGCAAATGTAAAACAATTCCCCTTTTCTGACTCTTTTTCGAAAAGTCCCTTTTCATAAAGCCTGTTCCCTCTGTGTCTTCTACCTGGAATTCCTTCCTTCCTCCTTTCTATCATTGAGATGACCTCTTCTGCAAGGATGAAGCCTCACCTTTCTGAGCACAGCTGCATTTTTTGCTCTCCCCTGAGTTCCCACCGCCCTGCTCACCTACCCAGCACAAGCCAGGCCATGCTAATGTTGTCTGTGTTGTCTACATGGCTGGCTTTCTAGGTAGACTTGTAGGGATTTGGGTTCTTCCCTTAAACTGCATGCAGCTTACTGCCAGGCACAGCGGGGCTATCAACAAACACTCGTGGGCCTAACTACTGACGGGTCCTGTTCAAAGGATGGAAACCTACAGCCACAGCATTGGTTCCAACTTCTTTAACACACCTTGAAGCCATCCTTGTTGGCAGGACTGTGTGTGCCCTTGGAATCTGGAAGCACAGCAGATCATTTTTGCACCAGTGGGGAGGGATGGTTTTCTCTGGACTCTACACCGTATCCCATTCACCATCCCCCGGCTGCCGCTGTCCTGGGTGGCACTTCCCATGGAGGGAGTTCCCTGTCTGATTCTCTAGATGTGCATTGCCTTGCAGTGTGGGGAGAGAAGCAGTTCCTGTGGGACATCCATCATGGGCCTGCCACCAACACCTTACGGAGTTGGGGTCACATAACGGAAGGACCCGATGCGTGCCGAGTCAGGGCGCCAGTGCGCCAGACATCCTGCTTGAGGGACGAAGAGTCTGACGATTTTCTTTCCGTGACATCTGGCATTTGAGCCGACTTGTCAGACGAGCACCGCAGAGCCTGCTGGACGGTGGACACATGGTGGCCGCTCTTTGGTTGTCTCTCTGTCCCACTCTTAATCGTAAGCTCTCCTGTTTTCAGACTCGGTTACATGTCAGTGTGTCATCTGATGACGGCCTGGGCTCCATGATGACAGTCCTGGGGCTGGGAATGAGCTACTGGAGTGAGCAGGGATGGGGGGCTCTCACCCTGAGCCCACCAGAAGCACAGGGAAAACTAAGACCCTCGGGTGCATCGGAAGGCGTGAGGGACCCCGCCCCCCCCCCCACCGCCCCCAGGCCACCTGGCTGCCAGGCTGCCTGGAAAGCCTCATGGTGGGAGCAAACTCTCCTCCACTCCTGGGAGGAGCAACCACAGAGCCCGCACGTCTGTTCAATTCTGAACCTGGGTCACTCGGAACAAAAGGAAACTTTGCAGAGAAGCCCTCCACAAACACAGATTCTTTTTGCCCTCTTTGGCAGAAGCCAAATACTTTAATACAAGCTTATGTCCCCCTCAGCTTCTGCAAAGTCATTAAATTTCTCAGCCTCCGGGTCTACAGCTACACCAGAGAATGACACCAAAAGCGTTGCTAATGCGAGAGCTCAAAACGGTCTTTTAACTGTGAAGAAACAGGTGACAGAGGGAAAACATTAAGGTCCGTAACTTCTAGGAATGCTTTTTAAGATATGTGAATGTGACCGGGTATGTGCATCCCTCCAAATCCCCCTCTGAATGTTGTATAATTTATAGCACAATAATAGCGATTAATGAACGTCTGTATCCCATTGTTCTGGTGCAGACACCTTCATGTGCAGACAAATGGAACTGCAGAAACGTGCCCCCCCGTTTCCCCCCCCTCCCACCACAGGGGAAACTGTGTTAATACATCACCGTGAATCAGTCAGGCACTGAGGGACCAGGAGGAGCCCTGGCGTGGGGCTCAGGCTCACTAAGCCAGAGCAGGGTGACAGCTAGGCCACAGCCACATGGCCACGTGGCTCCCAGAAAGGGACGCGGCCTGAATGAAGAGGTCTGGTGCTGATCATCAGGATTTGAGGACAGCCAGCCTCGAGGGCCACCCGGGCTTTTCAGCGGGCCTTTCCGTCTGGCCTCCCCACTGCCTCCGGTGGCCACGGGGCCCATGTGGGTGTCCAGTCCACTTGTCCGCTGCCGCTCAGTGCGTCTCTTTCCATCCCTTAACCATTCTCTAGACTTCATTAAATGTTCAACTGCTAATTCGGTTCCTATCTTCACCGAGCGTAAGGGGGTGCCCTTTTCAACGGACACGATTTTCATCACTGACTTTTAAATCCTCATCTAACAAGACACCATACTTCCGTAGTATTTAATATTTACTATGGGATTTTTTTAAAGGTTTTATTTATTTATTTGACAGACAGAGATCACAAGTAGGCAGAGAGGCAGGCAGAGAGAGAGGGGGAAGCAGGCTCCCCACTGAGCAGAGAGCCCGATGAGGGGCTCAATCCCAGGACCCTGAGACCATGACCTGAGCCGAAGGCAGAGGCTTAAACCACTGAGCCACCCAGGCGCCCCTACTATGGGATGTTTTAAGAGAAAAGAAACCTTGCTCAAGATGACACAGTCTTGCACACTGTTCCTGCTGAGTCGTTATGAGAGTGAGTTAGAACCAGTACCTCGATCTCAATGGCAGGGAACCGCGGACAAGGGGGAGTCAGGGGCTCTCATTGGGTGGGGAACGTGTTCAGGGAGTCTGCTCCGCATGGGCCTGTGTTTCAGATTCAGGCCGCTGTCCCGCGGGGGTTGTGCGGCTGGACACGGGGGTTGGGCTGCCCTGAACTCGTCCTCCAGGCCGGCCGCCTCTTTGCCTTCCAGGGGGAGGGCTTCGGAGAGTTTAATCTCCCAGTGGAATTCGTAGCAACAGGCAAACTTTCCTGGGCCGTATCCTCAAGATCTGTTCTGGGCTCATGTTTGGTGTCATCTTTGATTGCTCGCAGTCCCATGGCCTGGAAAATCCTGTGGCAAAGCCCGAGAAATGTGAGCGTTGGCTGGTGGCAGTGTGGGGCGGGGGGGGGGGGGGGGGGGAGGGTTGGGACCACCTGGGGGCCTCCTCAGATGCTCAGAGAGTGAGGGCAGGAGCTTGAGGGAGGAGACTGGGAAGAGCCAATCGCCGCAATCACCCTCCTCCGTCCCGCTGTCAGCTTGAGCTCAGGGTGTGGAGGGTTGGCTGGAGGGTTGGCTCCGTGTATCGATTTGGTGGAACGAACCCATTCAGTTCACCCCTGGAATGGGCTCTGGGCCTGTGCACTACGGTTGCCGGGCTGTTGCCATCCCTGCAGGACTCAGTCCCTCTCAGCGTGTGGCGTGACCCTGGCCGGTGGACTCCGCCAGCCGCCGTCCACCCTTCCAAACGTTCCACGTCATCTGCGGACGGTCACCCAATCCCGGCTGCTGGCGGGCCGCTGCTTTCTCCCGTAGGCCATGATCTTGAACCCTGGTAATGACATGCTTTCGAAGAGCCAGATGACATGTTTCCTTTGTTTTCTCGTGGCAGAGATGATGTTTTTTTACTTGTTTTCACTCGTACACCTCCAGTGAATCAATACAGGTCAAAGCTGTTGGCTGGAAAACAGGCCACTCTCCAGAAGAAAGGCCCCAGAGGGTCAGCGGCGCCTGTGAAGCAAACACCCACAGCAGATCACAGTCCTTCCTCTCTCTGTGGGTCGATTAGTCAGTCGATCGGTAGCTCGGACAGTCCCAGGATGGGCTGTGAAGTAAGTTGAGAATGTCATTTCAGAGCTTGACCGTCACCATCGCAGACCAAGTGCTATTGAAGCGCCGCGTGCATTTCGCCCCGGGAAGAACGGCCCCGGAGTGTGAAGGTTGCTGGTCTCACGCACTCCGTGTAACACTCGTCTCAGACCACCTGCGAGAAAGGGTTTCTGTGGTGAATTACATTTGGGAAGCATGCCAACTAGACTGCCTCTTAAAGATTGTAGGTACACCTTAGGGATTGGCAGGCTCTGAGAAAATGTACAGAAAGAAACCCGTTTCATGTTATATAATTATATTCTAGTGTTTTCCCCATTTTTGATCATTAATACTTTTATTTATTAATACGACAGATGTTTATTTGAGGGCCTGTCCATTTTCCCAGAGCTAGAGATACAGCTATGACCAAAACAGAGAAGGTCTTTGCTCTCATAAGCTTATATTGTAGAACCTTTATTTTTTACTTATTTATTTTCAAAAAGATTTTATTTATTTACTTGAGAAAGAGAGAGAAAGAGAACATGCACACAAGCAGGGGGGAGCGGAAGAAGGAGAGGGAAAAACAGAATTCCTGTTGAGCAGGGAGCCAGACATAAGGCTCCATCCCAGGACCCTAAGGTCATGACCCAGGCCTAAGGCAGACGCTTAATCCACTGTGCCACCTTTATTTTTAACAAAAATTTCCGCCAAGTAACAGCAGTTCAATTATGCTATATGTTAATTAACTAGAGTTTAAATAAAAATTTGTAATTAAAAAAAATAAGTAGAGGTGCCTGGGTGTCTCAGTCGGTTAAGCATCTGTCTTCAGCTCAGGTCATGATCTCAGGGTCCTGGGTCCCTGCTCAGCGGGGAGCCTGCTTCTCCCTCTCCCTCTACCATTCCCTCCCACTTGTGCTCTCTCTCAAATAAGTAATATCTTTAAAAAATAACAGTAAATAAAAAGATAAAATAAAGGAAAAAACCCATAAAAGCCAACGACAATTCATAGAAGATCAGCTCCACGCCACACATTTTGGGAGACACAGCTTTATGCTGATGAGCTCCCGAGCAAAGTAGGCATTTTCAGTAGAACGCTTCCAGCCACAGTCTGAGATGCACAAAATTAGAATACGAGTCTTCTGGGTTGTGAATAATAGGAGAATTCCTGGAAAAGCAGGTAAAATGGGGTAAAGCAGGCAGTCGGCAGCATTCCTTGTCTCGCACATTCTCAGCTCCTTCTTTGAGCCACAGGGACACCCGCTTGTGTGGGTCTTGTACCTGTACCTCGTACCTAGCCTCGGGGTATCTCCGGGCCATGGTCCCTGTAAGTCCAGTACGACCCTGACACAGCTTCCTGTTCCTGCAGCTCACTCGTGGGGGCCTCCACAGACAGCCAAGCGGTGTGGGGCTGCGGTGTTCAGAAAGGGTCCCTTGTGCCTCCTTAGTTCTGCGGGGCTGGCTTTGCTTCACTGAACGCCACTGTACGCCACTGTCTGCTGAGCTCCTGGTAATTAGGGATGGCTCAATTTCCTTTCTGTTCAGAGGATGCCAGCTCTGTATTCATTTCCTGTTACCACTTCACTGGACACAAATCGGCATCTTTACCGAGTGCTACGGCCACATCCAAAGCAGGTTTTATTTAGTTTATTTTTTTAAAAGATTTTTTACGTATTTACGTTGGCCGGGAGAGGCAGAGGGAGGGCATCTCAAGCAGACTCCCCACTGAGCACGGAGCCTACTGAGGGGCCCGATCCCACGACCCCGAGATCATCACCTGTGCCGAAATCATGAGTTGGATGCTTAACAGACTGAGCCACCCAAGTGCCCCCCAAACCTGGTGTTAGAAATAATTTACCAGAAACATTCAGTAGAATATGTTAGTTTACTATTTTTTTGTTCTCAAATGAGTTTCACTTCTAGCTTATTCCTTTATTCCAATCTTCTTGGTTTGCACAAAGAGCCAGGTCATGGCTAGGACTTGCTGTGACAGGCTCGTAATAGCAACTCCCTGACCACCTGCCCCCCCAATCTCAGAAAGGCAGCTGAGTGCTCATTGCTGCAAGGCAAATTCTGGATGTCCTTGCTCCTGCAAACCCCTCAAGTTAACCAAATACAAATGTCACTTCTACAGTTTCAATCAAACCTCAAATGCTGTACCAGAAATTAATATGCCGGCGCTTCAGATGACCAGCATTATGAAAAGCATTTATGCATTCTGTCAACTGTGACTATGTGTTTAATATCCAATTAAAGAATAGGGACTTTTGCTGGTGATGATAAGAGACAAACAAAGTAGTAATTACACAGGGAGATACGGGGACGCGTGATTACAAAGTACAAAATTAAACGCTGACTGAAATTTTTCATAGCCAGATTTTGGATTTGGGATTCTATAATTGTATATTCACAATACACATGTGCCAATAAATATGTACCTGTAATATATGCAATATTTCCAAGGCATATATATATATATTTTCAGGAGCAACTTGGACATTCTAGTGGAAGAATTGATTTAGTGTGTAATTAGGAATGAAGTTTCCAAATTAGATTGAGACCAGCTTCTGCATCTGGGAAATAGGAATTAGGGATCGTGCCAGATCTTCTCCAGTGTCTTTGATTACCCTTCAAAATCCTGAAAGTTTCGGAATTAGCATCGGTAGACCTATGAACAATGCCCGTTAAAGCGACAGAATGAACAACTGGCTGCCTTTTTCTCCAGGACAGACATTGTTCACGCAACAATGATCCATTTCCCTGTGTTCCCCTCCCCCAGCACCCTCCAGGGCCATGACTTCTGCACACTGTGGGGTAACCTGGGGGAGGAGGAGGTCAGGACGGGTTTCATAGTCTCAGGGATGGTTTCTGACCTTGTGATACACCACAGACGGAAAGAGGAGCTACCATGTCTTATGGTCCACTCCGAGGATCAAACGTTCTTGGCATTTATAGAGATGGGTATACTTTTCCATACTGCAGTATCTTTGAAGGACTCCTTTTAGTTTATCTTCCCACCCTGTACCATGCCAGAACACACTCCATAAAGGGGGTCTTTTGGGGGTCTTCCTTCAAGGTCCCAACTTAGGCTCTCACCTTCTTCCTCTGTGCTCTTGACGTTTTGGGAAACACACATTCATTGAACACTGTACAGGTTCCCGGGTTGTCACAGGCATGCCTGAGGTCTTGGCACCCTGTGCAGTACTCAACCCAAACGTATGCTCTCAGGATCCAGGATTCACAGGGCAGGATAAGGCAAGCAAGAAAGCTCTATCTACAGGGCAAACAGGGGAAGGATAAAGGATAAAGGAGGCAGAGTACAGAAGTTCATCTCTTCATTTAAAAATAGCCAAAGTTAGGGGGGCTGGGTGGTTCATTGACTGCGTATCTGCCTTTGGCTCAGGTCATGATCTTGGGGTCCTAGGATCGGAGCCCCGTGTCTGTCTCCTTGCTCAGCAGGGAGTCTGCTTCTCCCTCTTCCCTGCCTGCCATTCCCCCTTCTGTGCACTCTCTCTCTCTCTCTGTCAAATAAATAAATAAAATCTTTAAAAATACAAATAAAAACAGCCGAAGTTAGAGAAGAAGATATCTGTCCTAGAGATTCTATCCTATAGCAGTCAGGGTGGGGTCCTCAAGGAGCAAGTTAGGGATTTGCTAGTTTTGATGGCTTCTCTGTATTTCCAAGTAGAGATCAGTTAGGCTCCTTAATGCTTAACACCAAGTACATTGTGTTTATTTGGGAGCTATCCAGGGTGGGTCCTGAAATAAAATTGATCCCTGCTCTACAGTCTAGGAGGCTAAATTGTGACAATCAAACAGTCAGTGAGCAAAAACCCCTAGACGAGAAAAGGAAAAAATATAACAGACACCTTCTTTTATGCCTTGCTTTATGCTAGATACTGGGGCCTCCTGGCTACACTAGGCTGATTTTCTGCACCACGGCAGCTGACTCTGCTCCTTACATCGGGAGAGTGTTTTGCAGTTTGCAGGATGATTTTATGTATGTTTTCCTAATCTATTCAATGGATGGTTTAAAGGTGACAGTCTGATGTGGATGGGCAGGTTCCTGACTCAGGCCTGGGAGCACAGCGCATGCTGCTCTGTGAACATAAACAGGGTGATCGAATCAGCTTGATACCTTTTTCCTTCGGTGATCATCCTTCCCTCCAAACTTAGAATGAGAAAAAGATGGGAGTGCACCTGTAGTTGGGGCTCGGTTGTGCAGACATTTCACTGAGCACAATGTGATTCTAGTGTTGGAAGCACAGAGCAGGAAGAACGAACACTGCGGTCACGGAGCCTGCTAGGTCACTCACACCTCCTACAGCCATTCCTACAGGCCGACAGACTGAGGCCAGGACAGGCGCGGGGCCACGAGCAGAGGTGCTCGGCAGGAATATGACCATACCTTTCTCACACTATTTCATCTCTCCTTGAACCTGGTAGCACATCTTAAATTCCTGTCGCCCAGATGTCTTTTCTAACGTGCCCGTGAGGTTGCGTTCATTGAGGTATTATCGACACACATGACATTCGTTTCCAGGGTGCAGCATCATGATTCAGTGTCTGTGTGTTTGTGAAATGATCATCCCGATAATTCTCATTGCCATCAGTCACCATGCAGGGCCACGAGTGCCTTTTAAACTTTCTTATGCTGAGGACTTTCAAGAAACACTCCCACAGCGACTTTCGGATATACAGTAGAGTGTCGTTAACTGTAGTCGCCATGCTGTACGTTACGTCCCAGGACTAATTTTGTAAGTGAAAGTGTGTATTTTTCACCGCCTTCGTCCATTTCGCGCACCCCCACTTCCACCCCCTCCTCTGGTAACCACCCATCTGCTTTCCGCGTATGAGTCTTTTGAGGATAGAGATGGAATCTTTTGCTTCCTCGCGTCACCTGCAGTGTGTGACATGGTGCTTTGCACATAGAAAGAGCGCAGTAAAGAGTTCCTGATTTTATTTGGAAAGAAGACTCACAAGTCCAAAGACCGGTCTTCTGTTTGGTCATAATGCCAAAGCTAACTTTTCAATGAGGAACACTTCCTTTAACTACGGCCCTGAGCACGTGGAGGTCCATTCCCTGAGCCTTGTTCCCAGACCGAGGGCATGTCGACTGAGTTTCCTGGACCCGTGGTTCTCATCAAGAAATCCTGCAGTAGCCACTTTCAGACCAAACACAAAAACAAAGCCACAACGGCCACCTTTGACCATTGATTTTTCACCCATCGGAAAGAGTGTCGTCGGTCCTTGAAGTTACACAAATTTGCTTTTGCCATTTATTTGAATCCGAAGGTCTCTGACCTCATCCTCGATGGAAACACCATGACGCTGGTTTAAAAATCAGAGTGGGGCATCGGGTGGATGTATTTCCGGAACTCTAAAAAGGGCAAAATCTCTCCCTGCTCATATCAGCCCATGAGTACCTGTCTTTGACATGTTGCAAGTTTATTTGTGGAGTCCAAATTATGAGAGTTAATACTGTTTTGTCAAAACCTTGCGTGGCATCCCTCTGATTAGGACTGTGCACGGTGGTTTATTTTCAGCAACGGTACATGGCAGGATGGGCCATCATTATTCAGCATCTCATTTGAGCCCTGGCAGATCACTTGGAGCTGTTATGCGTAGGCGAGCACTTAGCATAGTTAATGTGCTTTACCAACAGTTGATATTCTTGATCACTACAAAATAAATGGAAGGGCATAAGGATTTCAAACACAAAAACATTTCTAACTTTTTCTTTCCCTTTTCCTTTGGCATTTATTTGATCTCTTGGTGTCAGTTTCATTCGGTGGCAGAAAGATTTTCTATTTTCCTTTGACGTTAGAAGTTTTACTTAAGTGTGTCTTTCAAAAGGGGGACGGTAAAGGGAAGGCATTTTATGCCCCTAATGTGGTTTTCCTCCTGTTAGGGGCTGGTTTCCAGCAGGAGGCGCTGTGACCCCCCCCGGGGGGGTGCGTGGGGCTCATCGTGTGTGACCTCAAGCCAGTCACTCGGTTTCCAGTTTTGTAAAATCGGCACAATGATTATTCTAATATTGTCCAGTAGACGAATATATATCTAATGTTACCTACTAGAGATTGCCCATCAGTGCAAACACAGAGGTCTCTCTTTCCATTTGCCTTCCTCTCTACTTTCTGTGCCTTTTGAGTATTTTTGAGATTGACTTTTAGCTTATTTCTTTTTGTCTTCGGGAAATCCCTCTGCTGGCCTCCTGAGACCATCCTGATATGTTTGTGGTTTTAATCTGCTGCGGTTCCTGCCTCTAAACTTTCACTCCCGGGACCTACCAATTAACGTTTGCTCTGTTCCTCCTCCTCTGGTGTCTCTTCTTTCCCATTCCTCTCCCATTGCTTTGTCCCCACTGCTGACTATTGTCTGCCTCTTCCACATCCCAACGTCTTCTCCTCGCATCCACCCATTCTTTCCTGCCCTCGGCCTCTGTTTTGTAAGTACAAAAATATCTGAAATTCTAAAATTAATCCCTTCTCCTTCATGGATGCACTTCATGGGCTCGTTGCTGATGGAGTGCTGGGGTGCCCGTCCCCAGCGGCAGGCTCCGGGACTCACATGGCTTCCCTAGCCAGGACCGGACTTCCATCCAGTGCCCAGAGTCACATCGGGAGCTCTGACCCGGGTACCCATCAGCCTCCTACACATCCCTGGGGATCACTCACTTGCAGGCCCAAGCTGAGCTGTCCTTTCTCTGGTCCAAAACCTGATCCCAAACACGAATACCTGAGGGGCCCCCTGTCTTTCCCCATCCCCTAGACGTATTTTGTCAGTCACTCCTAGAGGGTTTGTTCCCAGGTCTGTTGATGGCCCACGAGATCCCTGCAGGGACTGAGTTCAGACCCTCCCCATCCCTTGATGAGATAATGTCCCTGTGCTACTGGGTCCTGGACACACAGCTCTGATCCCCTCCACCCCTTGCTTGAGGGCCTGAAATAGCTCCCAGGCGCAGAGCTCCGCACAGAGCCAGGGTCCACCAGCTTGCGGGGGTGCAGGGGAGAAAGTGCGTGTGCTTGATTTCTGCCCCTCTTTTCTTGGGATAGTGACCAGAGCCTTTTGTCATATCATCAGAGGGCTCTGAGATCCCCTGGGATGGAGCCACTGGCCTGTAAGACTGACCGCCAGCTTTTCCCCGGAGGCTAGAAGGTTCTCCTTGGCCTGGCCCTGTCATGTCTCCAGTCTCACCTTCTGCCACTTCTGCCACCCCCCACTTCATGCTTTCCCCCACCCTCAGCATGTTCTGTCTCATTGTTTGCCTTCTATCTGCTATTCCCTCTATTGAGAGAAATCCTTCTCCTTGGCCAACTTTCCTTGGCCCTTTAAGGATTAACTCCAGGAAAACCTTGTCTAGCCTCCAGATCTTTAACCTTCTCCCTTCCCTTCCTCCATGGGCTCTCAGTGCCCTGTCCCGCTGCTCACACCTCTGGTGGAGCAGGCGCCTGTGTGCTGTGTGTGCGCAGGATGGGAAGCCCCTTGAGATGGAAGAGATGTCTGCATTCTCAGTGCCAGGCACGTAGTAACAGCGCCTGTTCTCCGAGTGACAGCTTGGATAGCCCGAGGCTGTGCCTTCCTCATACAGAAATATACTTTTGGGAAAGGGTCTGGAGAGGTTTGCCCCTTTACTGTTCACCTCAGAGGTTCCACTCAGAGTGTGAGCTCCAGGATCACAGGAGGGCAGTGGTTGTCCACAGAGCCCTTTTGACTGACTTTGTCTCTTATGAAATTTGGTTAAGTGTTACTTGCTGGGAGACTATCTTGTTGTTACCTAGCAGGGACTGAGCTCACGGAAACCTTATAGACCACAGAATGTTGCTTAATTCATGTCATTAGGTAAACATGACACCCCCCCACACACATGCTTTGGAGAAAGGAAAGGTGAAAGTTCTGGGACAGACACAGGGGGCATCGTCATCGGTGTTAATGACTGAGTATTCTCCACACTTCTGGGCTTCCTAGAGTCATAGCTGGTTACCGGAGGGAGGGCTTTGTCCTGTGGGTGGCTTGCCCCAGAGATGAGGAAGCCCTCTGGTGGCCAGGACATGTGGTTGCGTCCCTGCCTCTCGGCCACTAGGTGCTACTTTCCTTTCTTGTTGAGGACACCTTGGGCTTGCTCTACTTGCCATGCAGGATAAGCGTGCCTGTGTGTGTGTGTGGTGTGTGTGCACGCTGAACAGCACGCTTTTATGTTGCCTAGTCCTTTGTGGCCTGCAGGACATTCATAGTTACGAATGTATAGTAATATCATATCGTATCATATAATAGCAACAATGTTACACACTGATCCTCCTAACAGAGCTTTGCTGTGGCCTGGGAGAATTACCACCCCTTTATACACAAAAAGGAATGGAGACTAAGTGAGATTATGACTTGCCCAAGGCCACAGAGCTTCTCAGGGGCCACTTGGGACTTGGATGGCCTGTCTTCTGGCTCTAAATCCAGCATTGCCTGTCACGAAACACTTGTCAGATGCACCCAGTGAGTTTCCCAAGAATTACCTACCACTCTGTGTCACGTAACCAGTGAGCGTGTGGGCTTCCAGTGTTTTCCTCTCGTAGGCACATGGTGGTATTCCAGAATGGTTACAGCGGGTGTTAAATGTCTAGCTCTCGAGTAATGCCCAAATGTGCCTCAGTGTTGACCCAGAGGGCTCTGTTAAAATGAAGCTAGACCAGTTAGGCTGGGGGGAGCATGGGATAGGTCATTTTCCTGTGGTGCTGCAGGATGACAATTTGACATCTGCAGGGGGTCTGCGGGAGCAGGGGTAGAATTCTGACAGGGGACCCCTCCGCCCCCACCCTGTGCGTGGTCCTCTCCCCCCTTCTGTCACCATAACTGCTGTCATCTGCCAGTCGCTGAGTGAGCTAGGGGCATCCCAGGTGACCCGCAAAAGGAGGACTGTCCTTTATCTGGTGGACAGTTACTGAGGGAGTAGAAGCCATGATCCCTGGGGTGAGGAGGGTTGATGGTCCAGCCTTCCCGAACATGAAGGGCAGCTTACAGACTCAGGAGTGGATGGTGACGTCAAATAGCATCAAGACTGACTTTTTCCCTGTGCTAACGTGTTTAGCTTCTGTCAGTACCTAGCACGAGCATTCAGACGATTGATGGGGAACGGTGGAGCATGATTATTGCACATAAAGAATCAATTAAAGAGAATTCGCCAATATCAGCCATGTCCGTAACATGGTGGCTGCTTTAGATGTACTCCTAACTCTATTTCCAACACGATTCTATTTCAATGATGACATGATCTTCCTATCTCCTTTTCCAGGTGATTAATATATCCCTGAGAGCTTCCTTAAAATGTGTGGTTGCCGTCTGTCTGCTTGTGGTACAACCACAGTGTAGCCATTTTCCTGCATTTGGATTTATGTTCGGTGTTATTGGTAGCTACAGCGCGTCCTTTAAACAGGGCTGTGCTATTCTAATGCTTGGGTGGGTAGATTTTCTGCATTACCATCCTTGATGGGGGACCACAGAAAATTTCATTTATTTAAGGTCATTTGCATAAGCTGACATGAAGCTAGGCAGCCCTGAAAGATCAGGTCTGACAGACAGTGACTCTAAAAAGGTAATAAGAAGAACATTCTTTCAAGGCTGTCTGTAATCACCGCTGCACCTGAAAAACCAGAAAAAACATTTCCCGAACAGCATTAAATTCTGACAGCTTGTAAAAGTCACACCCATTTATTCTTGCTTCATATCAAGATTTAGTGGACAGGTTTACCTCAACCATCATGTTGAGCTGATAAATTAAGAGAGGGGGAGAAAGAAAAATATGTTCACTACTTTTATAGCTCTGAAGTTAATGGCTTAAAAAATGTGTGCACCCACTTTTTTTTTTTTGCGTGGTTCATGGGAAAAACAGTGCCTCAAGTTATACCAATGTTGTCATGGTGATTCTTTTCATCTCATGGCTGGAGATCTACCCACAGGCACTGCTGAGGCAGCCTGAGACCACTGTTCCAGGAGCTCCTAGCTTCGAGAGATACAACCCAGTGGTGTTTGCACACTGACAGAATTGTTAGCCACTGCCCCACAGGCTTTCCCACCAGAGAATCCAACTCCAGAGAGCACAGACTAGGGCTTTAGCAAAAGGGAGTAGGGACAGAACGGAATACAAGGGGCTAGACAGACGTGGAGAGAGAGGAATGAGAAATGAGTTGAATCCAAACAGAATTTCTGAGGAAGCCAATGTGGGACCTAACAAGTCTACTAAAGGTTTTATTTTCTCGAATAATTCTGTTCTCGACCCACTTTGCAACAAGCGGTTTTGTGTGAGGGACTCGTGACGACGCACTTCCCTAGTCACTGGTTCTCTTCCCGTGGCCTCCGCTGGTGTCCTCATCTGTTAGGAAAGGCATGTGGCTGGGGTGTACCAGAAGAGCCGCGCACAGCACTCCCGTCTGACGGGACGTGCCTTCACAGGCCCCCGCTTCTTCTGGGGCTGTGTGGGGAGGCTAAGGGTGCCTACTGGCTATTGAAAATGTTCCTTATGGAACTGCTTCTACCGTCACCACTTTCAGGAGAAGTCCAGGAGCTTTTCTTTCTCTCTCTTTATTTTTCTTCCGACAACTGTGACTTTTCACTTAATATTGAAGTGGAAGTGACATTATTAATATTTTGGAATTAAAAGAAATTTCAGTGGTCGTAAGTGTAAATGCTAAAACAAAAATGATGAACTACTTCCTCCAAAATAAAGCAAGAATAATAGTTACTTTCCACAAGCACAACCAAGAGGAGTGTAAAAGGCTCACCCCCTCACCCCTCCATGTACCTGTTCACCGCAGAGCTGACAGCAGCCGTTCACAGCGGATGGAGGACTCCGGGGACTGTGCAGCAGCTTGTGAGCCTAAATGGTTCCTGGATCTGACAGTCTTGCAGTCTGAATCCAAATGGTTAAATAGAGGTGACCCTCGGCCACAGGGCCCAGCTGATGGGGGACAGGGGGCTTTCATTTCATAGATTCATATAACAAATTGCTTATGAAAAGGTGGAAAAGAGTTGTGGTCCTGTCAGTGCTTTTGACGAAAGACCTGCAGCAGTGTGGAGAACCAAGTGAAGCCGAATTTCATGTTCCCATTAAAGTGTTTGAAATTTTTATTCATGTGAGAAAAATGCCTTTGCTAAAAGATAGTTCGAGGCAATAAACAACAATATGTAGAAAACTTTGAATTTAAAGCAGGTTTTAAAGAGACTACTTTCCACAGGCAAGTTTCCCAGCATCTTGGAAGAACCCCCGAGAGCTCAATTTAAAATTTACAAAAGTACGTTGGGTTTCAAGTTCCTGAATTCAGCCAGTGGGGAAAGCCGATCTTGAGGGAGGAAATGTGAGCATGAAATAATAGCCATCCTGTAGTGTGACTAAAATCTCTCCAGTGGCAGACGCACTCGGTTTTGTCTGAAGACCCTCAACGCAATGAGGAAGTGTGGAAAGCGCGCGGGGCACCTGGCGTGTGTACTGTCTGGGGGAGGCCACGAGGAACCCAGCGGAAAGCACACGCCAGACACGGAGGTGCAGCAAGACGGGGCTCAGAGATAGGCCCCTGGGCTCTGGGCGTCAGTGACTGTGCAGAAAAGCCCAAGAGCAGGACTAGAATGTTGGAATCAAGGCATGAGAAAAGGAAACAGAAGGAAAAAAAAATTGTCCTGAAAGAAGAGAGAAAACTGTCAGCTGCAGGAGCCTTTCCAGCGTCCCTGGGCCCAGGAGGAGCTGTCCAGCATCATGGGGCCCAGGAGGAGCTTTCCAGCGTCATGGGGCCCAGGAGGAGCTGTCCAGGGCCCAGGAGGAGCTACAGCAGGACCGTCACTCTAGGGGCCCTCAGCAAGTCAATGCCATCAATGTGACACATTTTTGGCAATTGAAATTTATAAAAATAGGACGTTTGTGCTATGTTTTAGCTTACTTCTTAAGAACTTGTTAGAGAAAGGGTCAGCCCTGCCGGAGAAACTCAATGGTGATTCCACTTAGTTGGAGAGAAAAAAAACAAACAACAAAGAACAACAACACCCCCCCCCCCCCAATACTATTCATTGCCTTCAAATGTGAGCAGTGACCCTGAGAACTATGGTGCCCTGATTACAGAGGTGAATGGAATGGAACAGTTGTCTTCAAAAGTGGCTGAAAACTTGGGAGTTTTGGAACAAAAATGTCAGTTTAGATCACAACAAGGGAGGCTGTGGTTAGCAACTGTCAGTAGCATTTTATTTAGAGGACAAGATAGCAACTAATAGAGGCACTAGTGGAAAAAAAAAGCAGCTCATAAAGTTATCTGAATGTGATTGATAACTAACAAATATTTCAGTGATGGAGAATAAATGGCATTGTCTGTAATAAAAAGGGAACCGGATAATAAACTGGATGGTTAGGAAGACTGTCTTTGAGTAAATTATCCCAAATCCTGACTTACAAAGCCCAAGTGGATGATTCTCTCTACTTCTGATGAGTGTACAAGAAACCGTGTGGGCTATCTGGGACTATCTTCGGTCATAGGTTGCGATAGCATAGAGTGAAGAGTGGAAATGAACAGTTCAGAGACACGGGGGACATTAATAACGATATTTTTATTTATTTATTTATTTATTTATTTATTTATTTAAGATTTTATTTGTTTATCTGTCAGATAGAGATCACACGTAGGCAGAGAGGCAGGCAGAGAGAGAGGAGGAAGCAGGCTCCCTGCTGAGCAGAGAGCCTGATGTGGGGCTTAATCCCAGGACCCTGAGCTCATGACCCGAGCTGAAGGCAGAGGCTTTAACCCACTGAGCCATTCAGGTGCCCCAATAATGATATTTTTAAAGGATGAGAAGTAAAATATTAAAAACTACTACCTCCAATACAGTTGGAATTAATTTCTGAGAGGCCACTCACGAAGGCCTAATTGCTGATGTGCAGGCCCCTTCTTGGTCCACATCCTGCCAGCTTCTGAGAGGCCTTCAGGATCGCCGCATAGCAAACACGGGCACCTGCCAGCCTCTACCAGTCTCTCTTCTCATTCTCCTTGGATGATTGATGCCTCTGGAAATCTGTTGTTTCAACTTCACATCTCTATTCCTCTCCAGGTAGCTACACTCACCGTCGTTGTGACCTCCATGCCAAGATCTGACCACGTCTTCAATCCCGCATTGGCACATATTTGTGGAGGGCCTGAAACTCTAGAGAAAGTACTCAGCAGTGAGATGCTGCATTTGGAGTGTAACAAGAAGCTGGTTAAGCAAGGAGGTGTAGGGGGTACAGACGTCTGAAACCCTGGAGGCCTGGGCAGGTGTGCTGCAGGCGGTGGGGTGTGCCTGGAGTACGGGGTGGGGAATGGGAGGGCATGCAGGTAGAGAGGTGGGGGGGGATGAACTCGCACAGAGTCCTGCTTGCTGTTGTCACGAGGGCTATTGCGAATTGTTGGGGGGATTTTCAGGAGAACTATGATGTGTTCAGGTTTGTCTTTCAGAAGTATTACTTTGGTGGCAGAGAGGAAAATGGCGTGAAGGTGGTCACAGTAGAAGCCAGGGGATGAGTTAGACAGCTGCCGCGGGCCTCTGGTGGGAGGGGTCAGAAGCCTGAGCTAAGCAGGGGCTGGGTGTAAGCGGTACTCAGGAGGGTGGACAGAAGAGATCTGGAATCAACCGGGTGCCGGCATGGCAATGTTGCTGGAGGGTCTCGGTGACCTTCAGAGTTCTGACCAGGGCACTGGAGAATTTGGTGGACACTTCTCATTGGGAAAAGGAAAATGTAAAGAAGGTGAACCTTGAGGAACAGGATGAGGAATTCAGGCCATCTCCCTCTCCGGTGTGACATCTCCGAGGGAATCGTGTAACCAACAGTATTAATGTGGCGTATGTAAGACCACTGATGGAACATAATTCTTGTCGTGGAATTCTACAGATTCTACAAACTAGTTCTACAAATATCAATTTCCTCTGTCTTCTCTCACGTATTCACGAGCATGTGCGTGCGCACGCACACACACACACAGACGCTTGCTTGGGAAGAAACTAGAATTGGATTCAGTTACCATTTCAATGACATGCCCTTGAGAAAAGTCATTTTTTTCCATGGATCTTCCATACACCATCTGGGATGCCCACGCACTTCCTCGAGTGTGGAGATGCTCTATGTGGCATCAGCACTTTTTTAGGGTGAGTAATTTTGTAGGTCTGCTGTTTACATCAATGGTTTTGCTGTCCTTGGCTCACAGAACTTTGGGTACAGAATGTCTTATCAAGATAGTGTTCTTAAAAGGCCTGACATCACATCAGTCCCTTCTGGAAGGAGAGACTTCAAGATGGGGAGTTCAGTTGAAATTATTTTAACTGGCTGAGTTTTTTGTATTTTGGTAAGCTTCCATTAACACATTTTGGATTCCCACAAACCCACATATTCATGTCCTCACAGTTCTATATTTTAGTGAGGTCCCCACTGACTTATTATCCTGTCCATTGGATTATTTTTATTGCCAGTCACTTCTTATGTGGTTTCCAGACATGTCACACTCCTGCTGGCTAGCCCTGGACGTGCCCAGTTTGTGCGTGTCTCTTGCCTCCCTCCTGTTCTGTGGCTTCTAGAAGCAGGTGGTGCCCAGGGTGGGGCTGGCCATCCCAAGCCAGACTGGACTCCCTTCTTCTCATGATCATTCCATTCCAACCATTGAGCTCTGAGGTGGGTTTTTTGGTACTGTTGACTCATCTTGAGCACGAAGTTGACTAGAACTCCAGGATCTTTTCGTAGATGTGGCTTCTTACTCACATCTTCCCCATCCAGATGAATTCTTATTCCAGGAACTAGACTTTACACTTATCTGTAGACTTGCTGTATGGTTCCTGCCTATGGCTTATAAAAACAGCATCATATAAAATATAAGGCACAATAATAAATATAACTCAGCTTATAATTAGTTATATTAAGTTATACCTAATCTAGAACATATTATATTTGAACATTGTGTAGTAACTATAAATATAAAATTATAAAAATAGATTCAAAACAAAAGTAATACAGTAATACACACTCCAACACCTGTGCCTTTGTGTGCATATGTATGATACGCATGTGTGCACGCCCATATACTTGGCAGCAGGCGGAATTTGGTGGGAAGGGGTCGGGGGCATTTTGCTCTGGGTAAAGAAGCTACTGAGAGGCTGATTTGAGGCAGGAACCTTGCTGGGCCACGTAGCACAGCTTAGAGCCCAACCCTGTGGTCCTGAGTAACCAGTGAGCACAGGTCGTCTGGAGAGTGAGGTAGAGAGTGGAAGGGGCAGTGGGGAAGGGGGCCCTCGGGAAGGGTGAATGTGGGATGCTAGAGCCCAAAATGAAGATGGATGTTTTGCAGAAGCCCCAGCCTCTGTTTCAGACTCAACCACAGACTCACCCTGGGGCATCCCACAGGTCCCGTAACCCCTGGTTCCCATGTCCCTTACTGGTACGTGCAGTGGGGACACAGGAGCACAGCTTCGAGGGTGAGAGATGTACTGTGCAACTTGCCAAGCACTCCGTGGGCACCCACGGCAACGGGCAGGCGGAGGGCTGAGAGCGGCTGCATGGCGGTTGCGAGGCATGGGTGTGAGTCCCGCTTTCCAGCTGCAGGACTTTGGGAAGCACTTGCCCTCCCTGCACTGTGTTTGTTCATCTGTACGACAGGGTGACCAGAGCGTTTCCACTGCTGTGTTCTGAAACAAGACCATACCCGCAGAGCCCCTTGCCGAATGCCATGTGCAGCGTCAGTGCAGGGAAAGCGTTAGCCGTCGCGAGTACGTGGTGGTGACCCATCGGCTTTCCTGCTTCCAGTGTTGCTTCTGACCTTTCCCAAGATTAAAGCATGTTTTTATTTTTTTTAGAGGGAGAAAGGGTGTGAGGGGTAGAGGAGGGGTGGCGCACAGAGAGCAGGAGAGAGAGAATCTTCAGCGGGCTCCACACCCAGCATGAGCCTCACCCAGGACTCGATCCCACGACCCTGAGATCGTGACCTGAGTCAACATCAAGAGTTGGATGCTAAACCGACTGAGCCACCCAGATGTCCCAGTTGAAAACAGGATGTTTTTAACATGTAGGAACTTCTTAAACTGCTTCAGATTTTTTTGGGGTGGGTGCTTGAATAAAAAACATGGCTGTGGTAGATTTTAAGTTGCAGCAACATGTCAGTCTAAAAAGGCAACTAAGACAGCAAAGACCGTATAATTCCGCCGGTCACGTCCCTAGAAATCATTTTGTAGAAGCTCCTGCAAATCAGTCCAAGTGTATCGTGAGTGAGAAAATGGAATTGTGTTGCTAGGCTCTGCTGCCTTCACGTGTCTTCTGAAGAGGAAGGAGGTTTGTGAGGCCACAGAGTTCCCCAGGGGACACACAGGCCCTGTGCCCTGGCACTGGACGCATCGGAGCAGAGGTCCCCTTTGTGTCCATGGAGGTGCATCGCTGTCGGGAGCCAGAATTCCACCGAGTAAGAGAGCGGCAGTGCCCGCTGGAAACTTGGGGGCCCCTTGGGCTCACTGTGGCTGTGTGGCTCTGCGCCAGGGACACTTTCCACGTTGTCTGTGATCCCACTGCCGTCCCGAGGGCTTCAGATGGCTGTGCCGTCAGGGGTTTGAGTTTCTTCCGGTTGTGCTGGTTGGATTTTGAAGCTCAGTGTGGGAGCTTGGGGCAGGTTCACATTTTGTGCGTCTGGATCTTTGCCATCACGCCGCGTCATGTCCGAAGCCTGCTTGTGCGGGGGCTACCAGGCTGGGGGATTAGGCTGGGCTGTTGAACCACAGGGGGAGAGGGACCTGGCTCAGCCTGAGACTTCACCTTTCGCTCCATGTCAAACACTTGCGCCGGGTCTGTTACAAACCGGCTGACCGACTCTGCGGGGGGTTTGGTGACAAATAAGACCTTCTTCCTGCCCTCAAGCCACTTATGTCCTGTTCTGGTGGGGCAGAGGGATAGAGCCACCGAAAGCAACAGCGGAAGTCAGTGCAGGTACTCTGGGTCCTCAGAGGAGGCTTGGGACTGGGGAGGTTCAAGAAGAGAGCACAGAGCCCTGTAGCAGAGGAGAGTGGGGAGGGAGCCCTGGCAGAGCGCAGAGTGTGCCCAGAGGGCCTGGGGGTGAAGAGATCGGGGTGCATTGGGGGGAGTTGTAGCATTAGGCGTGTCTGAGCATAGATCTCTCGCAGTGGGGGGTGGTGAGCTACAAGCCTGGAGAGAGAGGAAGGATATTACCATCGAGGCTCTTGAAAGTGAGTCGAGAAGGTTTTTTACTCTGTGGGGTGATGTGACTGCATCAAAGGATTTTAATCAGGGATAAAATGATCAGATGTTTACAAGGCCCCCTTCCAGAATTCACTCAAGAGACCAAATTACGGATCTGAAGATTGCTTGATGAGTAGAAAATTAGAGCCAAGGAGAAGAATGATGTGGAGAAACACTCCCAACCAAGTAGGCTGGCGGGAGGGGTTGCATCTCCACGGCCAGTGGTGGCACGTGGCATGCGCTGCCCAAAGACCTGATGTGGCCGCATGAAGCCCTTCCAGCTGTGGAGAGCAGCCTCCCTTCTGGATACTTCCTGCCTCCGAGGCCTGTGTCGCTGTTGCTTCCCTGCTCTCTGTTCCCAGGATCACTGCCTCCTTCATGCCCATCTCTTGTTAGGTTGGCGCTTCCCCAGTGAGCTCTCAGGCCCCATCCAGGTTCTGCTTCTCTGGGTGGGTGACCATGAGAATGATGGGAAAAAGTCCTGTGGGCTCATCTGGGGACAGACCCTGTTTGCAGCTAGCGATTCCCAGTGCACCGTAGATTAGCCCCTGTAGTTTGGTGATAAGAATCAAAAAGAATGAATGACTGAATGAGTGAACCTGGTTGGATGAGCAGCAGCATGGGGGAAACACTTGAGATGGGAAGCAAGCACTGAAGCTAGATTCCTTCTCTTCCCTTGACTGTTGGACTTGGGGTGAGCGATGGTGTTTATCAGGGCTTTAGTTTTCGTGTAGAATATAGTGGAGGCCACCGTCCTCATACAGTTGCTGATGAGACTGGTGACTTAATGTCTTGGAAAATGCTTTGTAAATAGTTGTCTATAGCACAAAAATAAAGCATGCATTAAAGTGCTCACATTTTTACAAAAAAAAATTTACCAGCATGTTCCATTTAATCTTCAGAATAATTATTTTTCATAATATAAGAAAACAGAGACTCCAGAAGGTGGGCTGCCTAGGTCATGACCACGGAGCCATGGAGGTGGGCACGGAATGGGCTTCTAGACCTGGACTCTCACTTCTGCACCGTTCAGCTCCTTAATGCACACCAGAGGCTCATTTAACTGGCTTCCACCACTAAATCAAGAACTCTGTGTACTTTTCTCCCTTGGAATTGGAAGTGCAGACACTTAATTATAACTTTTGATTGCTTGAAATTATAGGGCTGTAGAGTTACTGGCACATATTTCTGAGGAAAATCATATTCTAAGCTCTGAAATAATCATCTCTGTTTTTTCATGTTCAAGATGGACGCAGGGAATTTGGCACCATTCCTTATAAACTCACAGTGTTTCCTGGGATGACTTGCAAGCTTTGAGACTAACTCTTATGGACAGGGGCAGTGGATTGTACGTACATATTTCCTGTTTGATGGAAAGCTCCATTAAAAGAGGACCAGTGGCATCCTGGTCATTGCTGTCTTCCCTAACCTGGCACACAAAATAAATTCTGCATGAATGAATGAATAAGATACATTGCCCTTTACTATATCCCCAACACTGACATTGTGCCTGCCCAAGGACACCCCTTTTATTTTATGACAGACACTCTATTAATTGCCTAGGGCCACCATAACAAAGTGTCACAAATGAGCAGACCCAAACAATAGCAATTCACTCTCTCAGTTCTGGAGGTCCAAGAGCAGGGTGCCAGTAGGGTTGGTTCCTTCTGAGGTAGTGAAGAAGAACCCATTCCATGCCTCTCCTCGCTTCTGGTGGCTTGCTGGCAGTCTTTGGCATTCCTTTCTGTTAGAAGCATCACCCTTGTCTCTGCCTTCATCTTCATGGAGCATTCCCCTCCGTGTATGTCTGTGTCCAGATTCCCCTTCTTATAAGGACACTGTTCATATTGGAATACAGCCCACCGTGAAGATTTCATTTTAACTGGACTCCCTCTGCGCAGAGCCTATAGCCAAATAAGGTCACACTGTGAGGTCCTGGGAGCTAAGAACCAATATATCTTATTTAACCCATAATAACTATCACGTTTTCTTCTCATTTTTATTTTGTTTTCTACAATTTTGTGAGTCCTGGAAATGAATATTAAGTATGTCATGGGTAAACTGCCCCCCAAATTGACAAGATAGGGAAAGACTAAAGAAGATCGACAGAACGTTCAGTCACACTATCCTCATCTCCATTCATAGGATGAACAGAGCAGACCCAATGTAGGCTATGGGGTGGGGTCTTACCACAGTCTGTGATAGCTTCCTGCTGGGGTGGCCTGTTCCTTGGGCTTCAGGTATTCAAGTCAGCCTGTGATATTGATCCCCGTCCAGAGGACCACCTGGGCTGCATGCCAGCCCGTCCCCAGGAGGCACATCTAGATGGTCCACCCCTCTTGTAGAGCTTGTTCTGGAAGGAGGGCAGAGCCCTGTGCTATTTTGATTTAGAAAACAGAAGATAAAATCTTTCCCTACACCTCCTAGGTCTTGCTCTCTCGTTAGAGTGAAACAGATCACTGTCTGCCGCATGGAACAAGTACTCTTCTCCCATAAACGGCAGGCAGAAGTTCAACGGCATCAGATCAATACGAATTTCATATTTAGGCCTGGGGATTATTCCCTGGCAGGGCAGGAGGGGGCAAGGCATTCCGTCTGCTGTTAGAATTGTTGGCACATGTCTCACATGGGAGGCCAGAGGGCCAAATGCTTCCCTAGACAGCATCTTTAGGGTGCTGGGCTGATTTCTCTGTCAAAAGAGAAAATACTAAGGTTGCATCCATGAGGAAGAAATCTTTCTGCACAGATTTTTATTAGCCATAGATTTTCAGTCTGGAGCTCTAACACATGAAGAGGGAGAAGCTAAAGTAAGTAGAGGCAGCAAACTCACAGGACAGGGGAGTGGACTCTGAACGTGTCTTGTCTCATGAGTGGTAGTTGGTCGTAGCTCTCAGGAAGAGGCCCTGGGTGCAGCACAAAGTGAACTTAGGGTTTATAGAAGAGGAGTACACAGTACTTAAGGGACACATTTGTACCAAATCACATTTCCACCTGGCATTTCTGCAAAGTTCTTCTCTATAAATGAGTTTGGGAATTGTTCAACCGAGCTCTGAGATAGCAGGTAACTATACCTAACATGAAATGAATTATTATTATTTGTTTAGGCATGTGGATAGAAAATTGTTTTTTTTTCTTCTCAGACAGGCCGTGGCAAGCTCTGCTCCTTGTTACAAACTAGTTTTCAGGCAAAACTGGGAGTTTTGAGGCAGGGCAGATGGGAGGGTCCCACTGGAGCCCAGGGTGAGCCGAGAAATGGTAGCCTTCTGAGGGATTGTTGGATGCTGGAGGGGAGTCTGAGGAGCCTGAATTCCACTCTCAGGGGAGGCTTGTACTCCGTTGGGTGGAGGTCAATTCCAAAGAGCCTCAATCAGGTTGAACCCTATGACTATGATTTTCTGTATGTCAACACAGTTGATTATCAAAAACTTTACATGCTTTGCCCCACCCCCACCCCATCCCAACCCTGATTAGGAATTATAGTTAATGCCCTAGTGTCCTCAAGTCCCAAATCCAAGCTACAGCTCACTCGCTCTCTCTCCTAAGAGATGTATTATAAGGAAAGGATCAAGTGGTTATGGAGACTGAGAAGTTCCACAATATGCCATTTGTGAGCCAGAAACCCAGGAAAGGTGGTGGAAGAAGTCCTAGACCAAGGGCAGGAGAAGACCAATGTCCAGCTCAAGAAGTCAGACAGAGAGAGCAAATTCTCCCTTCTTTGTTCTATTCCATTCAGGCCTTCGACATACTGGATAACACACACCTTCACCAGGAAGGGCATTCTTCGTGACTCCATCTATGGATTCAGATGTCCATCTCGTGTGGAAACACCTTCACAGATACACCTAGAAATAATGCTTAACCAAATATCTGGCACTCTATGATCCAGTTAAGTTGACACAAAATTAATATCATCATAGAAGAGGTGTGCTCGGGGGCGCCTGGGTGGCTCAGTGGGTTAAGCCTCTGCTTTCGGCTCAGGTCATGATCTCAGGGTCCTGGGATCGAGCCCCACATGGGGCTCTCTGCTCAGCAGGGAGCCTGCTTCCCCCCCTCTCTCTACTTGCCTCTCTATCTACTTGTGATCTCTCTATATATACCAAATAAATAAATAAAATCTTTAAAAAAAAAAAAAAGAAGAGGTGTGCTCGGCTGATGACCAGTCAACTTCACTGGCCCACTGTCCATAGGTCCCTCCTCTCTGACCCCAAATTCTGCTCCAACGGCTAGATCTCAGGACAAGATTTAAGAATATCTAGTTATTTAAAGACTCTAAATGTGCATCATACATTGTTTATCACATTTGCTTCCAATCAGAATTCCCAATTTCCCCCAAATTCCCATTTATAATTTAGTTGATCTAAAAATAAAACTGGTTATCTTAATTTCCTTGATAATATTTGCTGTATATTATGGTCAAAGGGATGGACCTTGTAGTTGGCCTGCCTGGATTTGAACCCTGGGTTTTGCATTTACTACTTCTGTGACCTTCAGCAAGTTAATTATCTTCTCTCTGCCTTAATTTCCTCATCTGTGGGCTTCTCTGATGATCTTTACATGGAAGGCACTTTGAAGAAAGGGTCTCCATCAATGACATCTTGCCTATTCAGTGCCAAATGCCCAAAACTGACATCCTAGAAGAACATGAGTATTCTGCTAACCTGAAGCACATTGAGTGTCTGTCTTGTTGGTACATGTCCTCTTCATCACCCATACCTACCATTTGCCATCCTGCTATCCAATGGGACAACCTCAGCTCGTAGAACTCAGGTGTCTCGCGGAGGGCTGGAGCTGGTTTGCAGCAATCCTGAGGTACAGATCCTGGTGCTAGAATTCCAGATTGAATGTTCTACCCACCACACCACCGCCAGCCATCCACTTATGATGGCAGGCGGCTGGGTGCTGGGACACTTACTGGTGGTGTCATGGCCCAGACAGAGGGAGGAGTCTGAGCTCTGGTGGGCATCCCCCTGGTTCCATGTTTTGGGGCAGCTAGCTGCTCAGTGTTTATGAACCTCAGCTTTGTCAGACATTCTACTAATCTCCTCTAACAGTATACGTTTTAAGAAAGTGGAACCAGTGGAAATTTTATACTAAAATTTGTATCACTGACCTACCATAGAAGCGCATGGATTTTTATAGGCATTCCCTTATGAGTCTTTGCAGATTTTTCCTTTTCTTCAGCATCTTCTGGCACCTTCCCTACTCCCACCATGCACTGACATTGTGATGAGCTTTGAGACGTTTGGAATGAGGCCTTTGTGTATGAAATTAAATGTCAACCTGCTTGAGTTGCCTCCAAATTTCCCTGGGAAACCTATGCTGGCATTTAATTTCTGATTAATATTATTCTCTCTGAAACTTTAAAAGCCCAATATACTTTTCTTAAAAGTCTTTTTTTTTTTTAAAGATACCTGGAAAATTCATGCTCAAGAACTTACTATACAACAACGTGAGGCGTGGCCACGTGCCCGCGTGCTACGTCCACGTGTGCTCGCGGTCTGGTCCACCCGTGTCAGCCAATTTAATGTCGACTAGTGCTCGCGACCCTCCCTTTTATGTACTATTAGAGAATCAGTGTCATTTGCTTGCTTAAAGCTCTGGAAAGCCTGAAGCATTTCCAAGGGTTGGGGTGCATGTCCTCTAATCAACATGCGAGAGAAACACCCATGTTCCACTGCTTGGTCCCTGGCTGACCATCTGTGCAGAATGGAGGATGCCTGTGATCTGCAGACTTAGTGTTCCAAAACTTCGTTTCAGAAGGAAGATCTAAGGAGAATTATGGTTAAAAAAAAAAAAAAAAGATGTGTAAGGGATCATATTAATCAGTTTGCAGTCACTTAAACTTCAAAAAGAAATTTCCTTTGAAGACAACTCATTTGCACAGCTTCTCAGGCTGTAATGATTCTCCATGAATTATCAGCAGGAATTTCATGTCAAAAGTCGTATGCCGTAAATACAAGGTTTGTTTTACTGGCCTTGTGCATGGGGACTAATTTTCCTCTCCCTTTACCTCCATTCTGCCTCTTTGAAGAAATTGTTGCCCAGAGGGGTTTCCTTCATGACCAGCTCTAGAGTCACATTATGAAGACAACTTTCCCCAGAGCTCTTCCCCAGCACTATTTCAGGAACATTTCCTTTCCAACCAAAGCTGTCAAGGTCACCTGCCTGCAGCTAGTGCAGCTGCAACCAGGGAGGAGGATTCGCCGGAGGCGGGAGCAGGCCTTGACAGGAGCAGAGACCCCAGAGCTGGGGAGGGGACAGTGAGGTCCTGCCTCACCTTGAGCTGGTGCAGTGGATGGCATTGAAGGACACCGCTCCCCCGATATGGTGATCAGCATTCTGGATTATGCCCTTGGACCTACTGTCAGGACTGGGGATGGGAAAGGGATTTTAGATATACACACCATTTGTTCTCATTTCATTCCTATTTTTAAAATTACGTTACATCAGGGGGCTCTTCAGAATCTATTTGGTGGAATTTGGCTTTCCCTAAATGATAGAAGAGTCTGGCCAGGGTCGTCGTTCTATGGCCTCGAGATTACGATTCAGTGAAATTATGACCAGGTTAAAAAATAGCAGAAACAAACACCAAGTAGGACTAAGTCTTTTGTGTCATATTTAATCTTTGCAAAGTAGGGAGAATGCTTCTAAATCATGATGTTCAAGGGTACGACCTGGCTGACACAGGTTGGAGCAAGTGATGAAAACGTGGATTGTGTGAGGCAGGCATCTGTTCAGGTGAAGGCCTTTCCAAGCAGGGGTCTGCAGTGCTTCAAAGGGTGCCAGGCTCTGGGGATGATGGCCAGCAGCCCCTGGTTTCACCACTAGGTCTTTGCTTCCCTTCCCCCTGCCCATTCACAGTCTCTGTTGTAATTCTATTAACGAAAGACTGCGTATTAGAGCCGTTCAAATACATATGGGCCTTGAGTTGCTGAGTTAGAATGGGTTATCAGAGGAGAGAGACAAGGAGGTGTTCACTTGCTTGATTTGCTCTGTTTGATTCACCTGTTTGATCTCAAGTTTGATCTACTGCAACACCATTCATTTCAGCTAGTCGGGGACAGATCCTGAAGATATGGAAAACTGTTTTCTATTGAGGATAAACTCTGATCTGTGTTATGGATCTCCACCTTTTCTTCCTGATAGTTGAGAAAAATGAGGCCCAGAGTTGAGAAATGATTGTCATGGGGTCACTTAGCCAGAGACTAGTTTAACCAGAACAAGGACCCTCATCTTACCTTCCTCCCCGACCACCTTCTCACTCCCCCACTGACTCCTTCTTGAACTGTACTTGCTGAGGCTATCAAAAGTAAGATTCTTGCAAAGCTCTCTCTTTGCTGCATTTCCTTGTTGCTCAAATTTTTACAGATTCAAGATGTTCTTTGAAAAGAGAACTTTCCTAAAGTAAGCAAGAATTCCAGCAATGCCCCAAGGCAGGCTTTTTTTTTTCCTCTTTCATTTTTGGCTTCAGCTTACTACTGACTCATGTCCCTTGATAACTGAGTTCTTCTGTACCAAGAACTTTAATTATTTTCATCACTGGTTCTTCAACCATTCTTTGGCCTGATTTGTTCTGTTTTCTTGGGTGCTTGGCCTCAGAACTGAAGCCCCAGGAGATAGGAAACAAGCTCCACCATTCACTCATCTCACCCAGAGCTGATGGTGGCCCACGGATGTCGTAGCTTAAAACAATTTTCTTGGCAAGTAACTTACGTAGAGTTTGTGGGAATTTAGAATTTCTGAGCAAACGCTTCAAAGCCATTTCTTCCCTTGGTGATTTTCAAGAGCTGGTCTCAGTGTAAGGTGACAAACTCCACTGGCCCCTCGGTAGCCTTTGGGAAGGAATGTTCTGGGCTATGAGAGCCGCTACTAGGCTGGTCTGCATCTCACCTCAAAGAGAACAGAGTGGGAGGTGAGTGCTGGGAGATGAGAATACGTTTTTGTGTGTGCGGCTTCTACTCGGGGTTTCTCTCACCACAAACACAGGCGTGTACGCCCCTGTAAGGTGACATTCAGGATAGGTCGTGATTGGGGTGCAGAGAAACGGGGCACTTAGAGGGGACCCTTGTAGGCAGCGATCTTGGAGAGGAAGACCTACCTCTCCTGGGAATTGTCTCTTTAGTCTGTGAATCATGGGAAGGTCCAGTAGGTTCCAAAGAGGGGCGAGCATCCTGGGGGCCGTGGCTATTTATTTACTCACAAAAAAAGGGAAACGTTGCTATCTGACAATCAATTCTATCCTGTTCTGGGGTGTGCGGGGACCCACTTGTACCAATGCTTGAGTACTGCACGTTACCTGTTCAGGAATTTGGAATGTGAGCAGGTTTTTAAACTTAGTAGTTATTACACATTAAATAATGTGAACTTGTGTTGAAAACAAGCACACATGGTACACGAGGTAAATACCCTAAACTCAGCCCTTGTCGTTTATTTTCATACACCCCAGTGTTCCTTGTGCCTGTGAGGGTAATCACCCCCTCACCTCTGGATGGTGGAATTGCCGTCTAATGGCTTAAAACCGTGCGTCTCTTCCCAGCTCCCTGTTTGGTGACACGTTTTCACCTTGAAATTGGCCGGCTGTACACCGAAATTTTCTCCAGTCTGTGAATGGTCAAATGGACTCGTTGCAGCTGGGCATCTCCCTGCTCCTTCTCTGGGTTTCTTTTGTGCTGAGCCTTCCCTGCTCACCGGAAGTTACCAGGAACCTGGCTGCCATGTCATTAAGAAGACAGAAGCCATGGATTGGCTCTCCCACGGACTATGGGCTAAATACGGTCCATAAATACAATCACTAAAAACTTTTTTTTTTTTTTTCTCCAGAGCCACCCCCCCACCCCAGCCAACATAACTGGTTGCTCTGTCTTTCCAAAGCTCTTTCCTTCACTGGCTCATTGGTCACCAGATCTCACTGATTCTTCTAACTCTCCGTCCGCTCTTTCTCCATCCATAATCTTTGTCCTCAAACTAGGGTTTCTTTAAGTTTTGCTCTGGTCCCTTTTGCTGGGTCCCGGGCAGCTCACAGCAGGACTCATGCCAACGTCCCTGGTGGACTGGACAATTCAGCATCCCCAGTACGGAACCTGTTATATTTTTCCTGCCCCAGAACACAGGTTTTGCTTTGGATTTGTCTGCAGTTATTAGTGGAGACCAATTTCCATTGTCTCTTGTTTTCCAAATCTTAGTCAGTTTTAACTCTTTGTGACACAGTTTTTGTATTTTTGCCTTATTTTTCTTCCAGGTGATTGGCTTTCAGGTAAGGTCACTGTTAATTTTACACATTATGCCTTCTACGTAGTACCTGGCTTAAAAAACACTGAGAATATTTTGTTAATTTAAGTTGTAGAATTCATTTTGAGATTATGTTTTATTTAAATGACCTATAATGTAGGGAAAACCAACACCCGTTTATTTCAAGTGAGCAGGGTTTTATTAGAAGAGGGAACTTTTCAGCTGCAGCTTAAACCGCCATGTCTGTGTGAACAGAAGCCACTAGGAGGTGACTTGAAAGGGGACATTTTGTTTGTTTGCTTTTGGCTAGTGGAGAGGGGAAGAGGTATTTGTGGCATGTCTGTGCCAGAGAAGATAGAGAAGTTGTGTCTCCTGTCCTTCCTTGTGAAGTCTGGCTCCCCACAAAGAGGGAGGGCTCTGTAGGAGATGGGGAGACGTCTCTGCCTTCTGGTTGCATCAGCCTGTAAGTGTTTGAACCAGAGGCCCCTCCTGATCCTTCTGCTGGTATCCCAGTCCCTGGGAGGCCGGGGGAGGGGCTGGGGGGTGAGTCTGCACCTCATGTTTCTTAGACTCTACTGTGGCCTCCGATGTCCCCGGGGCCGAGCAATCCCGGTGAGGTGCCAAGAATCCACGGTATGGTTTCAGAATACATGGGCTTTTCCTTTGATCATCCCCTTTTCTTCCTAACCTATATTTTAGGTATCCATGTTTATCCAAATTCAATTTTAACGCTCAGCACTTTGAAGATGAGGTTATTTCGATATTCATGAAATTGTGGGATTAGTCAAAGAAAGAAGGCTGTAAGTGGTGGCTGTTTGAGTGAACACCAACACACATGAGAGGGTCTGAGGAAAAGGAAGAAGAAAATTATGAGATTTGATTAACAAATGCAGAATTGCAGGAAAAAAAAACCATACTTTCTGAAAAGATGAAGACAAACCCCATCATCAAGGTATTTCAGTACAGATTCTTAGAGAAACTGAGCAGTGTCTGTAGCAAGACTAGGGTAAAGGAACACATTTTCAAAAAAATGTTCACGTATGTGTTTAATGTAACCATACTAGACATTTTATCACATCGAAGGATATTTGCAATTTCAATATCCACCATTTACCAATCAGGCATTTACTACATACTTGCCAGGCACTCTTAAATAATATTCTCTGTAACTCACAAAATAGATACTATTTCACTCAGGCCTTCTGAGAACCTCATGATTTGTGTTGTCATTCTGACTCACGGCTGGGGTCGTGGACTGAGAGTGGGGAGGCCAGTAAGGCCTGGGCCATGGCCATGGGCAGAGAGCTGGGGTCTGAGTCCATGGTCAGCTGGTGGGAGACGCACATTGGCTCACCACCCCATGATGCGGGGTCATCTGCGGGCCCTTTGCCTTAATGTGCTCAGTGGGTTCTAAGCTAAATATGGAGAAATTTGCTGGGGAGAGAGCAAGCAAATATTTTCTATTTGTGTTCTTAGAAACTTGACAATCTGATTTTTTTAAAACATATTTCATGCATTTCACAAGATAACTTAGAAGTTGTGATTCCTGTCTTAAACATCTTCAAGAATTGGCAGAGACCATTTTGTTTTTGTTTATTTATTTATTTATCTAAGCAGAAGCCATTTAAAAAGAGGCATTTGGGATCTGGGCTTCTGTCTGGAGAGGAAGACATACCTTGAGTGCCAGCGTCTGTATCTAACGAGCTTATAGTAAAAGCTGTGTGTGATCCTCGGCACTCCCTTGTCAACCTTAGACGAATTTGTTAATTTTCACTGAATGTCTCTGATTCAGCACAACCCATTAGCCAATCCCTGATGCCCTTGAGGAGGCGTTAGCTGATTCCCAGTGTTATTTTGGCTTCTCTCTCACTGTCTCTCTCTGTTTCTATCTCTCTGTCTCTCGCCTGCCTTGGGGAAGAAGGAGCCACGCAGCCCCTTCCATGGATGATGGGCCCCGAGACACCTGGGAGAGCCCAGACCCACTGGGTGGACACTGACTTTCGGCAGCCCTGTCCCTGCACCGGGTTGGGTTTTATTTTATTCAGAATCTCTAAGTTGTTCAGCATAAGGCTAGGGTCTAGAATGACTCTAGGCATTTCCCTGAACGTCACAATAATCACGGACCAATTCCCATCCTCCCTTCCTACCTTCCATCCTTCCTAGCAGTGGTGACATCACCCCAGTGCCCGCTGAGGGCTTTCCAAGGGGGTGAAGCTGATCCCTACTGGGGTCCTGTCCGTGCCTCATGTGCCCCCAACACCTGGGGCACAGTGTCCATGGCCACCACTGCCTGCTGTGGGGATGTGGCAGAGCCTTTAAACAAGGGCAAAGGACAAATACAAATAAGAACTAAAAAGCTGATTCTCCCTGTTGGAAATCAGGGAAAAGACTTCCATCCCCTTCCTTTCTGTGTTGGCTTAGTTACCTTAGAGAATGTGTCATTGTAAATTCTTTCTTCTCTCTCTGAAGTGTATACAAACCCCTTTGCAGACTAGATAGGTCTCTGGTGAGCTTTGGGCCCAGGATTGCCTTTCTCAAGCCCAGGAAGGGAGGAAGCACCCCGTCTCCCAGTCGCTGCGGGAGGCTCGGAGTCTAACTCTTGGGGGAGCTTGCTCCAAGCTGCAAGGCTACCTCCTCTCATAAAGGGAGGAGAAGGTTGTTTTTCCTCTGAACAGAGCAGCCTAGGGAACACCAACACAGGTGGTCACCCCAGGACCAGGCTGAACTAGGATGAACTCTGCCCGACAAGCGGTGCTGTTGAGTCTTCTGCTTGAGGACTAGTTCTCATGTCCCTTGAGAGCATGCGTATAGTGTGTGGTGTCTGCGTGGCCATGTTCCGGGTAAGATTTCTTTCTGTCTTTGCGTTTCTTGGCGGTTTGCCTGTGATGCCTGTCACGTGGTGGTTTTAAGCTAACTCAATAATAATAGTGTTTTCTTTCTGCCTTTGCAGAGAGGGCTTCTGGGTTGGGAGGAGATTTTGCTTTTCCTCCTGTTTCCCCAACAAGGGATAGGGGAGTGTCTGGGGAAGTCCTGGTCCACTTGGCAGAGAGAAACCAGACTCCTGGGGAGTCTTAGAAGGTCCTCATCACCCTATTGGTGGCCACCTCCTCCCTGTCTGCTTCTGAGATACCAGGGGACAGGGTGCTAACACCTTCCACTCAGACTCCCTGAGCCTTCTTTCTGGGGCGCTCTCAGAGACGGGTGGTCTGTGTCTACACCCCACATTTCCTGGGGAGGGATCCTCTCCCCACACCATCTTCAGTTATCTCCTCTCCCGCGTTTTCCAGGTTCCCAGGACACATGAGGGAATGACTGTAGATTCCGTTGTGTCCCCTCAATTCTTTTGTTGAAAACCTGACATCCCACCCCCAGGACCCTAGAACGCGCCTGTATTCCGAGACAGGTTCTGGAGTGATAACTAAGGTAAAACAAGGTCATATGGGTGGGCCCTGCAGGGGAAGGAGAAGGCTTCCTTCTACTCTTCGTCTCGTGGCTGGTCCAAGAACTAAGTCGACATAAAACTGATAAGCAGGAGACAATAATCGGTTTAATTGCACATATATGCATGGGCGCTTCACAAAAATATGAGACTCTGAGGTAGGCGGCCAGGTGACTGAGACACATGCCACCCTGAACTACAGGAAGCAACGGGGGTTTGGAGCTTCTGCGGTGGGGGAGGGGAGGAGATTTCCCTGGTTGTAGGATGAGAATCTCTCAGGCAACAAAATTACCTCTGGGAGTAGTCCTCCTTCTGGAACGGAGACCTTGATTAATGGAAATTTCCTTTACAAAAGGGGAAACATATACTTTATTTTAAGCACTTACTGGGAGGTAAAGAGATTTTCCTGTAGCTGCTGGTTTACCATCACACTTAACCCCAAATAATTCACGCACCAGAGTGGCACCTCCTAACTGCCTTCAGCCACGACCCACCATGACTGGTGTCCTTCTCAGGGGAGATGAGGACACAGACAAACACCAAGGGGAGGTCATGTGAAGACACAGTGGAAGTCAGCCATCTGTAAGCCAGGCAGACAGGCCTCGGAGGCAGCAGCCCATGGATGCTGGACACCTTGCTCTTGGGCTCCCGGTCTCCAGCGAGGTGCTAAGACAGGTGTGTGCGCGTCACGCTTCCTGGAGCCGGGAACTTGGCTGGGGTGGCCCCAGCAGACCGGTGCTATGGTCAGGGGCATTTCCCAGTCCCAACCTCTGGTTCCCTTCCAGTGTGACTTATGGACAATCAACCTTAGTCACCCGAGGCCCCAAACTTTTACCAAGACAAAAAATATACAGGCATTGGTCTAAAGAGTCTTCTGGTGCCCTTTCGCTTGTAGTCTGTACGCTTTTGAAACAGGAGATATCTTCTGCCCAGACGGATCCTGAGTTTGTGTTGGGTGCCATGATCCTTCTGTGTTAGAAACTGAGCCCCGGGGACATGTTTAAATCTGGTTTTTACCTGGAATTACCTTTGGTACATCCTCATTGTGCTGATTTGAGGGCCGATTCCAGCCGCCTGCTTAAAATAGCTCCTTGGGGGTATACCCCTGTTGATGGGGACCTTGCCTTCGAGAGGGCAGGAGAGTGGGGATCTCGCTGCACCAGGTAAAATGCAACTGGGTGAAATTTGATCTGTGAATTGTGGACAAGTTCACTCCAGGCAGGAATAAAACATTTGATTAAACTACCATTTATGGGAATCATTAGGCTCCCGCTGTGCACGCTTGATTGCTTGTGTGCTTAAAGCTCGCATCTCATTTGTGATCCACTGCGTCAGGGCCCCGAGTGTGAGGCAGCCTGTTGCTTCTTCCCCCGTTTATCAAACTGCCCCATGTCGTTCTGCCGGGAGACGATGGTGAACACCTTGGTTGTGGAATCGCCGCAAGGATCGTAACCTCATTAGATTAGAAAGCAGAGCAATTACCAATCCACACTCTATCGAGCCAGCACCGGCCACCGTGGTTGGGGAGTGCATAATATTTGGACGGCACTTTATTAATTAGCATTCTTACCACCCCCCGCCCCAGATCACCCCCCCCACCTTGCCCAGGATGATGACTCCAGAGTTCTAAATGAGTGTGAGCACGGACAACAAAGAACTGCTCAGTGTCCCAGTTACCATGCCAACTATCTCATAGTCACTTTCGGATGAGATTCTTGATTGATTCTTCGGGGGAACTCTGGTTACCACGCGAGCTTAAGGCAGTCTTTTTTCTTGCTATCCGACAACAACATTTCTCTTCCCTCCAAGGGAAATACAAACTCATCTTCAGGGTGGGTGTTATTTCAACCTGAGATTGTAACTTCTATTATTAAATACTCATCAAAATTAAACAAATGATGTCATTTTTACACGGAGGAAGATTGCTCTCCGGTATTGGGGCTTGGGCTCGAGGGAGCCGTCAAAGCTGTGATTGTCCGTGGGATCCGCTAGATGGAGCAGCCGGAGAAAGCATTTGCATTCAGCTTTTGAAATGATGGAAGAAATAAATAATGCGGCTCTTGATGGGGCTGGGGATAAAGTAATGACTGTTTGCCTTTCTTGACAACTTTGGTAGGGATCTTGGGAATAAAATGTCAGCTTGACAGCTTTTTATCTGTCCAGCACAAAACTGTTCTGTTTCTAGTTAAGCATACTAGGAGGAAATAGACTTCTGATTCAAATTTAGACATGAATTTTATTTTACTTTATTTTATTTTATATTTTATTTTATTTTATTTACTTTTTAATTAGAGCAGTTCTTACTTTTCTGAAGGCAAAAGTAAAGAAAATGAAGGAATAATCCTTTGTTGTGTCCCTTGATATGTATAAATAATGAAGACCCCATGAAGTCTCTATCCTGTTTGGCTTTCAACTTCAGGTAGTAAAAACTTTTCATGCAACATATTATCTCCCTGGGAATGGAAACAGTGAGCGGCTTGGGTGTATTTGTGATGCTCAGTGCATATTCGATGTGTAGCATTTTTCTCCCATTAAACAAGCATCTTTACTGGTGAAAAATGATTGGGTCACCTCGCCAGTGGCATATAATTGCTGAAAAGATGAAGCATGGACTTTGGAGTCCAGTGGAACAGACACACCCTGAGGTCAGACTGCAGACCACTGTGCCTGTGCCCGGCTCTCATTCCCCTACAACTTGTGTCATTTTGCTCGAGATTGCTTCTGCCTGGACCTTGTCCAATCTAAGCTGTGATTTAGTATTTAGCCACTTGCTCTAGGTTAGGGTATGCTTGTGAACCTTCTCAATGCTTTTCTTTTATGTTTTATTGATAAAGACTCTTTTATTGGCTGCAGAAGAGGTACCCCTTGGAGAGTGAGCTCAGCCGCTGTCATGGGCAGACGTGAAGAAGTATGAGTTCTTTGGAGAGCAGCTTGGCCCATGCAAGCAGCGCTTAAAATGCACTTATCCTTGGACCCAGACGTTCCAGGGCTTGGGATTTAACCTACCTGCATGCTTGCTCAAAAAGTCAAAGGCACGTGTGAAGATTTTTTATTGTAACATCCTTTGTAAGAATGAAAGTCTAGAAACAACTTAACCTGCACGTTTACCATGAAGGGACTGATTAAATGAAGGGGGTGTATCGGTCCAGGGCATGCGGTACGTTATTCAGACAGATGAATCGCACTGATGTACATTTACTAAAATATTGTCTATATAGTGATACATCTTCAAACCATATTCAGGAACTAAGAAGTGAAGAAAGGCATAATGGCGTGTATGTCCTGTTACTTCTTGTACAGAAAGTAAGGACCCTTTCATTATGTAGATACATGCTTGTGTGGGTGCTTGGACGGCACAGAAAAATCTGGAAAAATGAACACGAAAGTGGCAGCTGTTATCCTCAGGAAGTAGAGCCAAGGGGAAGGGGTTGCGTGTACTTTTCCTCCTCATCTGTTGTTCCTCTGTATTGTTTGTCTTTGTCTCCCAGAAGCACATTGTTTGTAAAACAAAGTGGGTTCACTGGGCTGGGTTACTCCCTAAACACAGTGCCAGCGTCCGGAGCCTCCCCGAGTGCCTTAGGGCTCTCGGTTCCTGACTACTGCCTCCCTGGACATGAGCGCAGCCTCAGGGCTGACTTGGAGTCTGCGGGTCCTGAAGAGCAGAGGAAGGCCGTGCCTCTCTGGGCTCGGAGGCCGAGGCCCTGCCTCGCCTCCGGGTATGCACTCCACACCCGCCTTTCGCTCTGCCCACACTTGGCCTCTGTGCAGGGTGACAGGTGCTACCTCGCCACAGGACAGAAGCCTAATGGGCCTGGGAAGTCGCTTTCCAGCTCTCTGAGGCTGGCTCCTTGGAACAGGCGGAGAGAGCGACATGATGGATGCCTCATCGGCCACCTCCCCAGGAGGACGCAGCGCTAACTTCATTGCTTATCGACTCAAGGCCCTGCCGCAATATGGTGTGAGGGACACGGGGATTTGTTGACTCTTCCAAGGTCACGGGGACTGTCACTGACACGCTGGGGATGCTCTGAGCTGCCTTCTGACTCCACGCTTCGAGTTTGTGCTACTCTTCCACTACATTTAACGCTGAGCTAGACTCTGGAAAGTTCTCAAAGCCAGGAGGGCACAGTGCTGGGCCACACGAATGTTCTAATTAGACCATTAACTGCATAATGACCACATTAAGAAAGAAGGGAGGGGGCGGGACCCACACAGCGCTCTAACTGTATGGCAAGTGCTGCAAGCATTTTTGCGAATTACTTCTGCCCTAATTTTTTTCAAACCCGCGGCACAGACGCAGTGTCTGTCAGACGTATTCCTGGCCCCGTGAGCAATTTGCAGCCGGCAGGATCGAGCTGGTGCCTCTCAAATGGGCCCTTTCCTGACTAGCACAGGCGTTAGAGTGCTGGCTTCTAGTTGGGGTCATGTAGGAGCCCCTCCTTCGGCGGGGGGGGGGGGCTGCTCGCCAGCCCCATGGAGGAGGGGAGACCATGTGTCACTCAATAGCCAGAGCAGCAGTGACACCTTTGTATGGGCAGAGCCAAAGAATCCCAGCCTCGTTAAGAATGGCCCTTTTAACAAACTACAAGTCAAGGTTAACAAGTCAGCTACAGCCATGACTGTGTTTTTCTCTGTAAGGTGTGTAGAATCGGGCTTTCTGCATACTTTCTCTGGTAAGCACATTTCTTTGTTTTCCCTTCATTAAATAAAGAAGCCAAGCTACCTGTCTTTAGATAATGTGTTTTCACTCTCCCACTACCCCGCTGGGACTCTATTAAGGCTCGCTGTTCTAGCCAGCCCCCCACGCCTGGCCTCTGGCTCTCGCAGGGGTGAAGAAGGGGTAGAGGGCTGCAGCGGGGCTGCGTTGGGTCAGTCTCCGTGGTGTCCTTGATGTCTGACAGGATTTGGATGAAATGAGCTGTAGAGAATGTGCCAGAGGCAGACTGTCTTTCTTGTGGAGCGTCAGGAAGGGACCAAGCGGAACACAGTGACTGCGGGATTCCTTAACAAACTCCGGGATAGGATGGTGAGGAGGCTGACTATTTCAAATGTTTGTTTAGCAGTTTCTGAACCAAAAGTTGGTGAAATAAACATCAGCCTTCACTGACTTTCTCTGTGGATTTGGCAGCTCATCTCCAAACAGCTCCATTATGATCGCTGGTCGCAGACTGGTTGGGGGCTGCGGGAGGGCCCATTGCTTTTCCCTCCTGACTTCTCACAGGAGCCACATCATCCCATCATGAAGTCCCCTGATCCCTGCCCTATGGATTGGATTGTCCAATGGAGAGTCCTCAGCTCTCCTTGCAAAGCGATGAGGGAATCAAGGGACCATCATGAGTCTCAAGCTCCCACTTCTTGGGTGGCCAGAGGAAGAGGGGCCTTTGTGTTCTCTGCACATGTCTCCACAGCCAACTCTCCGCTCTGTTTCGACAGAGGACATTCCTCATCCACTCTGCAAGGCCTGATCTTTGAAACATCATGGGAACAATCTCAATTTCTCTTGGTGTCCTGCTTCCCGTCTCTTTCTCAGCTCATGCTGAGTGACCTGAAGTTCTCCGTTGCTCTATCCCTTCTTGTCTCCCACAGGGACAGGTAGCCGGATGGTCTGAGTCCGACTTTTTGCAATTAGGTTGTGTCTTATGGAGTACAAGTATGAAGACCAGGAATAAGAGGTACACCTCACCTGCTGCCTACGTCAGGGGTAATGACTACCCAGGTAACAATTAACTTGACTATGACAAGATCCTCCCTCTCGGAGAGACACGAGGACATTAGGTGACTCCAGCAAGGTGCTTCCACATACTCTCAGGATGCACTTAATTCACCCCGCACAGAGGAGAGTTCCCTTCTCGTTGTTTTGTGATACGTGTTAACCTCGGAACTGGCTGAAATACGTGTTGTACCAACTCTTTCAGGAAATGTTACCTTTTACTGGGAGAGTCATCCAGTCAGACTCGTGACCTCAGAGTTGGGTTGCCAGTACAGCATAGAAAAAATATAGAACACCAAGTTAAATTTGAATTTCAGATGAGCAACACGTAGCATGTTTTCCCCCTTGAAATTTTAAGTTTATCTGGCAATCTTGCTTCTACAGCTAATCCCCAAACAGACTCCATCTATGAGACACTATCTCTAAGAATATCTTGACACTGAGGATTCCTTTTTCTAACATCATAGTTTTTCTCCAGATCTTCCCTAAGAAGTCTCACAGCTACTCTTCATTTTGAATTATAGAGGAAGAAACCCTCTACCTTGTTGAAATTCTTGTGATTTGCACTCATTCCTACCCGGTTAACATTGTTGACTGCATTCAGTATACTCCTGAAATATGTACAATAAATTACCAGAACAAATGAGAAGGACAGATACATCTGTAGTTTCAAACCACTCCCAACGAAGTGAAGAGCGCCGTTCTCTGGTTCCCCCGTTTGGTATAATCACAGTTGTGTCTGCCTTTGCGGCATACTTGCAGTAAATGTCTTTTTTGATTAATTGAACTGATTCCGTTCCACTTCAGCATTTAAATAATCACAGCTGTTGTTTATCGCTTCACATCCTAAAAGCAAGAGAACTGCTTGCTTAAATAATCCCTTATGCCCAAATACCCAGGAGTGTGGGATGCTTATAGATGGCAGAGGGGTGTGGTTATTTTCCCGGCACATGGACCCTTTTCGGTAATAGTGCCAGAACATCTATACTTACCAAAGAACCTCAATCCTCTTATCAGGACCTGGGAAACAATTTTTTTTTCTTTACTGTTCTGTTCTTTTCTTTTTTTTCCTGTGGCCAAGGAAGAAATCTGAAGACAAGGGGAGAGAGGATGATCTAAAGCTCCCATGGCTATTATATGAATTGCAAATCCTACTCTGAAGACAGATGCCCTGTGGCCCCAGGACTCTGAACATAAAACACCCCAAAATGATGTTGCTTGCATTCACTTCTTCACCGTAGAGGGGTGTTTTCTCTTCCCCTCTGCTCTTGAGGGCCCTTCCTTTTTTTTATATGTAGTATTTTGCATATAATAAGTTCTGATTCCTTCCTGGCTTGTTTTTGCGTACTCTCATCTTGTAAAAACATTGATTAAAAACCTCACTTGAAGGCCTGCAGAGGCCAGTGTATTATCAGTTGTCAGCAAATGGTGTTGGGAAGACTGGATACCCCCACACAAAAGAATGAAATTCTTTTTCCCCTTCTCTTACACCATATGCAAAAATCAACTCAATATGGATTAAAGTTTAAATGTAAGACCTGAATCTATAAAACTCTTCAAGTAAACAGGAGAAGAGCTTCATGACATTGGTCTAGGCAATGATCAAGTTTCTTGAACATATCGCCAAAAGACATAGGCAACAAAAGCAAAAATCTGCAAAAAGAACTAAAAAGTTTCTGCACAGCAAAGGAAACAGCAGCGTGAAAAAGCCATTCTCTGGAATGGGAGATATTTTACAAACCATATGTATCTGATAACAGTGAATATACAACAACCCAGTAGCAAAAAAACCCAAAACAAAACCAAAAATCAAAAACAAAACAAAACAAAAACCTTGAATAACCTGATATAAAAATGAGCAAAGGACCTGAATTGACATTTCTCCAAAGAAAACATACAAGTGGTCAGAGCATATATGAAACTATGGTCCTATATCATCAGGAACCGTCGGGAACATGGTCAGGAAATGCAAGTCAACGTCACAATGAGACATGATCTCACGCAAAGTAGGAAGGCAACTGTCAAAAACCAGCAAAAGAGAATAAGTGTTAGGGAGATTGTGGGGAAGTTAAAACCCTCATGCGCTGTTGGGGTATGTAGAATAGTGAAACCGCTGTGGAACAACATGGAGGTTCCTCAAAAAATTAAGATAGAGTTGCCTTATGATTCAGCACTTCCACATCTGGGTATTCAAAAGAATCAAAATCAGGATCTCAAGGAGATATTAGGGCTCCCCTGTTTGCAGCTGTGTTCTCCATAGCTGAGATGCAGGAACAGCCAAAATATCCATGGACAGATGAATGGATGAAAAGAAGGTGCTTCATACATGCAGTGGAGTATCGCTCAGCCCTGGAAGCAGGAAATGCTGCCATTTGTGATGTCGTGGATGAACCTGGAGGACATGGAGCTGAGTGAAAGAAGCCAGACACAGAGGACGAGTGCTGCACAATTCCACTCACGTGAGGAGTGGAAAGTCGTCAGACGCACAGAAACAGAGGGTAGATTGGTGGATGCCAGGGGCCGGGGGAGAGGAAATGGAGGCTGCAGTTGGGTGGGTAGAAAGTTCCAGTCAGGCCAGGGGAATCGGCTCTAGATCTCTGTGCGCCCCTGGTTGATGACGCTGCAGAGAACATGTAAGAACCTGTTCAGAGAGTGGATCTGGCATTACGTGTTCTACACACACACACACACACACACACACACACACACTTCTTACCTGAGTCATTTTATACTGCAAATTACCTCTTCTTGGACCTTACCTACAGAGTCCAAAGGAGGCTTTTAGCTTATGACAAACTGATCACTATCTATGGATGTTAATTGTGGTCTTCTAAGATTTAATAGTCCATCGACACAGATCAAGTCAAATAATGCAATTTTACTAGTCCCTGTCCTCCAGGTTCATTCGAACCTTAGTGACTTGGATCCCTGAAAATTCTCTTCCCACTTCTCTCCCTGGTCACAGCAAGATAATGTCAGTCTCAAAAATCAATCTTGTTTGTGGGTATTGGCCCTGGGACTGCTGACTCAGTCTTATAGTTACAAGAGCCTGATGTATTAAATCCTTTTGCCCTAATTAATTTATAATGAAGATTGTAATTGCCATAAGGACAAGAAAATCACATTCTTTCTAGTGCATTCTCCTGAAGCTGAGTCACGTGGTGGCCAAATTATATTTAGACAGTGAGCGTGGTGCCTGGAATTAAGGGGAGTCAGTCACATGACTCAAATTTTCATGGCACCTGAGGGTCTTCTGCTGCATCTAGGTCCACAAATAGGCTCCTTCTGCTATGAGAATTGGACAGTACCAAAAACTCTTACTAACTTTTTTTGCCTTTTTGGTTTTCTTATTTCTAACTTTCTATACTGATACATCAGATGTGGTTTGTGCCTTACATCCTCTCTGCTTACTTGTCTTCTACTCCATTCATGTTGCTGGAAGGCACTCCACACAATGTAACCTGATGAAATTTCACATAGTCTCATGACACACTCTTTCTACTCCCCAGCTTCTTGGAGGCTGAGATGGGGGGCTCAAGTGCAAACCCAACAGTAGAGAGGTGAATGCGTGTGACCTATTGGGTTATAGTGATAAATGAAGTCTGAGCTGGTAAACAAATGTTCCTTTCTTCTGAACAATTCTGAGGCACTTTCCATATCATTCTTCAGGGGGTTCCAGCAGAACGGAGCTCATGTCCACAATGGTGGAGAGCTCAAAATCATACCTGTGTGTTAGTTTTCTTTCCTTATTCTGTTCTTCTCAACCCCCACTTCTGTTTCTGGAATCACATGTCTCCAAATAGCACCTGCACTGGGGTATGTCTCTGGTTCTGGAAAAGACCAGGGGAAAGTGGTGGTGGGGATGGTGTTCTAGAACTGGACCACATGTGTCCTGACGATGAAGGCTGCGCTGGCAGTGAACTGGATAAGTTGTAGGTAAAAGATGATTATGGTCATGAAAGCATTTGCCTTGTGATTCAGCATCCTTCCAGGGACACTGGGGCAAGACCTATGGTGCTGCTGGAATACACCCTTGAAGCTGAGACACATAATGCATTACAGGAAGGAGCTGAGATCCCGGAATGCCTTGGTGTAGTACTGAGAACAGAACAGAAGGAAGGCTCGGGGTGGAAGAGAGGCGGGGATGTGTTTATTATGTGAGAGAAGAAAATCTATCATCACAATTAGGTTCCTTGAAGGGGCTCAGAAGACACACCCTTTCATAAAGCAGTACAGGAACCCGAGTGAGAGGGACAAACACCAGTGCCTTGAAGAACCCTGGAATACCTCAAGAGGACACAAATGCAGTGAGGCTGGAGATAAGCCCCTTGCAGAGTCAGTGGCTGGACGCTTTGATGAGGTTTTAGGTGCCAGTCGTTGGGGACATATTGCCTTACCCTCTTTCAGATAAACGCCAATGGCAAGTGGTTGTTTTCACCTTCCCTACGATGAAGAAGGAGGCATACTTCTGGGTAAGACTCTCTGGCCTTTAGGAGCAGAGTGTTGTGTCCACTCATTTACCAGGTGCCTCAAATGCTCCCAGTTCTGAAAGTTTCCTAGAACAAAACTGAGCTTTGCAGCATGTCCAGCTGCGGTGCAAACTGCTCTGTGCAAGGTCAGGTCGGGTGAGACTCAGCGAGTCCCATGTGTCCGGAGCTGTCCATGGTGGACGGAAGTGCTGAGGAGAGGTCTGCTCATCCCCAGACAGAAGAGTCAGCGCAGACCCCTTGCGGTCTGGAGCAGGAGCATACCTTCTGCAGCAGGGAGCTACGCCCCACTTTGAGAGGGACTGTGTCGCTGGCTTGAAGACATGGCTGGAGGCAGCTGTGGGGATCCGGGCGTGGTCAGATCCATCAAGCCAGCAGGCCAGGCAGGTGTAGCATCCAATCCTACGCTGGAAACATTTCTTTGGAGAGCACTCTGGAGCAGGTCTAGAGGCCCTGTTGGTTACATGAACAGGCTCGGGCACCTCTGTCACACCAACCCCTCAGCTTCCAGCTGTGGCCTTGGTGGCTCATCCGCTGACCAACGAGGAAAGACCCAGGCCCAGTTCCCAGACAGTGGGCTCAGTACCATGGTGCTTGAAGAGAATGGGGTGCTGTCACACCGAATGACCTCATTCAGGGGTAGCGTGGGGAGCTCGGTCATCTCCGCTGGACAGAGTGAATGTGCTCCAGGTACTGGTGTGTTTGCAGATTTTGGCCTGTGTCCAGAGGCTTGGCTTTCAGTGAGGGACCCGAAGGAGGAAGACAGGGCGCACACCCACGTAGGAAGAGGGTGTGTGTCTGCAGTCTCACGGCAGTGGGAACACACGTGAGCACCTTGTGAAACACCGATGGCACTTGAGGACACAATGCTGGAGATGCCGCACCTGTCAGGAAGGGGCTTGTCCCATGGGTGTCAGTCCGCCTCTGTTCCTGGCTTCGTGCTTTAGAACGGGCCAGGAATAGAGCAGCCAGCGTGTTGGGCATGACGGCCAAGCACAGGCTGTCCGTGTGGCTCCCACTGCACGGTAGGGCCAGACACCACCACCACTACCACCTGGTGGCCTCTGCTGGGGGCCAGCCACCTGGGGGCAGGTGGTGCACAATGGGCCAGCTTTGCCCAGTTGGGATAACCATGGGTTGTGTTGGGGTCCATTATCAAAGGAACAAGACTGAGACAAAGTGAAAGTTATGCAAAGCCTTATTCTATGCCAAGCATTAAAACTCAGACTGACAGGCCAGGGCTGCCTCCGAAGAGAGTGACCCCCTCCCGATCTCACAGGCTGGTTTTATAGGGCAGAACCGCAGACCCAAGGTATGTGACTTCTATTGTTAAGGCGTTTACTCCCGGAATTGATACCCGGAACCATACCAGGAACTACGGGGGCATTTATTCCCGGAATGAAGTCCGTGGATGTCAACAACAATCTGGTTACCCAGGCAATATGGAGTCTCTCTGGCCAAGCAGGCCTGAATAGTTAAACAGGTTTTAACATTAAATTAGCCCTAACAGGTTGCTTACTCACTCTGCTAGGAGATTGGATGAGAGTGTCACGGGGTAGGGGGGAAGGGAGACCAGTTCCAAGGCGGAGGCTTTAGGATTGAAGTTGCTGTGGACAGCAGGCCCAAGGGGTTACTGAAGTCACTGCTCTGGCTGGATCTCTTTGTCCAGCCTTGGCTACAAGGGCCTCACAGAGGCAGTGATTGCAGGTGTGGTGGAGGTGGCTGGCTTTACTCAGCACTGTCTGTGTGCCTCCCAGCTGTCCCGTGGAACAGAGGGCGACTCTCGTGTCCATCCACTGAGGAGGACGTGGAGGCAAAGAACATTCTGGTCACTTGCCCACATTTATTTGCACAGCTGGTGAGAAGGAAGCTGGGATTGGAACCCAGAACTGGCCTCCCGGCCTGGACTCTCAACTGCCTCAAGGCATCGGTTCCTTCTGTGAGGCGTGTGAGGTTCCTGGAACCCTGCTGTTGGGACCCCACGCTCCAGCTCTGGACCCTGGGCTCCTGCTGGGGACACACCACACTTTCCACGCACTGCTAGACTATTCTAGAACACAGATTCAGCTAAACTTCTCCTAGACCCAGCAATTCACTGGCCATACTGGTTTCCAGTTCCTGTTATTGGCAGACGCAGGTGGGTGTGTGCTTCCAAGGGGACTGGAGAGTAATGAACAGATATTTTTAGGTAAGGCTCTATATTTCAGACCTTTCACTAATTAATATTGGCCTTTCAGTTAGCCCAAGTCAGCAAGGGTTTGTACATATTGATTTGTCCTTTTTGGTCCTCTCCTGTGTTATCTTTCTCATTTGTTTATTGTGTCCCCAAGGACATCTCAAGTTCAGAAAAACTTAATTTGATGGGATTCTTCCTTCTGTATTAGTGGTGACTTTCTGAGAAACAGCAGCTACTTCCTGATCTTTATGGAATCTCTCCTCCCTCTGGGCCCTGTGCCCAGTAAACTACTCCAAATAAACCCCTTGGAAGGTGCTGGTGGCCCACAGTGACCATGTCCCCCACTGCCACGGTCTAGTGATCCGTGTGACTCGTCGGTTACTGATTTGAATATTTCTTCACCTGCCTTCTTTTAAAAAGAAGATATCTTAAGAAAAAGATAGCAGTTGGCATCTGTTTCCTGTTGATAAAAGAACTGTCACGTCGGTGCTTTCTCTTCTGTTTTGGAAATAAAGACAGCATGACTTTTGGATGCTCTACCCCAGCCGGCAGACAGAGACACTGCCTGGACGAACCTCTACGGATAAGCTGCTTGAGGGCTGGGATGAACCCACTGGGTTCACGCCCCAGAACTTGGCATGCAGCGTGGTGCCTGGAGAGAGAGACAGAGACAGAGAGACGGCGGGGAGGGAGGGAAGACAGAGAGATAGAGACAGACACAGAGAAGGGAGAGAGACACTGAGGCAGAGAGCCAGAGACAAAGAGATGGGGGAGAGAGAGAGATAGAGATACAGAGGGAGAGAGAGAGACAGAGAGATGGGGGGGTAAGATATAGAGAGACGGAGACATGGGGAAGTACCCTGTCTGAGGCCATAGTGACAGCTGGGTCAGAGACGGGAATCACAGAGGAATGAGGTAAAATAATTGACGAAAAGGTGGGTAACAGCTATGAGCAGGACATTCACCTGAGTGATGACTGAGTTAATCACTGCTTCAAAAACCCTATAATTTATGAGTTTTGAGGAAAAAAAATTTTAGATTTTATTTATTTATTTGACAGAGATCACAAGTAGACAGAGGCAGGCAGAGAGAGAGAGAGAGGGAAGCAGTCTCCCTGCTGAGCAGAGAGCCCGATGTGGGGCTCGATCCCAGGACCCTGGGATCATGATCTGAGCCGAAGGCAGAGGCTTTAACCCACTGAGCCACCCAGGTGCCCCAAGTTTTGAGAAAAATTTAAGTGATGTTTTATTAGTTTGCTGAGGCCACCATGACGAATGATTGCAAACTGGGTGGCTTAAGACCACAGAAATGTATTCTCCCACAGTTCCATAGGCCGAAGTCTGAAATTAAAGTATCAGGCGGGTTGCTTCCTTGTGAAGAATCTGTTCCATGTGTCTCTTGGCCTCTCAGGGTTGCTGGCCAACCTGGCATTCTCTTTCTTGGAGACCCAACACTGTAGTGTGTCCCTGGCTTTCGGGTCTTCTCTGTGTTTCTCGCCTGAACTTCCTCACTAGATTGGGGCCGCCCTAATCTCCTGCAACCTCACTGTAACTTGACCACATCTCCAAAGATCCTGTTTTCAAATACGATCACATTCATAGGTCCCATGGGGATTGAACTTGGACGAATCATTTTAGGAGGTACAATTCAACCCACGACAGATGCTTCTGAGGAAAGGTGTTTATTGGAAATAAAATAATAGAATAAAATGGCAGGTTTTAAATGTGTCCCTTTCTTCCCATGGGAAAAGAAATAAGAGAGGTACAATGTTATGTCAAAAGGAAGCTGTTGTCTGGGATCTAATTGATCCTTGTTCTAGTCTCTTTCTTCTGGACGAGCCCGTCTCCCAAGGTGAGACCCATAACGGGGAAATAAAGTGCTTTGCAATGACCATGCAGTCATTCAGTAGGATTCCAGGGACTCGACTCTCCCTCCCTCTCCCTGCACATGGTCCAGAGATCAGGCGAGAAACACAGAGAAGACCCGAAAGCCAGGGACACACTACAGTGTTGGGTCTCCAAGAAAGAGAATGCCAGGTTGGCCAGCAACCCTGAGAGGCCAAGAGACACATGGAACACCAGGGAGGTGGGTTCAGCCTTGGTCCTGGAGGGTCTCCCACTACCATGGTCGTGCAGTCCCTTCACGGAAGTGCTGTGGGCCCATTTGCTCGATCCCCTTCTTACCGTTACTGTTCCCTCAGCCATCGGAGAGAACTCTCTCCCCCAGCAGGACCTCAGATATTCCCCATGACGGTAACATTCCCCTGGGCTCCTTGTCCTCCAGCTCACTCCAGGGAAAATCTCCCAGCCTCCAAGTTCTCCCTGGAAGGACTTGAACCACACAGCTGGGGACCTGTTTCAGCTGTTGTCTCGCTTCCAACCGTCTGCCTTGGGGGGCTGACAGGCAGGCATTTGTGGTCTTCCAGGATCTACTGAGAATAAAGGGTCCGTTTGGAATGGCCCAGGGAGTCTTCCCACAGCTCCTCCCTTTGGGTCCCCGCAACTGCTCCCTGAGTTAGTTTTCGTCTTCCTACAAAAGAGCCTGGCACCCCCTACCCCCGCTGAGACCTTGGGGAAAGTTCCGGAGGGCTGCATGAGGAGGTGTGCGAGGGGCAGGTGTTCAGATGTGTGAAGGACAGGTGTGTAAGGGGCAGGCGTGTGAGATACGCTCGGATCCAGGCCTTCCTAACCACAAGGTGCTGGCCCCGAGTAGGGGCGCGTCTCCTGTCTCACTCTTCACTGTTGCCATTGCCAGGCCACCCTCCTCCTTGCATCCTAATCTGACGCTCAGGGCCCTAGTTTGGAATCCAAAGTGCCCTTCACTGCTTCTTGCAGGCTTCTACGGAAAGTAGCATTCAGGGAAACCCTCCCTCTAATCCAAGGGGACCGGACCAGACCCCTATCATGGCTTTCGCCACTCTCCCAATGACTACCGAAGGTGGGGCGAGATCATACATTATCTAGCACACAGAAAACACTGAGAACCCTCACGGTCTTGCGCAAACGGGAACAGGCTGTGAATTTACTGCAGACACGTTTCCAGTGTCTTCCCTGCCATATTTTACCTTTGCCGGTTTTTATTCTTGCATTAGTTAGTCAGGAAATGACTATTTCCAAGAACGTCTGACAATAATCTGAGATGGAATGACTGAATCAGAGTTTTGCATCATCGGAAATTCTGAGAAACGCAGCCGCCCATGGACGGGACGCAACAAAAGCGCAGTTTCTGGAGGGGTTGTGCCAGGGTTTGAGAAAAGTACGACTTTTAACATGCATATCGTGATGTGAAAATAGGATGGGAAAGATGCAGTTTTGAGTCTTGACTACGGGCAGCTTCCCCGTAAGCGTCGCTGTGGCTCGTGGTCTCTGGGACCTCTTTCCTTTGTTGATTGATTCCAGCCTGGGCGCATTTGACCACTAGTGTCCAATGAACAACAGAAAATGCTGCTCTGGATCCATTTCTGATGCCTCTGTCCAAAGTAAACAAATAACCTAGGGCTGCTTCCCAGTGTTGCCAAATTTGCTGCTTTTAGGAGATTTGAAATAGCTGCTTGAGCCAGAAGGGATTTTTAGAAATACTTCAACTTTTAAACAGCAATCCTGGGGGTCTTTCATGTCAACCTCTAGAAAATTCTGAGGACCAAAGAGGACGGCAATCGTGGCTTGAGCTGATCTCTCAAACTCTTCTCTAACTAACGTAGGCTTCTGGAACAGGTGTGGGAGCGCCGAAGAAATCCTTGGCCATATAAAGCCCACTCTTGGCTTCTCTGCTCCAACATACCCCCTTGTACATTTGGAGATGATTTCATCGGAGCAAGATACCGGGATATGGACATCTCTTTTCTTTTCCATGTGCTGTGATATGATCATTTGTTTCCTTGCTGAATGAAACCTCCAGTTCTGAGCCTGTCCCTGGAAAGCCTGCCCTCTGTGCTCCCATGTATGAAGGTGGACCAGCTGGTGTGGCAGAAGTTGTGCAGAGTGAGGGCCCGGCTGATGCCCCATCCACCGCTGATGCCCCATCCCCCGCTGATGCCCCATCCCCCGCTGATGCCTCATCTCCCACAGGACCAGGAGATCGCCATGTTCAAGTCTATGGAGACTTTTTGTTCTTTGGCCATTATAGTTGGAGCAATTTTCCAGCATTTCGCATAAACTGGGAGCTAATTTTGAAACATTTCTATCTTCTCATTTCTTTTTGCCCACCTCCTGTCCCAATGGGGTCAAAATGCTGGTATGGCTGGAGACGCAGAGCAAACTGAAGGCAAAGGCAGTAGACTCGGGGCAGAGACAGAAGAAGGGAAGGGCAGGTGGGAGGAGAAAGCCAATCAGGAGGGCACCCACAGCAAGTGTGCAGATGGCAGCATGGGGAGGGATGGCGTGCAGAGCTCAAGTTCAAGTGATATCAGGGAAGACTCCGTTCAGTGGGAGGCCGTCAGTGAGCAGTGGGGACGCTGAGCCTGGCTGTGGGGGAGAGCCCAGCTTCTGGGGTAGGGGAAAGTCTTCCTGAAGGCGGGAAGGCCCTTTGTTAGGTTGGGTCACTCGGGACAGTCCTTGAAGGAAGGGAGGAGAATAAACAACTCAGGAGATGAGGGAGTGATGAGCTGGGAAATCGGACTCCGGCTACTGACTAGGGAGGGGCTTCCAGAGACGCTTCAGAAAGAGATTGAAGGATCCAGGTTTAGAGACCACGTGCATGGAGGAGAAAGAGAACCACCCCCAAGTGGCTGCCATGTGTGACTCAGTTCAGAGGCCCTTCTCCTCAGCTCTGAGCATGTCCCAACTCTGCTAGCTGGTGGGGGGGGTGTGTGCCCCCGAGATGCTGTGGGGTCGGCAGAGAGGTGGCTGCTGACTGCAGAGTTGGTAACAAACATGGGGCTCGAGTGAGGCCTGGAACTGAGCCTCGCATCCACTCCTTGCCTTCTAGAAACTTGTCCTAGGCCGGTAGCCGTGCACCCTGTGTGCCATTCCTGTGCCCGAGAGGGACCGTGGCCATTGGTCACAGCAACACAGCAGAGTGGTTAGGCTCACTTGTGCTGGAGTCAGGCCTGTGGCTTCGACGGCTCCTTCTCTAACAATACGTGGGCAAGTTACCCTATAAAACTAGTCTCCTCATCGGTAAATGTACCCATCTCAAAGGTTTTTATGAGGAGTGAAGGAAATTCCTGTAGAAAATATTTAGCACAAGGCCTGGTGCATAACTTGCTTTTAATAAATAGTACCACTGATAAAAAACTATTTATGAAATTATTTATATGTGAACTCATTAATAATAAAATCACTGCTAACATTTTTAGTATTTCCTGCTGCTTAGTGAAAAATTAACCTCACCTAAGACATCCCTGTCTGGCCTTTGTCCCTGGCTCCTGGGAAGTAACTTCTAAACCCCGTGAAATTATCCGAGTGATAGGAGGATCTCTGTGATTTATGGTGGACTCCTTGACCACACCTGGTATCTCAGGGTAAGTACCTGACTCAGGGAGGGGGCTGGCTAAACCAGAAAGACCGACCAAGTGATTTGAGGGAAGGCACGTTGGATAGTCACATGGGCAATGATTCAACCAGTCGTTCCTGCCTAAGGAAACCCTAGCACAGACTCTGGACACCGAACTCAGAGGACCCATGGTGTTAATTCTCTGTGTGCACATTGCCACGAACAGGTGCCAGGAGGGTCAGGTGTCCCTGAGGGCATGGAACCTTCCTAACTCCAGATTCCACCCTATGTGTCTCAGACCATTGGGGCTGCTGTGACAAAAAACACCATACACCGAGTGGCTTATAACAATAGAAATTTATTTCTCACAGTTCTGGAGGCTGGGAATTTGAAGACCATGGCATTGGCCAGTTTGGCATCTGGTGAGAACTTCCGGGACCATAGAAGTTCCCCTGTCCTCACATAGTGGAGGGTGTGAGGGGAATTTCTGAGGTCTCATCCCATTCATGCGGGTTCCATCCTCATGACGGTGCCCCTCCCAAAGGTCTGGTTCCTAATGCCATCTCGCTGGGGGTAAGTATTCAACACGTGAATTTGGGGGACAGACATTCTGTGGCTAGCAGTGTCTCTTCCTTGGGCAGGGCAGGCTCTGATTATTATCCCTTTGCTATAAAAAGACCCTGTGATTATGGGTACAGTGTTTTCCTGAATTCCATGAGTCATTCTAGCAATTTATCGAACCTGAGAGAATCCACGGGCATGCCTGAATTTGTAGCTAGCTGGTCTGCTGGGAAGCTGTCCGCAGGCATCTGAGAGCCTGTGGCAGGGGGCAAAGGCTTGGGCAGAGCTGGCAGCCTGGAGCACAGTGCCCTTCGCCTAGACTTGGATTCCAAGTACCTGCTCATCTCGGGCTCAGCCTCGGGGTCCTGCTTAGCACAAGGCTTCAGGAAGCCCCTGCACAGTCAGAATCGCATCTGAGAAGTCTGTGTGCAGTTCTTGTCCCCTTCTAGAACTCCTGGGCTTCAAACCCTCCTAGAAATGCCCATCTCCTATTGACTTGCCTGTTGCCGTTTTTCACATATTCTAAAATCACGCCATCACATCCCTGTGCAGTTGGAAACTTCCCGCTCCTTTGCGTACTTCTTGGAGATCCCATGTTCCTGGTATGTTCCTACGAAGCACAAGTACCTGCAGGGCGTTCAGTGGCATTGAATTGAACATACAACTACAGACTCAATTTCTGAAGGGCGAGGCAGTGCTGACTGGTCCTGCGGCCAAGCCCTAAATGTACAAGTACAAGGGACAGCAGTTCACTCTATGCCCTGGAGCACTGAGTTATCCCCCTCCTCCCAGAGAGAATGTTCCTCGTGTCCCCCTCGGCTCTCTGTTCAGCCCATCCATCTCGAGAGAGCGAGTGCGTGTATTCTCCGCCGCAGCGGGGGGCACCTTTATTCCAGGAGCCCTGACTTGTATCCCCAGCGTCCCCGTACTCTCTTAGATCTGGGTGGAGGCTGCAGAGGCTTGAGTGGCTGGAATGCAACCTCCAAGCTGTCTCCTGTCGTGCACTTGTGGGATCTGTGTGCTGTGGGCTCAATTCCCAGATGGCGAGTCCTCTGGTGTCCTGTAACCCTGAAGATTTGTGGGGCAGGGACCCCACTAACACTTTTTGGACATATAATGTGAATGAGGGATTAATCTTTGTTTTCTTCTTTAGTTTTTGTTTATTTGTTTTGCTGCCAGGGAATAAGTATATTATCTTGATCAGTGGACTGACGCACAATCCACAGTAGTATGGGTGACCACACACCAGCGACTAGCTGTGACTCGAAGTTAGAAGCAAACAGACATCAGTGTTGGTCCTGGGTGATGGCGGAACCAAGAAGAAAGGGAAGAAGATGCAAAATTCATATATTTTGGTTATACTTTGGTTATTGTTGCCTCCAAGCTGGAGAAAAGCTGTTTACAATACCAGTTTTGCAACATATACTTGGGAAGCGAGCTGTGGTAACAGGCAGGTTTCTCAATCCTGGCTTTATGGATATTCGTGGTAGATAATTCTTTGTTGCAGGGCTGTTGGTATAATTACACTGTCGGTATAATTACAGTATCCCTGACCTCCGGCACCGGAGGACGAGGGCATCACTCACCAGCCCCTCTGAGCTGTGGCCATCAGAAATGTCTTCAGACATTGCGATTGGCTTCTGCGGCACAGTGTGATTGCCCAGCTGATAACCACCGGCACAGAAGAAAGGATCCCTGGTTTAGGATGGGAGGGCTGCCCGAGCGTATCTCTGCCACTGACTAGCTCTTTGATCGTGGGTAACCGAGGCACGGAAGCTCCAGTTTCCTCGTCTACAAAACTAAAATAATGACCATTATTCAGAGCATTCAGAATTCACATACACCGTACTGTGTCAACTGTAAAGCACTGTGCATATGTAAGTGAAGCTCTTCAAACAGTTGTTTATTTTTTGGGTTTATTTTAGTTGTTTATTCTCAGCACAGGAATGTGTGTACTTCATGATTTTCTTATCACCATAAGGAGGGATGCTTCGTAGGTCACTGGATTGTCAAGCTGACATTGGGTGTCTTCCTCCTCAGCTTTCACCTCCTGCCTTTGGATACCTATGACCGTCTTTATATCCCACCTCGCCCCGCTGTGTCTTATCTTTGGCACCCAAAATACCATGAAGTTTCTCTCCCTTCACTTTCTTGCTCTACTTAAAGGACATCATTCCCTCCACTACGAAGACATCAGACTTCATTCCTTTCCACTTTACTCCCGGCCCCTGCACAGGCTGGAAAGGATGATGAGACTCAGGCTGAAAGCTCCGACGGGAAACGGAAGGACTCACGCTTCTCTTGGGAGTCACCTCTCGGTGGTTTGATGCGTGTGGCTTTCCGATGTGCAGCTGGTTCATGTCGTGGTCGGGTTGCAGTCACCATGCTCTTCTGTTCCAGCCGTTCCAGCCGGTGTGCGCTGGTGTTTCATTCTGGGCTCAAGAAGCCATTCTCAGAGCTATGCTGTTACCCAACCTGAAGGAAAGAGTAATCCCTGGGTATGGAACGTGGCAAGGACAGGATCACCACGTGCTTTCAGGAGAAGGGAGCACAAATTTATCGCACACTTTCTACATGATAAGCACGACCCAAGGCCTTCCACCCAACCTGTTACACTGAACGCTTCCAACTATTCTACACAAGAAGTTTCACTTTTCCCCTTATGGAGTTTGAAAACATTTAATAATGTACCCCAAATCTCACAGTTATGAAGGTTCGGCTCCTCGCAGTCATGCAGATGGCTGCAGGTTTCTCCTCATGTTGGCATGAAACTGAGAATTACCTGTTTCTCTTGCAGAGAGAGACTGAAATGCCGGGTGTGGGGTGAGGAGATAGGAGAAGTTCAGGGCATATCTAAGCCATGTTGGGATTTCTGCGGGGAAGGCAGGAACTGGACCTGCAGCTGCCGGTTCTCAAATCAGTGCTGCGTTCCCCTGGCTGTCCATGCGCTTGAGGCTCTTCTGGGCACACCTGTCCACGTTTCGTGGCAAAAGCTCTGACGGGGAGGCAGACATGCTTTCCCACTTGTGCTTTAAATGCTCTAATATCCCCTACCTCCTGATGCCCAAAGCCCCGAGAAGAGATAGGGCAGAATGTATCTTCATTTTCGGATTAAGCAGCTAGAGCTGGGATCATTTTAGTGACTGTTCGGGATCACAGAGTGGACGGAGACAGAGCAAGGCTCAAGTTCACGGCCTTGCTGTGTAAAAATGTTGTGATGTGTTCCCACATGACCTGCTTTCTTGAGGGTGCTCTGTGGCATGTTGAGGTCTGATCGCCTCATAGTTCTTCCCTTCTATTGATCCGGCCTCTGCTATAGGAGCGACACGGCGACTGTGGCGTCACTCATGGCAATGGTTCCCGCAGCTGACACTCTCTGAATGCTTCCTCTGAGACGGGCATCAGGTGGGGGTTTAGGCACACACCGCAGCGGTCTGCTCCGGGTGGGAAGGCGGAGCCAGGCAGAGGCCAGGCGTCTTGCTTGAGGACTGAACTAGAAACTCAGGTCTGTGGTCTTGCAGACGGGACTACAGGGGCGTGAGCATGGGGCTGGGTGGTGTGATTTCTGACACTGGGACGAGACGCTCGTGCCGAAGCCTTGCTCAGTAGCATGGAAGGGCACGTGCGCAGCAGCTCTGCCTGAGGCCTTGATGTGCTTTCCTCGCGGCTTCCAGTGGCGCCGGGTGGAGCGGCCGCATTCGGCCACTTCCCCTCCACTCTGCTCTTCCCACCACCTTCTCCTCTTCTTAATTCTTGGATAGAGAAAGCGCTATGGTTCACACACCTTTCCGCTGCACAGAAAAATCGGCTGGCCGAACCAGGAAGGCTCTGTTGGCAGCTCGGCCATTCCTCTTGTTACACGTGAAATATGTTGAGCGTACTGACGGTGACTGACACGCGTGTACCCACTGCTGAGATTTTTAACACATTTTAATAATCGGTGGTATTTGCCTATAACTTTAAAAATAAGAAAATAGGGGTTTCAAAAAAAAGAGGAAAGAAATTAGATGTTTCATGTTGGGATTCTGCCATTGACCTCAGATCACTCCATTTTATAAAACAAAACTTCTGATTTCCAACCAAGGATGTTCATCTCTCAAGCTCCTCCATCTCCATAAAAGGTGTCCACGTCCCCCCACTTGCTGCACATGAATGGTCGCTCTTACTCCTGCCTTTGCTTTGTACCCCTGCCCCACCCTCCCCCAGTGCCTCCGTTGACCCAAGATTTCTCCAAAATGCATGACCTCTCTGCATCGTCATCTTCTTGTGGGACCTCAGTGGTGGCCTCCAGCTGGTCACCCTGTTTCCACTCACCTTCTGTATTCAGTCTGTCACACAGCAACCCGGTGGTTCCTAAAGAGCAAACTACACCCAGTCCCTGCCAGCCGTAGGTTGAACACTCGTACTGAAACCTAATCCCCCAACAACGGTATGAGGAGGCGGGGCCTTGGGATGTGCCATGAGGCCAAAGCCTTCACAAATGGGATTAAGGACCTAAGGAGAGAACCTACAGGGCCCTCTAGCCCCTTCCACCACCCTGTGAGGACATGTGAAGCAGGTGGCCATCTTGAAAGTGGTTTCTCATCAAACACCGAATCTGCCCGTGCCTTGATTGGGCTTCCAGGCTCTGGAATGGTGAGAAGTAAATGTCTGTTGTTTGTAAACCGCCAGTCTGTGGTATTTTATCGGAGCAGCCTGAACAGACTGAGACCGTCCTCACATCCCATTCAGAATGATACACACTGGTCACCGGTACTAGCACCCAGCACAGTCTGGAACAGTGGCCTCTCTGGCCTTCTGTCTCCCTCTGGCCCCAGCCTATCTGCTGCTCCTTGAGCACATCAGACTCATTCCTGCTCTGGGCTCTTCTGTCTGGCTAACTCGTTCCCCAGATGTTCACTGACCCCCTCCCTCCGTCCTGTCCGATATCTGCTTTGTGGCACATCCTCTGGGAGGCATTCCCACCCGTGACATTCTCTCCTTTCTCTCCATTGTTTCCACTGTATATATAAAAAACTGAGATCATGACACATTCATTGTTTGTCTCTCTCACATCCCTGGACCTGGAAAATAAACTTCCTGAATTTGTCTTAGTCATCCTGGCATCCTTCATGCCATGTGTCTGGCACATAGTAAGTCCTTAATCCACATTTGTTGAATGAGTGACCAGATCCCATTGGCTTGCTTTCCTCCAAAATCAATTACCATTTTTATGTTCATTTGTATTAAGCCTACTTCCAAATTGTTACGTTTATCACATATTTATGTACCCATATAGATTTTGCATAAACCCAATTGTGAAATTTTTGCACAAATGACACCTTACTGTACATATCCTTTTGCAACGTGGCTTTTCTTTTCTGATCCCAAAATGTCTTTAAAATTAACCCATGTTGATTGATACTTGTAGGTTCAGTATGTTCACTTAACCACTGTGCAGTGGTTCACTGAATAAATAAACCATGGTTTATTTATCCCCCTCCTGAGTTACAGTTGAATTGTGTTTATATTTTGGTGAGGGGTCTCTTATGCCCATGTGTGAGATTTCCTCTAGGTGAGACCCATAGAAGTGGAACCGTTGGACCAGAAGTCAACTTCAACTTTGCCAGATCTATCAAGTTGCCCCAAACTGTATCATTTTACAAAGTATAATTCCATTTCCCACATCCTAATTGATATTTCTAGTTATCATACTTATCATACTTACATATCTGACAGGTGTCTTTAGTATCTCACTTTCATCTTGCATTTCCCAGATGATTACACTAGTGTCTCTCTCCCCTATGTGTTTATTGGTCATTCAGATTTCTTCCCTTCTGGCTACCTTGGTCATGTTTATGCCTGTTTCCCTTGGGTTGTTTGTCTCTTATCGGTTCGAAGGGGCTGTGTATGAACATCCTACAAAAATACTCTGTGGTTTATTCGCATTGCAAATACCATCTCACAATCTGTGCTTTTCAGTTTATTTATGGTGTCTTTTTTTCTGCATATATTTCAAATTTAATGCAGTAGTGTCCTTCATGTCTGACTTGTCTCTATATATTTTACAGAAATCCTTCCTAGCTTTTATGATATAAAAATGTTCTCAGGGCGCCTGGGTGGCTCAGTGGGTTGGGGCCTCCATCTTCAGGTCAGGTCATGATCCCAGAGGCCTGGGGTTGAGCCCCGCATCAGACTCTCTGCTCAGCATGGAGCATGCTTCCCTCTCTCTCTGCCTGCCTCTCTGCCTACTTGTGATCCCTGTCAAATAAATAAATAAAATCTTTTAAAAAAATGTTCTCCTATATTTCCTTTTAAACCCCAAACTTTTCTTTCTGCAAGTTTGCTTTTTTCTACTTTTTTTCTCCTTCCTTCCTCCCTCTCTTCCTTCCTTCCTTCCTCTCTTTTCTTCCTTCCTTCCTTCCTTCCTTCCTTCCTTTCTCTCTCTCTTTCTTTCTTTCCTTTGTACAGTAAGAGATAAGGATCTCATTTTATTTTAATTTTTTATACATATAGTCATCTGAGCTAGCACAGTCTAAAATTTTTAGCTTAATTTTCTGAATAAGTAACACATTCTTATGGTTTGAAGATAAGCATAATGTTACAAAGTGCACACTGAGTGACCTTGTTCTTGTCTTTACCCCATGTACCCTCTCTTCTCATCCTTCTGTGTTATTCTGGGTTTCTCTGTACAAATAAAGCAAATAGGAAAAGATACTCTTATTTTTCCTTTCTTAAATATGAATGGCATGTTTAGACATAGGACTCTGAACCTTGCTTTTCTCAGTTAACCATTGTTCCTACAGCTTCTCCCATGTGCATGCACAGGGAGCTTTCCATCTCTTACACCTGAGTACTGTTCTGTTGTGTGGAGAGCTCAGGGTGTGTCTCACCAGTTACCTGGGCATGAACATTTGGGACCTCTCCAGGCAATGCAACCATAAATGACTTTATACACACATCCTTTCCTATGTGATAAATTCCCAGAAGTGGGGTGTCTGGTGAAGGAGCAGGTGCATGCACATCCGTGACTGGGATCAATGTTGCCGGTTAGCCTTCGCAGCTGCTGGATTGTTCTACATGTTGTCAGGTGCGTGTGGGAACACCTCGTCCTCGTAGCTTGTCCATAAGAGGGTGTCCAACTTGTAAACTTTTGACAGACAAGAAAGGGTCTCAAGGACATTCTTTGCATTTTTATCCATTTACTTCCCATTTTCGGTGTTTTAAAACTTGAGTTACAACAAACATTAAGTACAAAGATCTAAACTGTATAGTTGTATGACATTTTATGTATGTGGACACCCAGGCACCCTTCCTGCAGGTAAAATGCAGAGCTTTCTCACTACTCTAGAAGTCTTTTGTATCCCATCCCAGTGAGTGCGCCCCCGAGAGCAATCACTGTGTGGATCGCTATCATCCCATGAGCTTTGCCTTATCTTCAGTTTTGTGTAATAGGAATCAAACAGTATAATCTCTTGTATACGGTTTCTTTTATTAACCTTACATCCGTGAGATACACCCATATTCTTACAGTGTCAGTAGGTTATTTATTTTCCTTGTTGAGTGTGGTATTCATTGTATGAATATACCACAACCTATTTAACTCTTCTATGTGGGAGGATATTTTGATTGTTTGTATTCTGGAATATTTTGAGTTAAGCTGCCATGGACATTTTTGTGTATGTCCTTTTGTTCACAGCAGCATTTATTTTGTTGAATATATGCATACATATAAAATATTTGGCAGGTTAGAGGTACTGCAAGTTTTTCAAAGGAGCTGTGGTCAAGAGTTGCAAGGTCTGAAGTTTTATCCTTATTGCAAGCCAACACATCAGCCTGCCAAGTTTCATCCCCAAAACTACTGGGTCAGCAAAGAAGGCAATTTATTAGAGTAAGAATGTCTGATGAAGGACTGTTACCCAAAATATACAAAGGACTCTTTAAACTCAACAATAAGAAAACAACCTGATTAAAAAATTGACCAGAGACCTTAATAAAGACTTCCCCAAAGAAGACAGACAGATGGTGAATAATATAGGACATCAAAGGTCATTAGGGAAATGCAATTAAAACAGCAATGAGATATCACAACACACCTATTAGAATGCCCCAAATCCAGAGCACTGTCAACATTAAATTCTGGCAAGGATGTGGAGCAGCAGGAACTCTCATTTATTGCTGGTGGGAATGTGAAACGGTACAATCACTTTGAAAGATAGTTTGATGATTTTTTTTAATAAAAGCATACTTATACCGTATAATCCAGCAGTAGCATTCCTTGGTATCTATCCAAAAGGAGCTGAAGAGTTATGTCCATGCTCTTAAGCCTGCATACAGATGTTTATAGTAGCTTTATTTATACGTTCCAAAACTTGGAAGCAGACAAGATATCCTTCAGTAGGTGAATGGCTAAATAAACGGTACATACCGATATTGGAATTATTTAGCACTAAAAAGAAATGAGGTACCAAGCCAGGAAAGGTCCTGGAGAAGCCCTAGGTCCATATTACATAGGGAAAGAAGCCAACCTGAGAAGGATGCTTACTGTCTGGTTCCAACCACGTGACATTCTGGGAAAGGCGAAACCGTGGAGCCGATAAAAAGGTGAAGGGTTGCTGGGATGAACAGGCAGAGCAGAGAGGAGTTTTAGGGCAGTGAAAATACTCTGTATGACATTGTAATGATGGGGACACATCATTATACATTTGTCCAAACCCATGGGATGTAAAACAAACACCAAGAGTATATGCTAAGGTAAACTACAGTCTTTGTCATAAACTTAGGGTGATTCTGTTGTGTCAGTGTAGTTTCCCCAGCTGGAAGAAGTGCACCTCTCCAGTGGGGATGTTGATAATGTGGGGGTAGAAGGTGTATGGGAAAATCTCTACCTCTTGTTGACCTTAGTGTTTTCTATTATGTGCATCTCTGGTCCTGGGTTATAAATGTCACAGGTGAGGAATATACTCAGTATCCTCCATAGTGCCTTACTATTTAGAGATAATGGTCATAAAATGTGAACACATTTCTGATGAGGTATCAGTCTTGTCTAAATAGAGTTTTAAAAATTAAGAAAGTGATTTGATTGCTGATAAGTTTGTAAAATGTAAAATCTTTAAATAGTTCTATTAAATATAGTGGTCTATCAAAAAAAAAAAACGGTGATATTTAGGAAATGGATGGTTAAAATTTTCCCATGTCGGATACCGAATGTTCTATAAATCTCTCTAAAGGTTACCAGACTGAGAAAGAGCTAGAATGATTGGTGCCCTGGCAAAGGGACATGGGTGTATTTATTTTGAGAAATTTGCCTGTTCTTGGCACAGGACCATTTCTTCTAAGGACGCTCAAGCACTAGGAACCCACTCTAGAACACTCAGAGGAGACACGGAGAGGAAACTGCTTCTGTAAAATAGGTTGGAAAGAATCAAGAGGGGCTTTTTTTTTTTTTTTAATTTAAATGACTTGACCTTAAACATCATCGGAATAAACTGTGGGGTTTCAACTACTTCTGCTTTTATCCTCATACACCACACTCTTGATCTTCAGCTTTCTCTGTATCAGGAGTGAAGTTAATCTGTAATTCTTTATTCCCTGTAATGAGAATCGAAACACTTCTCTGATATCTCCAGCCATCCGAGGTCGAAGGTGAGGTCAGTTTACTCTCCATCCCCTGCTTTTGTGAATAAATAATGGGCAATAAAAACCATCCAGTGTGACACCAGGAGGTGCTGGCCTGTATTTTGTCTTATTTGTACTTGTAATGAGAATCACTGTCCTTGTTCTCACTAGACATACGTCAATTAACCAGTCGTAGTGCAAGTTTAATGGCATTTTTTGTGGCTGATTTTGTATGAAGTTTTTAAAATCTTTAGATTTATTATCTCTCTAAGAAAGCTCATTTTTTTCATACTGTCTTTGTATAGCCTTTCTCACAGATCTAATTACAAATTAAGTCCTTCCAATTAGGAGATAGTTTGGTTATTACTGAGGTAAACTTGTACAGGAGAAGTGAAATGAATAGTGAGAGGAAACGTCATTTTATTTAAAACTTAAATAGGCATCAAGAATCTTTGCTGAAGAAAGTTAGTTCAGATGGCAAAGCGACCAAAAATAGGACCAAAAAACCACATCTTTCACTTAAACTTTTTATGTCTACAGTAACTTGCAACATGCTAGGCAGATTCTTTTCTGTGCTCTGTGTCTAAATTGTTTTCTTTGCAAAAAGTTAAATGCTAAAAAAGTAAATAATGTGTTTTTTGGAGAAATTTGAATTTCTAAAACTCACAAACATCAAAAACTTACTTTTTTTGGCTACTATTCTGATCATCATAATGCACTTGAGAAATAACAAGAAATGTGAGATTTTAATATTAACATACACAAATTATAGTATTTATACAATTTTTTGTAGATTGTATTTTCTTCTTACTCTCGGCCATTTTAGACCTATATTAGCGAACCAAATAGAGTTTATATAATATTCTGAGAATGATGTATTGCTTCATATATCACAAAGCCATACAAATTCCACATCTGAATATTATTTAGTTTTTATATAATTTGGAATTTAAAAACTCACCTTATCTTAATGTCTATAAAATACAGAAGTGAATGAAAAAAAATACAGAGATGAATGAATAAATATAGCATAAAATCTTATTCTCTCAAGGTCACTTATTAGATAGAATAATAGCTAAACCAGTCTTTAAATATCATATATTCTTATTAATCTTTTAAAGTAGAAAGAGAAATGCTGGGTGCTCCGTCCCCACCATCTTTCTCAAACTACTGATATGAGGCCTGTCCTAGATGCAAGGACATAAAACCTTGAAGATAAACTTTCTGGTTGTAATGATAGTAATAATCTAATATTTATGAGCACCACTGGCAATCACTAGAGGGAGGATAGGAGATAGCTGGCTCAGGCACAAAGCTTGGGGGGGGTGCCCAAATTTTAGCAATCAGGATAAAGAATATTCCCTTGCCTCACCCTAGCCTTCACACTGCTGAGCACTTACTACATGCAGGGTCCTGCATTAAGAACTTTATTTCCATTTTTCTATAATTATTGTAATAACGTCTTAGGAAGATTCAAACCCCATCTTAATGGTGGAGTCACTTATGGACAAGTTCACACAATAACTAGTAATGGGTACCCAGGTTTTATATTGTGTACAGATTTTTTTTTTACACTTTAAGAATTTTGATGTCTATCTAGCATGGGCAGGGTTGGAATTGTAGCTGCAACAGAGGCCAGTAAACATAAACCTAGTTGGATGGATAAATGGATAACATAAAGGAATATTATTCAGCCTTAAACAAGAAGGAAATCCTGCCATTTGTGACAACATGGATGAAAGTGAAGGGCGTTGTGCTAAGTGACATAAGCCAGACACAGAAACACAAGTACCACACAATGTCACCTGTATGTGGGACCTGAAAAAGTCGGACTCACAGAAGCAGAGAGCAGAATGGCAGTGGCCAGGGGCTGGTGGGTGGGTGGGGACAGTGCGGAGGCTGTAGTCAAAGGCACGAAGTTGCAGTTTTGCAGGATGTGTAAGTTCTGCAGATGGCGCCTACTGCCCGGTGATCTGGTTAATAACACTGTATCATATACTTGAAGTGTGTTGAGTCATCTTAAGTATTTTCACCACAAAAACAAAAACAAACAGGAAATAGAATGGGAACTGTGTGGGGCAATGCAATGGGTATGTTAATTAGCTTGATTGCAGGAATCACTGCATAAGACGGAGGTATATCAAAACACCAAATTGTACACCTTAAATATATATAATTCCTGCTTTCATGTATACTAAATAAAGCTGGGGGAAAAAAGGTGCTTTGCTTTGGGTCTCTAAGACTATGCTTTTACTTTTAAGGATGGAGTCTCATCTATTTTCATGTTAACCACGTATATCTGACCACTCTGACCCTCCGGCTTTTGGCAAATTTTCTCTTTCTGTTTTCTGTTCTGCTAAAAAGCACCGCTCTCTCTTTTGCACAGGTCTCTAATAAAATTTCTGCCTTCTTAAACCTTTGAATGAATTTAAATGGTGTGTCTTCTATTTCCCTGCTGGATCTGCAACCTTAAAATAAAGGTGTAAAGAGATTTGAAAACAGGGTTCTACGCGATTACTTCTTTCCATCAATCTTGAGGATGCTTGTCAAAGTAAAGCTTTAAAAGAAGAGTTGTTTTTTCACAAGAAAAACTGAATACTTAAATGAACATGGAGCAAAAAGAACTTTTGTATTTTACTTTTGTGCAATTGCTACATTTGAACATTATTATTGACTATTATTTCTTTTTTCCTTTGAGAGAACATTGTGATGAATTGAATGATTAAAGAAAACCTTTTCAGTTTGTGCTGTTTGCTCCCAATAATGCGAATCAAAATTACACTCTGTAATAATGAAGCTTGAAGGAATGGATTCTGCCTTGGCAATTTTTAGACTTCTTCCTTATTTTTTTTCTAAGGAAAAACCCACCTAACAACTTTGAAATAATAAGACTAAAGACAGAGGAAAACAATAGAGATAATGCTTGGTTCCTCCTTCACCTCCACGCAAAGACTCCTGCTGGCAGGTGTTATCATCCCTACTTTGTTGATGAAAAAAATTAGTCTCAAAGGCACAAATGAGCCTCATACATCAATTTTCCTTTAAGTGATTTCTCTTTCTCCTCAAGTATAACAAAGCCATAGAAAAAAATGCTTGAAATTACCCCATCTTCAACATGCTAGACTTACTCAACAAACATTTATGGAGAACCCCATGTTCTGAGTGGAGATGACTTGTACACAACCTCAGAGGGAGCTGGAGCAAGGAGGGTGAAGTGACGCCCAGAGCTGTGCCGGGCCAGCTCCCACCAGGCAATCCCACACCTGCCCCTTTATGTCTGAGCATCACAAATCATCAGGATCAGGGATCCTCTCTGCAACTGTTCAGACACTTCCAGATATGGCTAGGAAAGGGTTTCTTTCCTACACACTGAACCAGTGAGCTGTAATTATAGATGATATTGTTGAATTTGTGCGGTGTGGGGCAGAAGAAAGACAAGATTGGGCCCCGTTTCTTAATGAGTCTTCTCAGGCAAGTTCGAAGACCCAATTGCACTTAGTGCTCTCATCTGTAAAACCAAATGTTGGTAATGATAGTGCCTGAGTTCTCCATGGGCTGTGGGTTATGGTGGGGATAAAATAAGATAAACTTATGTGAAAGTATAATCCGATACTGGGTTTGCCTCTTGGTGGGCATCAAACAAAAAGACACATCCCAAGAGTAGAAAAGGAAGAATTTCAATTTGCAACAAGAGGAACATGGGATATTTCCCAAAGCAGCATCTTCCAGAACAACAAAATTATGGAATAAAAAAATTTTTTTCGTATATTTATTGAAGAAAGAGGGTGTGAGCAGGGGGGAGGGGCAGAGGGAGAAGGAGAGAGAGAGACTTCTTAAGCAGAATCCCCCTGAGAGTGGAGCCTGACTGATGTGGGGCTGGATCCCAGGACCCTGAGATCATGACCTGAGTTGAAATCAAGAGTTGGATATTTAACTGACTAAAACCACCCAGGTGCTCCCCCAAATTGGGAAAGTTTTAAGCTAAGAGTGCATGCATATTCACAAAGGGACTTGCAATGGAGAGTTCATTATAGAATTGAGGCAAATTCATGTTAATTCGACAGAGTCCAGGTCCTGATTGATTGAAATCAGGAGGCCCAGCAAGGGTCGGTGTAATCAATTCTAGGGCTCCAGCTGGCCCAGTGTTTGAGTGCTTGAAGGGGCTTACATCCTGCAAAAATGTCTCAAGAATGTGCCTTAGATCAATGTTTACTTCTGAAGCAGCCCTGGGAGTTTTGTCACTGTTTCACAGTCACTGATAGGGTTAGGCTATTTCCAGGCCTGGTAGAGACTGTTAGGTTTGGCATTGGTTCTGGTCTCTTAAAATCCTGACTCCTGAGCTTTCTGCATTCCTTTTTGGTTCCAGCACCTCCTAGAAGTTCTGCAGGAACTGCTCTTGGGCAAATAGAGGCAGATGAGCACAGACCATGAACTAGCTGCGGGCCTAAAACAACTTCTCTGAAGTCCACAAAACTCTGTCTTTCTTTTCCTGGGGACCCCTAAGTTTTTCTGTTTAGAAAAGTACTCACAGACTCAGCACCTTCTATGTTTCTATCATAGTTCTTGTTATTTTATTATTGAATCCTGCTCTAAAATCAACCTCATTGAAACATTCACTCAGGAGGTAGGGAGATCAAAGAAGATACACATTTTTTTTTCCCAGTTGGTTCTAATAGAAATGATTAGCATTTGTAGGTTTATAATTTAAAGACCACTTTACCTATAATAGTCTGTTTTAACTTACCAAAACCATGAAACAGATAAATACTAAATTTTTAGCCCTATTTCATGTGATCAAAAAATTGGGCTCCCGAATTCCAGACTGTGTGAGAACAGTTAATGAATAACTAGTGGGTGTCCCATACCCAGGGTTCAAAAGTGAAAATGCTAAGGGTATCTTCAGGGCACAATATTGGGTGGCTGGTCTCTGCCATGACCTGTGATTCAGGAGGCTCAATGAAATGGCATCATGGGTTCTGGTCTGCTCCCCATGGGATCCAAACCTCTTTGAGAGAACTGCATCTGGTTCTCGGGTGATAGTAGTAGAGGCTGAGTGCATTTATAGGGGGTATGCCTAAGGAATTCGTGTGTACTCTTAAATGAGGAAGAACGTTGACTCTTATTTACTGCTAAGATTAAGCACCAAAAATGTCACATTTTTGAAGTACAAGAAATTCTGTCATTAGTGCTTTAAAAAGACACATGTATCTGTTGTGTAAATTAAATGACCAATGTTTGTGCTGTGGATTTTCAGTATAGCTTCCATCACTACTGTGATACTATATATATAAAATATACACCGTTCTTTATAGCTTCAGGAGTATAAATTTAGGCATTAATAAAGTTTCCATTTTTTAAATGGCTGTTTTCAAATCATTGTCATTATATAGCATATCCCTGATCAAGATGAAAATAAGGAGCTGTTCATTCTGAACTTGTGTATATAGTCCTGTTAGTTTTCTGTTGTTTCTGTGGTGCTTTCTATTTCATCATCAGGGTGAAAAGGGTATCTTCATTTTCACCAGAGAATGAGTTTGGTTGTGTTAACAAGTGTGTTTTGTTGAAGTCAGGAGATGTTAGCAAATAGTGGTGAAAGGAAGGTAAGATGATGCTGTACTTACAGCACAGGGGCCAAGGGCAGACTACCCCCAAGATGGGACACTTTGGCATGAAAATTATTTTGAGTTAAAAGCAATCAAAATCCAGCATATTCAGGAAAAACTCTTTTCCTACTCCTCAACTACCTGTGGGACTTGGAACAGAATTATTAACAGAGATTCCTCTTTACCTAAGAAAGTAAGGCATGATAAGGCAAACTTTGTTTTACAAAAATCTCCCCTTTCCTGCTAATGGTCTTCCTGTCCTTTGTATCCCCAGACCCCTAAACTTGCCCTTAGCTCAGAATGTCATACAAGCCTTATGTTGCCTGACTGTCTTTGGAATTTTTTGTTTATGTGGATTCCCAGTAGGTACAAAATTAAGTTTTTTTTTTGTTTGTTTTGTTTTTTTTTTGAGGCAAAGATTTTATTCCCGCAGAAAAATGGAGTCGCCATTGTTGGTGAGATTAGATTTTCAACAGCATCAACAACAAGCAGCACAATCTCAGTCACAGCTCTGACCACCACCACCACCACCATTAATAGAGCAGTTTTTATAACATGATATCACTTACTTGTCAGAATAACTGTGAAAAGAAATTATTTTTGTTTAGTAAATGGAATTCACAGAACTGAAGACAATTTGAAGTACACCTTTGAACCTTTCTACTCAGTCATTAACCCAATAATAATTACTGATAGCTTCTATATCCTAGATGCTCTTCAAATTACAGATTATATTGGTTGAGAAAAGAATCCCTGATTTAAAAAAATAAAAAAAAATTAAGAACAATGCCAATCACTTACTAACATTCCTTTATAGAGTGCCCAATTCTTCTTTACAAAACACTTACTGATGTATTTTTTACTTAGTAAATGCTCAGATCTTGAGTGTAGAGTTTGACAAACGCACATGCCCATGTAACCTATAGTCTTTTCATGACACAGATCACTTATATCACTGCAGAAAGTGCTAAAGCCCATTTGCACTCAGTCCTTCCAACCCAAGGTAGCTACTGTTTTGATTTCTATGACTATGGATTCGACTTATCTTCTTTAGAGTTTCATGTAAATGGAACCTGACAGTATATATTTTTATGCGTCTGGCTTTTTTTGGCTCTGAATAGTGTTTTTGAGATTCATCCATGCTGTTGTATGTGTCAGTATTTCATTCCTTTATATTGTTGGAATTTTTTTCTGCAACACCTGAGATGATCATATGAATTTTTTGTTGGGAATGCAAGTTGGTGCAGCCACTTTGGAGAACAGTGTGGAGATTCCTCAAGAAATTAAGAATAGAGCTTCCCTATGACCCTGCAATTGCACTGCTGGGTATTTACCCCAAAGATACAGATGTAGTGAAAAGAAGAGCCATCTGTACCCCAATGTTTATTGCAGCAATGGCTACAGTCGCCAAACTGTGGAAAGAACCAAGATGCCCTTCAACGGACGAATGGATAAGGAAGATGTGGTCCATATACACGATGGAGTATTATGCCTCCATCAGAAAGGATGAATACCCAACTTTTGTAGCAACATGGACGGGACTGGAAGAAATTATGCTGAGCGAAATAAGTCAAGCAGAGAGAGTCAAGTATCATATGGTCTCACTTATTTGTGGAGCATAACAAAGAACACGGTGGACATGGGGAGATGGAGAGGAGAAGGCAGTTGAGGGAAACTGGAAGGGGAGATGAATCATGAGAGACTATGGACTCTGAAAAACAACCGGAGGGTTTTGAAGGGGCTTCGGGGGTGGGAGGTTGAGGAACCAGGTGGTGGGTAATAGGGAGGGCACGTATTGCATGGAGCACTGGATGTGGTGCAAAAACAATGAACACTGTTACGTTGAAAATAAACAAATAAAAAAAAAGAAGAATATTATGGTAAGGCCAAAAAAAAAAAAAAAAAAAGAACATAAGTATATAAAATTGGAGGTAGGAAAATAATAGAGAAAATCAATGAAACCAAGAGTGGATTTCATTAAATATCAATAAAAATCATGGAATTCTAGCCTAGCTTAACAAGGATAAAAGAGAAAAGGCATTAATTATCAAATCAGAATTGAAAAGGAGATCACCACTGCTGATCCCAGGACATTAAAAGGATAATAAAGGAATACAATGAACAACACTATGTCCACATATGTTAACTTAGCTTAAATAGACCAATTCCTTGAAGGATATATATTATAAAAACTAAAAGAAGGGTAAACATATCATTGAATATACCTCTACCTACTAAAGAATTTAGATTGATAACTAATAACCTTCCAGATAAGAAGGCACCATGCCCAGATGTTGTTTTCACGGGTGAATCCTACGAAACATTTAAGGAAGAAATGAAATCCATTATCCAGGTCTCACAGAAAATAGAAGCAAAGGAAATATTTTTTAACTCATTCCATGAAGTCAGCATTATCCTAATTCCAAAGCAAGTTAAAGACATTATGAGAAAGAAAAACTACAAATTGATGCAATATTGATGCAAAAATCCTCAACACAGTGCTGGCAAATTGAATCCCACAATATATATAGAATTATACAACACTACCTAGAGGGATTTATTTCAGATATGCAAGACTGGTTCAACATTTGGAAATCAACTAGTGTAATTCGCCGCATCAAAAGACTAAAGAAAAAAATTCATATGATCATCTCAGGTGTTGCACAAAATTAAGTTTTATTTTCTCTTGTTAATATGCCTCCTGTCAGTTTGATTATTAGTCCAGCTAGAAGAAACTTAAAAGGCAGAGGAATTTTTCCCCAACACCAAAGATATGAAGTGACAAAATTCCATCAAGCCAGATCATTCTCATATGTGTAGGAGAGGAAAGTGAATTTTCCCTCTACTTTTCTAGTTTCTCGGCTGAGGCCTGCCTTCCCCTCCCCACCCCCCAGTAATAAAAGATAGACTAACAAGAGAAAAACAGGCATAAGTTTGAAAGCTTGCATACCTCCTATACCCAGGGGAGAGTCCTGGGAAAATTGAGTAACTCCCCCAAGTGCTCCAAATCATCAACTTCAATACCATTTCCAGTTGAAGAAAAAGGAAAGATGTTGAGGAATGGGGAATGAGGGAGTGGGAAGAGCCAGTTATGGAGGTAATCAGGAAAAGTACAGTAGACAAGGGTAATGGTCTTTTGTGGATTTATGCCCTAGCCTTCCCCACTGATCAGAGTTTCTAGAGATTTAGTTCTTCTCTTCCTGGTACAGAGAGGGAGACACCCTTACAAATAGAGATTTCCCTTATAAATGTAACTTTTCCTCACTAGTGGGCAATTTCTATTGTGTCTACAGCCTTTCAAAAATAATCAGCCTAAAATAATAAATATGTCTGACATATATTTTACAGCAATATGTTTTTCTTCTTTTCAAAGGTTTATACATTTCTATAGACAGGTATCTTTTAGGTTTGAGAAAACCCTTATATACTATGTATATACTCTATATACTTACACTAATATTTATATAAGTATTCACACACACATATATAATATATAATATATTTTATATTTTATATATATTATATATATTATAATATATAGATATATTATTAGATGTGTAATATTGTGATTTATAAGAAATATGTATATAGTTGTTCATTCAGATGGCCAAAATGTGTTTCTCACATACATATTTGGTTTTCCTTCACAGTTACTGGTTCATAGCTCCCAAATGTCTTGGAGTATCTGAACACAAAAGCAATAGGAACACATTTTGACATAGTATTTGGTCTCTTGTCCTCAGTTTCTGAAATTCCTCCAGAGTCATAAAGGTGAAATGGGTGTCTTGTTATTCATAAAAAGCCCCTTTCTGTCACAACTGGGTTTTGGTTAATGTTATGTTAACTTTTGGAAAGCACCTAAGGATAGGGACTGGTTGCCAACGGAATCAACCTTGAGTGGAGGGTTGGAAATTTCAGTCCCACCCCTTGACCTCCAAGAAGGGGGTTGGGGCTGAAGGTTGAATTGATCACCAAGGATCAATGACTTACTCAATCATGCCCATTTAATGAAGTCTCCATAAAATTACAAAAGAACAGTGTTCAGAGAGCTCCTGGGATGGGGAGCACATGTTGATGCTGGAAGAAGGGTGCATCTGGAAAGTTGTGGAAACTTAATGCTCTTCCCTCATTTCTTGGCCTATGAATGTCTTCCACCTGTGTTCCTGAGTTGTATCTTTTTATCATAAACCGGAAATTCGGTAAATAAAATACTCTTCTGAGTTCTGTGAGCCACTCTAGCAAATTAGGTAATGTGGGGCAGGGGTCATGGGAACCTCTGATTTTACAGCCAGTCAGTCAGAAGTACAGGTTAACAACGTGGACTTGCAACTGACATCTGAACAGGGTTGGGAGGGCAGTCTTGTAGGTCTGAGCCCTTAATCTCTGGGATCAGATGCAGTCTCAGTGTAGACAGTGTCAGAATTGAGTTAAATTGTAGGCATCCAGCTAGAATCACAAACAATTGTTGGTGTGGACGAGCCCCCTCCCCTACATTGGAAATTGGCAATCAGAACACCTTTTAATAACTATATAGTACAAATACACATATATATGTATATATGTATACCATATTTGTATATACTTATATATAATATTAGAATACATACTCATACACGAGAATAAAATATACTACATATATAATGCATACTCATATATATATATTATATTCATATATATCTATATACTTAACACTTTATTGATACTACTTACAGGACAACTAAATGGATAGATTTTGAAGTTAATTAATTAATCTTTAGTCTAGGACTTTACGTAGCAAGATCTTCTCATAGAAACTTCATTTAAACCATTTTCCTCCATAGATCTTGAAGACCTAACCAAAAGCACTTCCAAAATTTAATGTATCCAGTAATATCATTTCTCCTCTCCCTTTATGATATTTGTTCTTCAGAGTCCTTTGGAAAATGTCATAAGAGAACTTTACCTACTCTATTGTCTGTCTTTCATTTCATTGATTCTCTCTCCGAAGTCAGATAAGTGCATAAAAATATCAGAAGGATGCAATATTTTCAGCTTTTACAGATAGTATAATGGTATTTTCTAGAAGATGCCTCAGTGCACATTTCAGAGCATTCACATTTTTTTCCCAAAAGCAAGTTCCTAAATACTGCTCATATATTGTTTGCGAGTTTCTTAGACACATAACTCAGAGTTAAAAGAAAGGAACTCCCATGATGAACACGGATAAGAGGCTTATATAACCTAATGGATGGTTAGAGCCTGGAGTCCTGGCACTGTGATGTGCCCAGGACAAGGGCATAAGTAAGGCACTCCTTTTCAGTTTTCTTTGTTTTGTTCTTATTGTTATTATTATTCTTGTTCTATAAAATGAAAGTAAAATGGGGAAGGGATGTTGGGGTAAAGTAAGCAAAGAAGAGAGGCAGAGAGGCTGAGTTGTACTCTGGAGCCAGGAGACCTGGGTTAGTGTCCCAGTTCTGCCCCCTATTTGCTGTGGGCGTGGGAGGTCATGTGACAACCTCAGCATCTGCTACCTTGTCTCTAAATGGGTGGTTACTCATGGTATCAACCACACGGAGAATTAGTGAGCATGAATGCTAATATGTTTACAGTGCCTAGAACAGTGCCTGGCACCCAGGGAGCATTATATAAATGTTAATTATTGCTATTGTTTTTATTACAGTATCTAAGGGAGCTATAATGAATAACTCGAAAAAATTAAATGCATTACAAATAAAAAGTCGGTTTTCATTCTAACCACTGTTGAGAGGGACAGCATAGACTGAGAGCAGTGTGGAGAGAGGAAGTTCAATTCTCTCTGACTATTGTCTTGCAGACAGAGAATCTCATTGAAAACAGTCATGTCACAGCTGATTGTCAACAGCATCCTCCAAAGGAAATAATGGTGGGCCGACATTGTCGTGGTCCTCTGATTGAGACCTCATAAGCATCCAGATCTGTTTCAGTTCAGTTCTTAGGCTATTGATTCTAACCACTGGTTTGGAAAACAAAATTCACCTCATGAAGAACCGAGTATGTGTGATGTTTATCGAAAGGAGAAGCAACGATGGGCCACAGAACTCGCTCATCTATAAACTATAAATCCACTAAGATTACATTAACCAGTTTCCCCTAACAGAGATGTTCAAGGGGATGTGTAGGGTTCGTGACCTTTCAAGAAAGGCAGTTAAGTGAAAGGTTCTGTTGAACCAAGGGAAATATGTACTTCTCATGTTAGAGAAATAAAATCTTTTCCATCCCTAAAGAAAACCCCATGACAGATATTCAGGTTTTTGAAGTCTGTGAGGGAAGGGAATTCTCTTGCAGGGATTGAGGAGGTTTGCTTAGTGAGCACAGGGATAAAATGTGCTCATCCAGAATGACCATGAATGAGTCCCACATTATTATATGGTCATATAACTTATTGTCAACTCAGGGTCATTTCTGAGCAAAAGGGGCACTAATAATGGTCGTTCTGGGACAAGTGCTATAAACTGGGACAATGCAGGCAAACCAGAGGGGAATCTATATGTTAAAAAAGAAATCCAGTATGGCAAATTCTAGGCAAAATGCCACTTAACTATTAAATACAAACATCCCAGAACCAGGGAAAGGCATAGAGATACTCTTTGGTCTAGTAAGTAACTAATTCAAGGAGAAGCAACTACGTAAACAGGATGTAATGTTTCTGGTTCTCTCTCTGGTGATTTCTCTTTCTGTAGATGACTCACTTGAGTGTGGGAGTCGGTGAAACACTATTGAGCTGTAATAGAAGAGTATTAAGTTTATATAGCTTACCGGATTCTTGAAAAAAACTAGCAGTACACTTGTAAAGAGCATATAGAACAAGCTTTAATTCCTTAATTCCCTTCGTTTATTGAACAGCCTTAGGCATTGATCGCGTACTTCCCCAAGTTCATCAGGATTGTCCCTGTGTTTCTCCTTCTCAGAACTGTGGGGAAGAGCAGTAAAAATGTTTTGTACTTAGAAGGAAAGACAAAAATATACAACTCACAGGAGAAGATTTTCAGCCAGATCTTCATATACAAATGGGAGAGGATTGAGGGGGGACAGAGGGTGTTAAAAATCTGCATGCAGTTGAATTTTCATTTAATGCATCATGGTGGCCTCCAGTCCAGAATGGGACAGTGTTGAATGCATTCCACTGGTTTCCATTTTTGCTGCTCTTGGAGGCAGACTCCGGCTCATTATTTTACTTATTATAACATTAAAAGGCATAGTTCCTTCTATTTCCTGAAAGAGTCAAAGCTTTTGTTTCCTTTAGGATGGAGCTAATTATTTTGGAAATTTTCCATTCCAATTATTTTAAAAAGGTTGATCCTTTAGGGCTTGCAAGGTGTGGCTTAAGGAATAAAAAGCAAAATGAGAAGTGAGATGCAGTCCAAGCCAAGAGAAGAGTTTTGCCTTTCTAGCCAAGTGTCTGACATGTCACAAGTACTTGATAAATAACACTATTATTATTATTATTATTGGGATTATTATTTTCAATTGTTTCGACTATCTCAGTGAGTCCCATGGCTGTTTGCATGTGAATAATTCCAAATTTCTTTCTCTGGTCCTGATTCCTCCGAGCTCCAAATCTGTATGGCAAACTGTTCACTTGACGTCTCATGTACAGTTTGAAAAAATGTCTCACACTTGGCAGAACCACAGCAGACCCTGGATTTTCATCTCCTAACTGTCCCAACTCTGATCCTCATCCTTTTATTCGTATTTTTCCTGAAATATTTACTGAGTATCTACTTTGTGCCTCACACCCATATGGACACTCTTGATGTGGCCGAGGTCTAGACAGACAATAACACTGGCTTTGATGGAGTTTGCTTACTAATGCAGGAAATACAGAAATGAATAAATATGCACTGTAATGCCAAAGAATAATAATTATTCTAAAGAAAAACAAAACTACATTAAAGTTCTTAGAACGGCGTCTATGTAAGCGTTTGATATTATAATATGAAAATCCCTCTTTCTTAAATTCTTCAATATCCCAGAGCAAAAATAATCCAAAGTCTTTATGGTTTTATAAAATTTGGTCTCTGGGTTTATCTCACTTTACGATTCCCTCTGCTCAGTGTGTTCAAGCCACATTTGCTTTGCCCTATTCCCTGATTTTTCCAAACCTTTTCCCCACTCCCTTTTCCTCAGGGCCTCTGCCTGCAGTAATGCTCTGCAGGTTTTCCCATGCTTGTTTCCTTTGGTTCTTAGGTTTTGGCTCCAACGCCGCCTGCAGAGAGAAGCATTCCTGACATCCTTGCTGAATTTGCCCATCCCCATCACTCCAACATGGTATGCCATGTCATGCTTCGAGCACCTGTCTTCTTGTTTACCTGTTTACAGAACGCTTCCTCCCCTAGGATGTAGATGCATGAACCCGCAGAACTCTGTGTTTCTCCAGGGCTGTATCGTTACTGGTTAGAAGCATCTGACACAGAGCAGGGGATCAGCAAATATGTGTTACATGAATGAGTATAGCGTGCTTTTGAAAAGTTTCAGTGAAATTTGAAAGTAAAGACTCAAGTCCTTTCTAAGGCGCAACTGAGTGGAATATCATTGCTCATTTGTTAGAAAACATTGACTGGTTTATGGCTCATTGCAGTAGCCTATTGTCAAAAAAGTATGGTGAGGGAGAAATCGGGGATGACATTGAGGGCATCTTAGAGAATGACTCTGATGGTTAAGACATGGCTACCTGTGTGTCCGCTCGTGGGCTTGGCGCCTGGAGCCTGGCGCAGTGAAATGCTGAGCTGAAGCAAGTCTAATTTGCTGTTTGTATTGCATTGTCAAAATCAACAAGCACATGTCTTTAGTACGTTGCAGTATTTTCTTTTCAGATGAAAACACTAAAAGACAGGCTGGACATCAAATTGTATGAGAAAGGAACGCGGGGGGCAACAATTTCTCAGAAATTTTTTTTTTGATAAACATCTTCGTGTAGAAAAAATTATGCCATTGTCAGATAAGTGATACTAGTTGTCTCCACAAATGTGTTTTATGTGTTAATTTGAATTTTTGAGGTACGAGAAATGTCTGTGCCCCCAGTTCTACTCTACCAACACATCCGACAACACGAGGAGGGCTGTGGTGTCTAAATCAGGTGGGTCAGTGATCCTTCAGAGTTTAGTCCCTCCAAGCCATGGAAACTTCGCTGAAGTCTTCGGGAGACAAGTCATTTCATAGGTCTGCTTCCTAAATCAGCCCCAAGTTTGGCCTTCCATGTCCCTGCCATGGGGACTGTAAATTGTGGGATGATATTTACAGGATTAAGTGGAGCTCAGGGTTTCTTCACATGAAAACATGAAACATGCCCCGAGTTCCTGAGGTGTGTGGTATTTTGAATGCCCTGCAGTGGGTGTGTACAGATGTGCCATGTGGCCTGCCTTGCCAGGAAGCCTGGCTCTGTGTCTGGGCTCCAGGCGCCTTGCCAGAACATTCTGCACCTGGGAATGAAGGAGCGGGAAGAGCCACAGTGAGTGCTAGTATCTTCCGATGTAGGTGAGGCCTCGTTTGTTCTTCGAAATTCTGCTTAACATCCCATGAGGCTTCCTCGACTCCCTCCCTGCAGAATGAGTGGAGTCCTTTCTGTAAAACCTTGGCAACTCACCGGGTCCCATTTCAAGCTCGGTCATTTGGAATGCTTTCCAAGACAGCTGTCTTCACAGGAAAGCTTTGGCACTGTGGATCATTTGCAACAATCAGTCTTGAACTTTGAGGCAAAGGGGACACTTTTCCCTTCTCCTGTTGGCAATTTTCCTGTTTATATATTTTGGATATTTTTACCCCTACTTGATGAGAGCAGCTACCAAGATTTTCTTGCCCTAAAGGCTAGCCTTGGTCTAGCCTGTAAGGTCTAAGGTCTAAGGTCTAACCTAAGGTCTAAGATCAACTAGAAGCAAACATCTCATCCATCCAGCAGCACTGTGGCCTTGTGAAACCCCTGGACCCCAGAACAGACCCCTTCTCAACCTCTACTATCCCTTTCCATGATAAGTGGACCCCTGATTTCAATAGGCATGTATTCTGATGAAACCTGGTCTTGCTGGTCTTGAGTATAACTTGCATTTGGATGTTGGGAGTTTGGCCCCTAACTGTGCTTTACCTTTAGATCCTATGATACCCCATCTCCCATGCGAAGCTGGCCTGTCACTGCTCAGATGTTCCCCATTTATGCACGATCTGATTGGCTTTAACTGGAAAAGGGTTGCAACCATTGCTGAATCCCCGGCACCCTGAAGGCACATGGAACTGGTTTTTATCTCCCTCACTTCCGCTTCCCGGGACTCAGCTTACTCTGTGCTCCAGGTTTGCATTTTTCCTAATCTCTGGCCAGGACTCCCACGCTGATGTTTCTTCTCTCCTTTATCTCCTGTTCTGTCTGACTTCTCTGACCCTGGTTTCAGCAGCTACAATCCACCGCCACCTTCTTCCAGGTGCTCACAATAAAATTAGATTTTGTGTAATTTAATTAATTTATTTATTTTATTTAAGCCAGGGTGCTAAATAGATTCAAGTAGGAAGTTCAGTCTTACTGATGGGGACCCAATTTTCCCTTTTGAGATTAAAAAACATGGTAGCCAGACATTTTTCACCATCAGGTGAAAATGAAAAAGAAATCCTCCTACTTTAAATAATTAGAATATAAAACAGTATAATTTCAGAAGCATTAAGACCTTATTAATAAGTATTCTTTTATAATTCACTCATTTCCTGTAGATGAACATTCGCTGAGTTGAAGATTTTAATAGAGACAAGATAGAAAGGTTATAAGTCTAAAAATCCAAAATGGGCAAAACAATGAAGAAAATTATAAATTGGTTAATATATTTTTGTTATAACTCTTAAAAGGAAGTGTCTAATACCTATTGCCCAATTTCTATTAAAGAAGATTTTAACATGGACTTTAAGCTTCATTGTAAGTTTTAAATAATAATCTACTTCTACCAATTTTTAAATTTAAATCCTAGAATACTAGAACTATATTTTGCTATATAAGATTTGTGTGCTTGGAAGTTGCAACAGAATTTTGAATGTATAGATGGTTAAAAATGTCTTAAAGTGGCATAAATGAAACAATCCTCAAAATCTATGATTCGGGCTAAGTAATCGGCTCGGGTTCTCTTGCCATTTGCGACGACGTGGATGGAACTAGAGCGTATCATGCTTAGTGAAATAAGTCAATCGGAGAAAGACAACTATCATATGATCTCCCTGATATGAGGACATGGAGAAGCAACATGGGGGGGTAGGGGGATAGGAGAAGAATAAATGAAACAAGATGGGATTGGGAGGGAGACAAACCATAAATGACTCTTAATCTCACAAAACAAACTGGGGGTTGCTGGGGGGAGGTGGGATTGGGAGAGGGGGTGCGGGCTATGGACATTGGGGAGGGGAGGCGAACCATAAGAGACTATGGACTCTGAAAAACAACCTGAGGGTTTTGAAGGGTCAGGGGTGGGAGGTTGGGGGAACAGGTGGTGGGTGATGGGGAGGGCACGTTTTGCATGGAGCACTGGGTGTTGTGCAAAAAGAATGAATACTGTTACGCTGAAAAAAAAATAAATAAATAAAAAGGGGAAAAAAAAAAAAAAAAAAAAAAAATCTATGATTCGTTGAAGAGACATTCTTAAAACTAGATGGGGCCACAGATTTATATGTCTGTAGGGGCTTGGCAAGGACATAAACTGGAATCTAAATTCTTGGCCCTCAGTGTTCAATATTGGGCCATGGGGACTGTTTTGGACTGCAGGAAGCTAACAAAATGAATAATTTGCTGAAGAGCATTCATATGGAATAAATTACAAAATAAACACCTGTCGTTCTGCCTAAGCATACATACATGAAAAAGGGAGAAGACCAGCAGGCACCAGTTTGCAAAAACTTTGCAAAAATGGGATTGTATTTTTTTTTTAATATTTTATTTATTTGACAGAGAGAAATCACAACTAGGCAGAGAGGCAGGCAGAGAGAGAGGAGGAAGCAGGCTCCCCGCGGAGCAGAGAGCTCGATGTGGGGCTCGATCCCAGGACCCCGGGATCTGACCTGAGTCAAAGGCAGAGGCTTTAACCCACTGAGCCACCCAGGCACCCCTGGGATTGTATTTTTGAACTCACAAATGGCACACATTGAGAAGGTAAATACATAAGACAAATTCTATCTAAAGCAATGTCTTAAATCCTGAAGTTGACATGGTAATCAATGGATCACTGCCCATCATTGCTCCCTTGATAAGTAGCTCAGAGTACAGATTTGATCCTGTGCATGAACATAACTCAGTTTCATTCTGCAGACTGTGTCAGGTGCCCTGTTCCTGGAGTGAGGCTTAGTACAAGCACCCTCAGTGTGTGAACAGGTCCTGACCCACGGGCTGGGTGAGGGGGAATCATCACTCTGTAAGCCTCACAGGACATCAAGGGGCTGTGTATATTCTTAGGGAAAGGCATACTCTTTCTCCCTGCCTTTCCTAAGGAGTAGGATTCTGGGGAAAGAGTTTAACTTTGATTTTTTTTTTTTGTCAGCACATTGTCAGTATTTGTAGGAATAGTGAGGATATTTTACCTTTATTTGTGCAGCAAATGAAAATAATCATATTAGTTCTGCAGAGCTGAAGGGTAGCTTGAAAATGTGTGTGCATGAAGGTGTGTGTAGAGAGAGGGTGAGAGGTTTTAACATGTTTCATATTTGAAACATTACATTTCAGAGAAAATTTGGTAGGAAGCAATAATTTAAAAAATCTTATAAAGTACTTAATGTGTAAATAAATAATTTAGTATGACACCAGGCTTCATGTGATCAGAATTTTCTCCAGTGTCTCTTAGAGCATAATAGCTCTTTAAGTATTGGGCAAATGATTCATTAGAAATACACCTTTTTCTGTTAAAAAATAAGCATCTATTTATTGCCTCCATTTTCCAGAGTAAGTTACAAGAAAAGTTGGCTGAATAGCAGAGTGACATTCAAATTGTTAAAGGTTAATTTGGAATAATTACATTGGTTTTAGGACTGTCTTATACATGCGGATGGAGAGAGAGATTAGGAGTATGTGTGGTACAAAATCCACAGCAGAGTTTGTGCTGCTTTGTGGAGAGAAGAGATGGGAGAGGAATTCTCTCTCCTTGGCTTTTGGGGGTAGGAACCCCTCCGGTCTTCCAGTTGCCATCAGCAGAAGCAGCTCACTCACACTTCAGGGTCCAGGCCCCAGCTGCTTCCAAGGTGGCAGCTGGCTCTCTGTTTCCAGACCTGTCCATGGCCAACTCCCATGGTAAGATTAATAGGAAGGTCAGTAAATCATTTTGTATATATCCAAACTCTGGGTTTGAATGGGAACCCAGGTGGGTGCTCCTGACTAGTAGGCTGACTTCTCCACGGCTCAGTTTCCTAGTCGGCAAAATGGGAGAAACCAGAACGTAGTTGTTGTGAGGATTCACTGTTGAACTAAAGGGAGAACGGAGCGTAGTCTCTCATGAAATATCAGCCATGTGGCTGTACTTTGGGGATGTGTACTTGCTCGTCTTCATCTACTGAAAGCACCATTCACTAGGAGACAGCAACCACAAAACTAGGAAGAGATTTGAACAACTCCACAGTGACAAGACAAGCAAGGCATAATCCTGCATCTTCCAAAGCTTTGACAAGTTCAAGAACTGAGCAACTTCCGGTTTACAGCTCTAGTAATGTGTTCATTTGACAAAGAACCCACAAATCCTGGTGGTTTGGGTAGCATGGGAGTGGCTCACTCAATGTCAGTGAGCAGTTCTCATGTCCTCTCCTCTCCTGAGTTTCTCTGGGGGTCCTTTCCCTCTTTAGTAGGGCCACTGAGTTTTTCCTACACATTATATTTCTTCTTGGAATCAAAGGTAATGCCAGGGGACAAGGTTCTGAGCCTTTTGCTCTTTCAGTAGAAATGACAAGGTGACTTTTAACATGTTTCAAAGGTAACGTGGGTGCAAGGGTTGTGCTGTGCTTGGTTAACAGTCCTCAGGAGAACACGCTGCAGTGTGTGCCGCCGGCTCTGCTCCAGGAAGGGAGGGTTGGCCTCGCAATGTCGCCTAAAAGGAGAGCCTCACTAGAATGGCAAACTTAGCTGTGTGGTGTATGATGGGAGGGGAAGGGTGCTGAGATCTGGTGTGGTGGTGGCTGGGGTCGAGGGCAAGAAGCTGCCGCCTTTTGTAGCATTTCCTGAAACAAGAATGAAGGCTCCTGGTTTTACCCAGTGCACGTCCCGAGTCGTGTGCGTGTGTGGGAAGGAGAAACGCTTGGCAGGGTGTTCACGATGGGCACATTTTCGTTGTTTAATTAAGGACTCCGTATCCGCTCTTGTGCCATCAGCATTTCAGGTAGAGACATACAAGATGTGATTGGCAATGTGGTCTTTTTCATTTTTTTCTGCAGTGTCTATTATCCAGGACCTTGAGATCATTTATTTTAAGTGACTTCCCAAATTCTTAGGTCTGCGTTTGTAGCTGTCAGCGAAGGGAACATAATCTTTCCTAATGCCTTCCTCCTCCTTCACCACTGGCCCTCCATTTAATTAATTAGGGAATACAGAAAGTGGTCTAATTATATAATGAGTTGAACCTTATAGGATATAGAAGGCGTACCTGTAATTTTGGAACATATTCTAGATGGACGGTGGTATAGACTTGGCAGCTAAGGGTGTCAATGGAAAATGTGTATAGGACAAACGTAGGGGAAGCAGCTGATTGCTCTTCCAGGAGACTCAGTAACAGAGTTGAGCAGGTGGCCCAGGTGAGGAGTAAGGAAGCCCACCCATATCACAACAGCTGGAGAACAAGGAAGCTCAGTCCTATCAACCAAGGCTGGTGGATATGTGAGAACTCTCTTTATTTGCCTGAATGAGATCCCATGTTTTGACCATTTTGGTGACTTTGGTATAAACTCATGTTGATAGACTGTATAACTGATACACTTATAAAATTATAGATCGTAATATTGTCATATTGTCACTTATCAATGTTATAGATGACTACAGATACATACTTGTCAACAGTATTTAACCAAAAAGTCCGGTTATATAATGGTCCTAGTAAATCATGCTGTAGAAATGGGTCAACTAGGAAAAAAAGGAATGTTGATGGTCACATGGACCTTAAGATTACAGAATTTCCAGAGTTTTCTATCCAAGCTTGGCTTTGTCTGTATGGGGGCTGTTGAGCCAGGTACGCTGGCCTTTCTCGCTCTACTTTTTACCCCAAGCTCTCTCGTGAGCAGAGTCTGATGTCCACTGATTGTGCCTGCAGCTTTTTGTACCGGGGGCACTTCTGGAAGTGATCGTTCAGTTTCTTCCTCATCAGTGAGTACTAGGGCTCCTAACATGTCCTACAAACAGTAGGAAGCAGGCTCTTGATCAGCAGAAGGACTTCAGAATCCTTTAGTCTAAAATAAATGTCCACACATAGAGATCAAGATAATCACCCTGGTTATTTGCATTTTTTAAGATGTACATCATGCAGATCATATCTTGGTAAGATTATCATTCGGCTCTGGCATGGCCCAGAGCACTAGCATTAACGTAACTCTAAGGTCTCCCTTTGGTAAGAAGGTGAAAAAGACCAGCAGCTGTCACGACAGGTGTATGCAGCCAGGCACACCTGCTTTCCCAATCCTGCCTTCTTGCTTCTTGCAGTGACTTGTGTCAGAATGTTTCCTTCCATTTTCCAGACCTCTGCCCTGGAAACATAAGCAGATGTGTGTTTCTAACATTTGTTTCTTAAAAAACTCTAGATATTTGCATACTTCTAGGAGAGTGTTTACAAAAAGGCTCCCAGTTTCCCTTAACTAAAGGAATTGGATCTAAGCGAAGGGAAATGTGCTTATTTTCACTGTGTGGACTCTACCTGGGCTGGCTCTGGGCACTACAAAGTCAGTTGCTTCTGAAAGCACATTTCCATCTACTCAAAGAAACCCATCGCTACAGAGGTGTGCTGTCCTTCTGGGAGACACTAGCCCTGGGTGCTAGGGGCCCCTGAAATATGGCTGGCCTGCATTGAGATGTGCAGGCCTAAAACAGACATTGGATTTCCAAGACTTACTGTGAAAAAAGAATGTAAAATGTCTTACTAATATTTTTCACTGGTTACGTGTTGACTGGTAATACTTTTGGATATATTAAATAGAATGTGTCATTGAAAGTAATTTAACTGTTTCTATATTACTTTTATACCGTAGCTACTGGGAAAGTTTGTGTTACATGTATGGCTTGCATCACGTGTGTATTACACAGTGCTGCTAGAGACTATTGACTAAGTGTCTTTAGGGAAGTCACAAAATGTTTCTCTATGATTACCTTATAACAGCAAGAACTTAAAAAAAAGTTCACCCTGAAAAAAATGACTTGCAGAGGAAATCAGTATTGACTGACTATCTGTTTTTGATTTGGGTGCAGTGAGTTCACATGCCAGGGAGAAAGTTGCTTGGTAGTTGACAGGGGCTCAGACAGGAAAAAGCAGGAGACCATCTGCTACGTTCTAGGTTACACATGATGGCTGCATTTACATGATGACTTAATTTGGATGGTAAAGAAATAATGAGAAAAATATGAGTTCTCCCAAATATCTAGAGCTACAAAAGCCAACAAGGGAGGATTATTTAGCTGACAAATCACACAGGGTTTTAGTGAATTATTTTCAGTTTTTATTGCTTGGATAGTTAAATGAAACTCTCATACTGGGAGAATTGTAGCCACTACTAATATCAAAGGAATCATGAGTTACATGGAGGGAAGGTTTTTGGGGAAAAAAGAGCTGCAGTTAGAAAAGTAAAGCAGTATAAATTGCTTCAAAGAAGAGACATAGAGGATCTTGCTAGTGCTGACCAGGATTAAATTGTGACGAGAAGAGGAGTTACCTGACTGGCCTACTGGGACTTTTAGTTAAGATTGATATTTTCTGTATACTTTTACTATTCCAAGGAGATAGGGGGTGATCATATCACCCAAGATGAATGGCCAGATAGTGGTCAGATTGACAACCAAAATCAAAGGTTTTCAGCATCCTGAAAGAGCATCGGAAATGAGAATGATTGATTCTTCATTTACAGGTAACTCTTGTTTGTTATAGTTTTTCTCTTCAACCTTATTGAAGCCCAACTTACATAAAATAAAATACTTTCATGTTAAGTCTACAATTGGATACATTTTGGGAATATGTACCCTCATGTAACAGCACAGCAGTCAGGACGTGGCACAATTCTGGCATTCTAAAGGGGTCTCTAAGATTCTTGCAACAACCCTCCAACCCCTCTCCAGACCATGGGTAATATAATTTATAACACTCAAGATTAGTTTTGCCTCTTCTAGACCTTCATATAAATGAAATCATGCACCTTTCAGTTTCTTTAACTCAAGATAAATGCTTAGTATGTATCAATACTTAATGACTTTTTGTTACTGAATAACATTCCATTTTATGTATGGATAAACACGTTTTGTTTATCCTTTAACCTATCGAACATCTGTGTTGTTTCTAGTTTGGGGCTATTGTAAATAAAGTTGCTGTAAATTTTCATAGGCAGGTTTTGTAGGGAAGTAAGTTTTCAAATCAGTTGAGTGAACTGAATGCCCGGGCATGAGATTGGTGATTCTGTGGTAAGACTATGTGTAGTTTTGTAAGAAATTGCCCAGTTGCCTTCCAAGGTGGCTGCACCATTTTGAACTTGCACCAGCAGTGAATGAGAAGTCCCGTTGCTCTATAAACGTGACACTGTGCAGTGTCTGTTGAGAACTTTTGCGCACTTTTTAATTTGACTGGTTGTTCTCTTATTGTTGAATTTTAAGAGTTTTTGTACATTTTTGATCCAAGTCCTTTATCATGTATGTGTTTTGAAAACATTTTCTTCCAATCTTTGGCTTATTTTTTTCATTCTTTTAACATTGTCTTTCACAGAGCAGGAGTTTTAAATTTTCATAAATTCCAAATTATCAATATTTTCTTTCTTGAATTAGGTTTTTGATGTCATATCTAGAAACTCATCACCTGCCGTGGTTTGAATGTATCTGCCCTGTCCCCTAATTCATTTGTTAAGATCTTATAACCCCCAAAATGATGGCATTAGGGAGTGGGGCCTTTGGGAGGTGCTTTGGTGCTTGGTAAGTAATGAGGGTGCATCCCTCATGAGTGGGATTAGTACCCTTATTAGAGAAGCTACAAAGATCTCTAGCCTCTTCCACCACATGAGAACACTGTGAGAGGTTGGCAACTTATATCTCAGAAAAGGACCTTCACCTTGCCATGCAGGTGCCCTGATATGAGACTTCCAGCTTCTAGAACTATGATAAATAAATTTCTGTTTTTTCTGAGTCACCCAGTCTCTGATATTTTGTCATAGCTGCCAGAATAGATTAAGACATCACCAAACTCATGCTCATCTAGATTTTCCTTTATGGTTTTAGAGGTATCAGATTTTCTATTTCTTCTTGAGTCAGTTTCAGTAAATTGTGTCTTTCTAGGGATTCATCCATTTTATCTAATTATATAATTATCTAAATTATATAATTGTTCAACAGTCGTTCATAGGATTTCTTTATAATTCTTTTTCTTTCAGAAGATTGGCAATAAAAATCTCTTTCATTTAATTTTAATAAATTAAGTTTTCTCTGGTTAGTCTAGTGAAAGGTATGTCAATTTTGTTGATATTTTTGAAGAACCAGCTTTTGGTTTTTTCAATCTTCTCTATTGTTTTTCTATTCTCTTTCCTTGATTTCTCTCTAATACTGGTTTCTAACCTTTCCTTTTTCTTATTTTGGATTTGGTTTGTTATTTTGTTTTCAGTGTCTCAAGGTGGAATCTTAAGTTCTCAACTCAAGATCTTTCTTCACATTTAACATGTTTTTTACTGCTATAAACTTCCCTCTGAGAAATGCTTTAGCCACAATCTCTACAATTTAGTATGTTGTGTCTTAATTTACATTCATGTCAGAGTATTTTTTTAAATTTCCTATGTGATTTCTCCTTAATCATTGGTTACTTAATAGTATGTGTTTAGTTTTCACGTATTTGTAAATTTTCCAAATTTTTTTCTGTCATTAATTTCCAATTTCACATCATCAGAATTGGAGAGTGTACTTGGTCCAGTTTCAATTCTTTTAAATTTATTGAGTCTTATTTTATGGCCTAGATTAGGATCTATCCTGGAGAATATTCCATGTGTTCTTCAAAAAAATATGTATTCTTCTCTTGTTAGGTGAATTGTTTATAGATGTCTGTTGGGTCCAGTTTATACGTACAGTTGTTCAAGTCTTTTGTGTCCTTGCTGATTATCTATCTGGTCATTCTATACATTATTGAAAATAGAGTATTAAAGTCTCCAACTATTATTATTAAATTATTTATTGCTGCCTTCAATTCTATTAGCTTTTGTTTCATGAATTTTGGGGCACTATTATTAGGTGCATATAGGTTTATAATTCTTATAATTTTTTGATGGATTGGCCCCTTTATCATTATATATAATTTTTTCTATCACTAGTAACTTTGTTTATTTAAAGTCTATTTTGCTTGATGTTAGTGTAACTATTCCAGATTTCTTAACACTGTTGTTCATGTGATATATCACTTTTCCATCCTTTTACTTTCAGCCTATTTCAGCCTATTTACTTTCAGCCTATTTATATCTTTGAGTCTACTGCATGTCACCTATAAACAGCAGTTATATCTTGTTTTTTTTTTAATTTGCTCAGTGTGTTTGGCATGTCATTCACATTTATTTATTCTTTTAATTCATTCACATTTAATGTTATTATTAATATAGTTGGGTTTATGTATGTCATTTTACCTTTTGTTTTTTACATGCTCATGAAATGAGTCTTTGTGGTCCAGATGGTGGATTATGGTAGCCCGAATGACCCTTCAAAAATGTCCAGCCTCTAATTCTAGAAACCTCTGAATACATTTTGCTGAATGGCCAGAGGGACTTTGCAGATGTTACAGTCATGAAAATAAGAAGATTATCCTGGATTATCCAGGTGGAAATAATCTAATCACACATACCCTGAGTCTGAGAGATCTGTAGAAGGGGAAGGCAGAAAGACTTGAAGTGTGAGAGGGACTCACCCCACTCTTGCTAGAGGGGGCCACATGGAAAGCATGAGTAAGAATGTGAGTAACATCTAGAAGCAAACACCAGCTCCTGACTGGTTGGCAATGAGGAAACTGGGACCCCATATGTACTTAAGGAACTGAATTTAACCAACAATCTGAATGAACTCTGATTCTTTTCCAAAAGCTCAGCCTTCTGAGATATATAGGCACAGGACTCAGCCACATCTATCCAAACTTCTGACTTACAGAAATTATGAGATAATAAATTCATATTACTTTAGGCTGTTAAGTTTGTGCTAATTTGTTACAGCTGCATTAGAAGCTAATATGCATTTAACGAGATGTATATTGTTGTGCCAGATGATTCAAGTGCATTAGGACAAACCTAAAACCAATCAAGGATGGATGTCTGAGGTGGACTCCACAAGGAGAAAAAGGACCATTTAGGGAGAGATGGGTCACAAATGAAGAACTAAAGGTAGAGAATAATAAGAAGATAATTTTCAGATTAATATTGATGTTAAAAATTATTGAAAGTGAATTATTATGAAAATGAACAACGTTATGCAT